>NC_045963.1:67955651-68255651 GCF_010909765.2 Amblyraja radiata
CAATAATCAATAAAACATTCTTGACTATCTGTTTAAATGTATTTTAAAATGATGTCTTTGTACCCACTTCTACAGAGTCCTCTGGCAGCTCGTTCTCTGTATGTGAAAAGAAATCCCCTCGGGTCTCTTAAACCTTTCCGGTCCCACAAATCTAAGCCCTCAAATTCCGGATTCCTCTACCCTGAGAATAACACAGTGATTATTCACCTTATCTACACCACTTAGGAGTTTGTATACCTCTATAAGGTCAGTTCTCACCATTCTACACCCCAGGAAGACAGGTCCCAGCTTATCCACCCTCTCCTTATAACTCAAGCCCTCAACGCCTGATAAAAAAAATCTTGACCTGAAATATAACCTGTTTCCCTTCCCACAGATGCCGTCTGACCTGCTGAGTGTTTCCAGCATGTTCTGATTTGAGAGTCACAGGGAACTACACCAGGAATCTTATGCAAAGTGCAATGTGCTGGGGGAACTCCACGAGTCAGTCAGCATCAGTGGATGGAATGGATAGGTAACGTTTCGTGTCCAGACCTTCCTTCAAAATGAATTCCTACTGCATCTGATTGTTTTTGGATATCTATTCTTTTGAATTTAGCAAAATGAGAGGGGATCTCACTGAAACACAAGGGGCGGCACTGTGTCACAGCAGTAGAGTTGCTGCCTTACAGCGCCAGAGACCCGGGTTCGATCCTGACCACGTGTGCTGTCCATTTACCTGTTGCTCTGTGAGCTTCTGTTGTATTTCATGAGAATCACAAGACTCGTAGACTATTGGCCTCGACAGCTCAGTTTCGATCTGGGCAAGCCACGACCGCAAGCTGCTCATGTTCTTATCCAGCTGTTGCACGGCAACCAGCGTTTCCTTCAGCTTCTTCACTCTGAAACGGAAAACAGCGGGGTGAATGTTCATCCCAATCAAACTGGGTTCAACCCTCAGCGGCTTCACACAGCAGCTGCCTCACAGTGCCAGAGACCCAGGTTCGATCCTGGCCTCGGCTGCTGTCTGTACGGAGTTTGCACATTCTCCCCGTGACCGCATCGGTTTCCTTCGGGTGCGCCGTTTCATCCTGCATCCCTAAGACGTGCAGGTTTATAGGTTAATTGGCTTCTGTAAATTGTCGCTAGTGTCTAGGATAGAACTATTGCAAGGGTGATTGTTGGTCAGCGCGGACTCAGTGAAACAAAGGGCCCGTTTCCACGCTGTATCTCCAAACTAACTAAGGATGACGTGATCGTGGATGTAGCGTGCCTACTCTAAAGTAGGTGAATTATTGGCCTGCAGTCAACTTGTGTTTCTTGGAATTTAAGGCTGAAACAATTTGGGATGATCTGATTCAGGTGGTTAGAATTAATTAAAGATTCAACAGGCAAGATTGAGAAATGATTCCTCAACGTTCAGAGGTACAATCTTGAACTTGGGCTCTTTCAGGGGAGTAATGAATAACAGATCATAGGTTTAAGGTGAAGGGGGAAAGATTTAATAGGAACATGAGGGGGAACTTTTTATTTTACACAAAGGGTGGTGGGTGTATGTAAGTAACAGCCGGAGGAGATAGTTGTGGCAGGCACTATCGCAATGCTTAAAAAACATTTGAACAGATACATGCGTAGGATAGGCTTAGAAGGACAGGGGGCAATATCAGGCAGCTGGGACTAGTGTAGTTGGGGCATGTTGGCTGGTGTGGGCAAATTGGGCAGAATGGTTTGTTTCCACACTGTATGATGCTCTGACTCAAAATCTAAAAATCTTTCTCCCACTGAACTGGGAAGATGGAGTTAACATCTAGCAGATTGATAGGGTTTAGGTAGATGGGTGTACCAAGGGCTACAGCAATTAATTTTTGGTCCGGCACCTCTAAGAGGTTAGGGTGGCACACTGGCAGCTATATTACAACAGCGCCAGAG
Organism: Amblyraja radiata; assembly: GCF_010909765.2. Lineage (NCBI taxonomy): Eukaryota > Metazoa > Chordata > Chondrichthyes > Rajiformes > Rajidae > Amblyraja > Amblyraja radiata. The sequence continues at coordinate 67,957,560 of NC_045963.1, forward strand.
ACCCAGGTTCAGTCCTGACCATGAGTGCTGTCTGTGTGGAGTTTGCACATTCTCCCTGTGACCACGTGCGTTTCCTCATGATGCTCCGTGTATCCCCCCCACACTCCCAAGGACGTGCAGGTCTGTAGGTTAGTTGGCCCTCGTGTCCAGGATAGAACTAGTGTATAGGTGAGCGTTGGTCAGTGTGGACTCAGTGGGCCGAAGGGCCTGTTTCCATGCTGTATCTCAAACCAAAAATCATTATTTTGTTTTCCAGCCACGTGACGTGTATGTTTATCAATGGTGTGTACAGGCATCTTTCTGAGTGCAAATAAAAGCAATGGGCTGTGGTATAAATAGATGTTGATGGTCACCATTCTAGCAATGGGCTGCTTGAATGACAGAGCAGCTCGAGGAGATTGAATGACATCTCTCCCACTTGCCAATGTGCCTGGCAGTCACAGTGCAGCCGGCAGTTTTCGATGTAACCAGAGCGCTTTCACTGGAAACACAAGAGACTGTACTTGGAGGAATTGAGCAAAACACAAAGTGCTGGGCGGGTCAGGCAGCATCTGTGGAGGGTAATGGACTGGCGATGTTTCGGGTCAGGGTCCTTCTGCAGGGTCTGACGGAACGCGGCCTGCCCTTCCTTTACTTTAGATTTCAAAGAGACAGCGGGGAAACAGGCCCTTCGGCCCACCGCGTCTGCGCCGACCAATGATCCCCGTACACTAGAAATATCCTTTCCCTCCCCAGATGCTGCCTGACCAGCTGAGGTCCTCCAGCGCATTCTATGGTACTTTTCAACTGCTTAGCAATTAACGTCAGAGTTTCCTCTCACCCAGAGTGTAAACATATCTGAGAAAGGAGAGCAGCACGCCACAGAAATATGTGGTGCACTGGGTAGGTGAGACTCCACTTTAAGATAGATAGATAGCCTTTATTGTCATTCAGACCGAAGTCTGAACGAAATTGCAGCAGTCATACATATAATACAATAAAAACAACAATAAACACATATTAACATCCACCACAGTGAGTCCACCCAGCATCTCCTCACTGTGATGGAGGCAAAAGTCTTTGGTCTGCAGTCTCTTCCCTCCTCTTCTCCCTCTGCGCTGAGGCGATACCCCCCGGGCGATGTTATAAATCAGTCCCGCGGCTCAAACACCGCGGCCCGGTGTGGTCGAAGCTGCCGCCCACCAGTCCTGCAGACGCAGCCGCTGGCCCGTGGCCGAACCCCGGACTCAGGCCACCACCGCCAGAACACCGTCCCAGCCACCCTCACGTGAGTACCGTACCGTCTTCAGCCTCGGGCTGGGCCGTCCCCGACATGGGCGCCGAACCTCCCCCGGGCCGGGCCGCCCCGACATGGGCGTCGCTTCTTCCCCGGGCCGGGCCGCCCCGACTTGGGCGTCGCTTCTCCCTCTGGCCGGGCCACCCCGAATTGGGCGTTGCTTCTCCCTCGGGCCGGGCCACCCCGACATGGGCGCCGAACCTCCCTCGGGCTGCGAGCGCCGCACCTCCCCGAGCTCGGCCGCTCCGACGGGAGCCTCGTTCCACCCTCGGGCTGGCCGCCCTCACAACCTCTCACGGGAGCACTGTTCCAGCCCTGAGCCGGACAGCCCTCACGGGAGCGAGCTCAGGGCAAGTCCTGACGGGCTCTGCCTCCTGAGCCTCGAGGTCGCCAGCTCCATTAGGCCTCAGCGCAGACGGAGGCAGAGAAGGGGAATACGACAAAAAAGTCGCATTCCCCCGCAGGGAGAGACTGCAAACCCCGTTCCAACCCCCCCCCCCCCCCCCAAAACACAAACTAAAAACCAAAAACTAGACTAACCAAAACAAAATAAACAACACAAAAAACACAAACAAACGGGACTGCCGGTGAGCCGCTGCAGCCAGAGCCGCGCCGCCACTCCGAGGATAGGGGGTTGAGAAGATAATTCTCCAATTAGCACAAGAGAATTAAACAATGCGGTGCTGGAAATCCAAATTGGAAATCCAATCAAAAGTCAAGAGAGTCAAGAGTTTTTTCATTTAAATTTAGCTTAGTTCAGAGAAGCAGCGAGGAAACAGACCCTTCGGCCCACGCCGGCCAGCGATTCCCATACACTAACTCTATCCTACACACTAGGGATAATTTACAATTAAACCAAGCCAATGAACCTACATACCTGTATGTCTCTGGAGTGTGGGAGGAAACCGGAGCACCCGGAGAAAACCCAGGCGGTCACGTGGGCGAACATACAAGCTCCGTACAGACAGCACCCGTAGTCAGGATCGAACCCTGGCGCTGTAAGGCAGCAACTCTACCGCTGAGTTACCGTGCTGCCCCACACATGAAAAGCGCACGTTTTATTGCCATAGCAATTGTCACGGCTCAGAACAATGAAATTCCTACGGCTGCAGCACGGGTTTGTAAACACACTGAATCACATCACCAAGCATCGCTTTGCACGACACAGGGAAATAAGGCCACTGGGTTATGGTGCATTGCCAAATACTCCTGTTGAGAACGACTGCCAACATGAAAGACCGTTTTGGGTCTCGTTAAACAGGGCCCAAGTTCAGCTAAGGACAAGATCAGAACTAAGCTGTGACAGTGAGCTCAAATGGCCACCTAACTCTAAGGGTTCGGTTTCATCCTTGTTGGACGGAAGGAGTCAGATAACGCAAGCCGCTGGAAGTGCTGAGGCCTCCCTGTCCAATCACCAGCTCATACTTCACACTTTGTCTGAAACTGGTTTCGCAAGGTTGCGGAATTTCTTTATTTTTGCATACAATGCAGATTTATTTTAATCGACATTCAAGGTGGAGCCGGAAGAGACATGGCAAATGAAGTCAAAAATTATCGGCACAAAGCATGGCCGCTTACATTGAGTGGATGAGTGCAGGTTCATAAGTTCATGTTCTATAAACAGAATGAGGCCATTCGGTCCATCAAGTCTACTACGCCACTCAATCATGGCCGATAGCACAAACACTTCACCTTTCCCAGGAAAGTCCAAACATTATTATGAAGGATATAAAAATTATTCAAACGCTCTCAGCAGTGTGAAATTGCTCGTGCCTTAACATAGGTGTGTAGAGTGTAAAGGGCGTGTCACGATGCTTGCGTCGTGACACGCACGTGACGCGCACATGGTGTGTATTACGCGCGCATGGCGTGCATTACGCACGCATGGTGACATTGGCAGTGATGCACGGTCGCGCACCAGGCTTTTGGGGTTCACAAAATCTTCGCATACCACCTGCGTAATGCGCAAATGACGCCCAAGTGGGACAGACCCTTAAGACTTGAACAAGCAGTGCTGTTCAGACCTTCTAAGGAGGGAAAGGAGAGGCTATATGGAGGAGGGAGGAAAGGAAATAAAGGAGAGAGGAAGGGGGGAAGGAAATAAGGCAGGGAGGGCAGAGGGAAGGAGAGGAAGGTGGCACAATGGCAAAGCTGCTGCCACACAGCACCAGAGACCCAGGTTCGATCCTGCCCTCGAGTGCTGTCTGTGTGGAGTTTGCCTGTTCTCCTTGTGCTCATATGGCTTTCCTCCAGGTACTCCGGTTTCATCCCACATGGCAAAGACATGCGAGTTTGTAGGTTAATTGGCCTTATTTTATTTGCACATTTCACTGCTTGCCAAGCGAGAAGGCTAAAGGTTCGAGTCTAACTCCAGAGCCGTGAGCACAAACTCTAGCTGACACTTCTGCGTAGGAGGTGTTGTCTTGTGAACGAGATGTTGAACCGAGGTGTTGTTGAGCAAATGTAAAAAAATAACAAGACACTATTTCAAACAGCAAGGCGGCCGGGCTAACACGATTCTTCAATCACCATCACTAATACAGCCTGCTTATGATATCTTGTCTACATTTCTATGAAGACAGCACTACATGTCTAAATGTAATAGGAAGGAACTGCAGATGTTTGTTTAGGTCCAAGAAAAACAAAGTGCTGGAGTAACTCATAGGGTCAGGCAGCATCTTTGGAGGAAAAGGATAGTCGGAAGGAGGGCTCCATCCCAAAATGTTACCTACCCCTTTTCTCCATAGATGCTGCCTGACCGGCTGAGTTACTCTGGCACTTTGTGTTTATCTACTACATATCTAAATATCTCTGTGGCTGCAATATTTGTGAAGATGCAAAAGTCACCGTAGAAATGCAAATTTCGTTCATTTCTAAGTTGGTTGGTGTGACTTGGGCTGAGCCAGGACCTAGTCTAAATAAAACCTAGCATCTTTCTTCCTACTGCCTCGTCTACTCTTGGATTCTTAGGGTCTTAGTTATTGTATTCAAACCTGCCAGGCGATCAGAATAAAGATAGAAACCACGAGGGAAATTGGAAGAAAGAGTGAGCTGGTAGATAGCATAAATGAAGGAGATGTTGTGAACAATGATAGTAACCAACAGACTGGGAAAAATGTTCAATTAAACAGAGGCCAGCAGGATGGGACGGAGAGGCAGGAGTTGGAGACAAGAGTTTAGATTTGCAACTAGATTGCCAGATGAAACCGTGGTGACTTCGGTGAGATTTGTAGAGCCCTTGCTTGCTTGTCGCCTAGTTCATATGGTATAGGAGCAGTATTAAGCCATTTGGCCCGTCGTCTACTCCGCCATTCAATCATGGCTGACCTATCTTTTCCTCTCAACCCCATTCTCCTGCCTTCTCCCCATGACTGACACCCGTACTAATCACCCGTACCAGTGTCTGATTTTGTTTTAATCATCTGTCGTTTATTAATGTGCTCAATAAACATATAAGATTATTAAGGGTTTGGACACGCTAGAGGCAGGAAAAATGTTCCCAATGTTGGGGGAGTCCAGAACCAGGGGCCACAGTTTAAGAATAAGGGGTAATCCATTTATAATGGAGACGAGGAAACACTTTTTCACACAGAGAGTTGTGAGTTTGTGGAATTCTCTGCCTCAGAGGGCGGTGGAGGCCGGTTCTCTGGATACTTTAAAGAGAGAGCTAGATAGGGCTCTTAATGATTGCGGAGTCAGGGGATATGGGGAGAAGGCAGTAACGGGGTACTGATTGGGGATGATCAGCCATGATCACATTGAATGGCGGTGCTGACTCGAAGGCCTGAATGGCCTACTCCTGCACCTATTGTCTATTGTCAATGCCTTCTGCTTCTTCTTCTTCTTGCGAATGAAACATAAACCAAAGGAATAGTTAGATCTCCAGCCAGGTTGAGCAGTCAGGTTATTGTCTCTGCGTCAATGATTGTCAATGCCAATAACCAGCAACTTAAATGGGTCCAAACAAACTTCAGCAACATTTTGCATTTGTCGAAATCCACCTTTATAGCGAACAAAAAAAGATTCTGACTCAAAAGTTCGGCATGGGCTAGTTGGGCAGAAGGGCCTTTAGTTCAAGCTGTACCACACTATGTATGACTCTAATGGTCACTCTCAAAAATATCGTCACGAAGTGCGTGAATGATGCACGCACGTATCAAAGCGGTAGCGTGCAAGATGCACATAACTTGCAGCAAGGAAAATGTGTTGTGTGAATAGCAATCTCCTCAAGGCAGAGCTGGTGTGCGCCACCCTTTCAAGCAAGCTTCGCACAACAACAGCTTGCCCTTAACCTTCCACAAGGTTCATGAATTTACAGCATTTATGCATTAATTGACTGTTGGAAACCCCACAGCAAGTTAATCAGGCAATGAACGGTTGAACAAGTTTATGCTTTATATACTTGTCCATCAACTCCAATTAACAAGGTCATGATTTATGTACCTGCCAATCAACTCCATCGCAGAAATAATTAAACGTTGAAATACTTGTTGTTTCTGGTTGGAGGTTTTAATTTTCTATCTACCCACCCTCCCCCACCAATCTCTACTGATCTCTCAGTAACTTCTCATTAACTTTTCCCTCATCTCAATTGGCACTGAGTTCACCCACTCTAATCCTCAGCCGTTTCATCACTCATTCATCAAATTAAGTTGATAAGGAGATGTGCTTGAGACTTTAGAGATGCAGTGCAGAAACTGAGACCATCGAACACCCCGTACACTAGTACTATCCTGCACACCAGGGACAAGTTACAAAAGACAATTAACCAACAAACCTGTACGAATTAGGAGTGTGGGAGGAAAGCAGAGCACCCGGAGAGGACCCACATGGTCACCGGAACAATGAACAAACTCCGTACAGACAGCACCTGGAGTCAGGATCGAACCTGCGTCTCTAGTGCTGTAAGGCAGTAACTCTACCACTGCGCCGCCCCAACTGGCAACTATCCAGTCTTTCACCAGGGTCCCAGATACTCTCTGAAGAAGGGTTTTGGCCTGAAACGTTGCCTATTTCCTTCGCTCCATAGATGCTGCTGCTGCACCCGCTGAGTTTCTCCATCACTTTTGTCTACCTCCCAGATACTCTCGCTGCTTTGAGTTGTGGGGTACAGTGGAAGGTCCAACTTGAAAGGCGAGGGCTGGAAGATGCCCACGTTCAAGCAACATCTGGAACATTGTATCATAAGATCATAAGTGATAGGAGTAAAATCTAACCATTCGGCCCATCGTCTACTCCACCATTCAATCATGGCTGATCTATCTCCCTCTCCTAACCCCATTCTCCTGCCTTCTCCCCATAACCTCTGACACCCGTACTAATCAAGAATCTATATATCGTTGCCTTAAATATATCCACTGACTTGGCCTCCACAGCCTTCTGAGGCAAAGAATTCCATATATTTACCACCCTTTGATTAAAGAAATTCTTCCTCATCCCCTTCCAAAAACAACATATTTTAATTCTGAGGCTATGACCTTTAGTCCCAGACTCTCCCACTAGTGGAAACATCCTCCCCACATCCACTATCCAAGCCTTTCACTATTCTGTACATTTCAATGAGGTCCCCCCCTCATTCATCTAAACTCCAGCAAGTACAGGCCCAGTGCCATCAAACGCTCATCATATGTTAACCTACTCATTCCTGGGATCATTCTTGCATCATACAAGTGAGAAGTGAAAAAGTCACACCACTTAATCAATATGTTGTAGAGGCACAAAGAACTGCAGATGCTGATTTACCAAAAAAAAAGTATGCAAGGTGCTCGAGTAAAGCAGTGGGTCAGGCAGAATCTCTGGAAGACATGGATAGGCGTTTTGGGGTCAGCTTACTTATAGTGGGGGGGTGGAGAAAGCTGGAAAAGAGGTGGGGGCAGGACAAAGCCTGGCAAGTGATACAGGTGGATACAGGTGTGGGAGGTATTTTAGTGAGATTTTCAGATACTAACGGAATTGAAGGGACATGAGGTTAGTAAATTGGCGTATGAATAAGATCAACCATGAACGAAAGGAAGGATGAAGTGGCTTGCTCAGAAGTTAATATGTGATAGGAGCACAATTAGGCCATTCGGCCCATCAAGTCTACTCCGCCGTTCAATCATGGCTGATCTTAGTTAGTGTAGTCTATTGTCACGTGTACCGAGGTACAGTGAAAAGCTTTTGTTGCGTGCTAACTAGTCAGCAGAAAGACATGATTACCACTGAGTCATTTAGTGTATAGAGACATTAGTGCTAGGTAAAGCCTGTAAAGTCCGATCTATCTTTCCCTCTAGACCCCATTCTCCTGCCATCACCCGATAACCCCAGACACCCGTGCTAATATCCATCGACTGGGCCTCCATCGGCATCTGTGGCAATGAATTCCACAGATTCACCACCCTCATTTCCAGACTGGGGGAACAACACCTCGTATTCTGCTTGGTTAGCTTGCAACCCAATGGTATGAACATTGTATTCTCCTACTCAAAGAACATGGAACCGTAACGCACAACAACAGGCCCTTCAGCCCATAATGTCTGTGCTAAACGCAAGGCAAAGATAAATTAATCTCATTTGCAGCCACACGATCCCTATTTATCCTGTCACCCCACCAGCCTTTGCATCCAACTCGTCACCCTGCGACATTTCTGTCACCTCCAGCGTGACCCCCACCACCAGTCACACCTTCCCACCCCCACCCTTTTCCTGCCTTCCACAGAGACCGCTCTCTCTGCAACTCCTTTGTTCACTCATATCTTCGCACCCAAACCATCTCTTACTTTCCCCTGCCCTGCAGGAGATGTAGCACCTGTCCCTACACCCCCTCTCCCTCACCTCCACACAGGGACCCCAGCAGTCCTCCCAGGTGTGAGAGAGGATCACATGCACCTCCTCTAGCCTCATCTACTCCCCCCCCCCCCCCCCCCAAACCACGATCAGTCTGACCTCGCACGTCACCTATCCATGTACCCCAGAGAAGCCGCCAAATTACTCCTGCATTTAGTGGGGGGTTTTTTACAAACCAGCATCTGCAGTTCCTAGTTTCTACATTTTACTGCTCCATTGCAAAATCTCCACAGGGCATGCACACTTTGTAGACATTCCCCTCCTCTCTCCCACAGCAGTTCTGCAAGACCCTCTCTCACTGTGCCCCCACCCCCCCCCCCCCCCTCTGTTATTCCTGCAGCTTTCCTGCTCTCGAGAAGGGTCCCTACCCGAAACTTCACCTTCTCCAAAGATGCTGCCCGGCCCACCGAGTTTCTCCACCACTTTGTCTGGGTTTTTCTGGCCCGTGGCAACCTGCGATCATCCCGTACACTAGCGCTTTCCTGCACAATTGGGACAATTTACAGTTTTACCGAAGCCAATTAATCTCCAAATCTGCCCATCTTTGGAGTGTGGGAGGCAACTGGAGCCTCCCCAGAGAAAACCCACGCAGGTCACAGGGAGAGCGTACAAACTCCGTACAGACAGCACCCAGAATCAGAATCGAACCCGGGTCTCTGGCACTGTGTCTCTGGCACTCTGACACTGTAGAATGGTTCATTGTTAGCTGAGGGGAAGGTGACAACGAGGCATACAATCAGTAAAACTAATCAAGGACAGTGAAACTAGTCGGAGAACCAGGGTGGGGGAGGGTTGGAGAGAGAGGGAAAGCAAGGGTTACTTGAAGTTAGAGAGATCAGTTATCATACCGCTGGGTTGTAAGTTTCCCATGCGAAATATGAGGAAACAGAAAGCATGAGAAACAGAGAGCAGCAACAATGTAGAGAAGGCAACAAGCTGGAGAGTGCAACAGCTCCGAGGATAGACTAAAAAAACTGGAGTAAATCAGCGGGTCAGACTGCACCTCTGGGGAAAAGGAATAGGTGGCGTTTCAGGTCGAGACCCTTCTTCAAACTGAGAGTCAGTGGAGAAGGGCCAGGTACAGAGTTAGCCATGCAATGCATGCAATGGATCTGCATGCAACAGCAGACGGCATCTGAAAGAGAATGAGCAAAGACCTGCCTGGTAATGTCACAGTGACACTCGGGGAGCTTGGAGTCTGCGTCCCAACAATCAGCCATTGCTTGTAGCGGGGAAGCTGCGGCGCTGAGGAGCGAGGTAGCCTCCTGCAGAGAGAGGGGCTGAGGAACTAACTCCGAGGCTGTGCACGCCGGCCCAGCTAAACACTCCCTCCCGGCAGGTGTCGTCTCAGCTGTCCCGACAACTGGCAGGGCCGAATAGCAACGGGTCAGGTTTATAAATAAGGACTTACGCTCATCGGCATGTGTGGCTAAGATCCTGGGCATTCCTGGGCCGGTGACAGACAGCAAGGATCGACCCTGCAGAGCAGGGAGCCAGCCGCTACCTCGGTCCCCCCCCCCCCCCCAGGCACAGGGCTCCAGCAGCGACCTCCCCTTGGCATGAGGGGGCTTGTCTACACAACGTCTGCAAGGCAGGGAGCACCGAGACTCCGGCTGAACCACCGGCAGGAAAACGCACTCAACTATTCCTGAGCTATGACGTCGCTCCACTGGGATATGTGGAGGCCAGCAAGGAAAAAAAATCACAAGCAGTAAGCATGCAGCTGTCCCTCCCTCTCTCTCTCTCTCATTCTCCTTCCTCCCCCTCCCCTCTCTCAATTCCCTCCAGACTCTCCACCCCATTCTTTCCCCACCCCACCCCTAATTTTCTCCCTGCCCACCCCCCCTCTCGCCCGCCCCATCCACTCTCCACGTCCCTCCTCTCCCCATTCGCTCTCCCTCACCCCTCATTCTCTCCTTTTCCCCCTCCCCGCTCTCCCCATTCATTCTCTCCCTCACCTCTCACTCCCTCCCTCACTTTCTCCCTCCCCCTCTCCCCACTTCCTCCCCCCTCTCTTCCTCGCCCCAACTCTCTCCCCCCCCCCCCCCCCCCCACCCCCCCATTCCTCCCACACACTCACTCCACCCCTCCCATGCTCTGCCCCCACTCTCCCGGTCTCCCAACACTTCCCTCTAACACAGCATCACAACTGCCTGCTACAGAACACGGCCTTTCCCATTGCGCATTTCACACTCACAATCAGGCTCCTTCAGACAGTCTCTCTCTCTCTCTAATCTTATCCAACTGTGCAATTTCTCACAGCGTGTTCTGCCAAGAACTGGGACGATGGCCAAGATCTCTCTCCTCCTATTCCCGCAACGACCAAATGCAATCTCAGCCAGAGTTAAACTTCAGAATCATTGAGGCCCTCTTTGCTGCGGGGGTCAGAGGTCTGTCTGATGGATCCAAGTAGCCGAGAATCTCCCTGCCCAGCTCGCAATAAAGTGAAAGAACTAAAGATAGACAGACATAAAATGCTGGAGTAACTCAGTGGGTCAGGCAGCATCTTTGGAGAAAATGGATGGGTGACGTTTCGGGTTGGGACCTATCCTCAGACCTTCTGAAGAAGAAGAGTCCCGACCCAAAACGTCACCCATCTTTTTTCTCTAGAGATGCTGCCTGACCCGCTGAGTTACTCCAGCACTTTTATGTTTATCTTCGGTATAAACCAGCACCTGCAGTTGCTTTCTGCTCATGGAACTACAGCTTGGGTGTTCATCATCGGGGGGCAATGATCTCCCCTCCAACCTGGGAGACCCTAGACATTTGCGGGCTAACTTTGATGCACGGCTACGATACAAAGCCTGAAACATCCGTCAGACTCTTAAGCAGCAACCTCAGTCTTGTTTAAAACAGCAGCAAGTGGGGAAGAGGGAATGAATGGGCTCTCTAGCTATAAAAGTGGGAGTTTTACACCATCACCCGATCCCAAACTTACTCTCACAGCAAGGTCAGAGGATTTTGCAGAGATTAGCAAGCACGTGTGGCCTGGCCGATTGCCCTCATTCTCACTGCGAGTCTCATTCATCCCTCACACTTCAGCTCTGTGATGTACACTGTCCAGCTTGGTGTTGTTTCCCTGCATAAAAACTCCGCTGTTCAAACCTGCCATGGCCTTGCCCTTCTCTCCCTCACTGTACGTTCCTCCAGTCTTACAGCGCCAGAGACCCGGGGTTCGAACCTGACCACGGATGCTGTCTGTACGGAGTCTGTACGTTCTGCCCGCGACCACGTGGGCTTTCCCCAGATGCTCCGGTTTCCTCCCACACTCCAAAGATATACAGGTTTGTAGGCCAATTGGCGTCAGTAAAATTGTCCCTACTGTGTAGGATAGTGTGAGTGAACAGGTCGTACACAGAACTGGTGGGCTGAAGGGCCTGTTCCTACGCTGTGTATCTAAACTAAACCAAATTAAACAGTCCCACGGCCCTCTATAAGATCGAAGATAGACACAAAAAGCGGGACAGGCAGCATCTCTAGAGAAGGAATGAGTGACCTTTCGGGTCGAGACCCTTCTTCAGACTCTGCTCTTCCAATCCTTCCATTTCCGAAACCCGCTCCCTATATTTCTCCCTCTCCCTCTCTCTCTCTCCTTTTTTCTTCTACACAATCTACCTCTTTGTCCACAGTTTTGAGCCTCTGCCGTAAGAGCGCTTGCTGCACTTGGTATTAAAGGTTGAAAGTCATTAAAGGAAATGCAAGCTCTTGTATGCTGATAGGATTTACCAACATTAACCCTACATGGTTTTCTGCTGTCAAGTACACATGTGTTTCTTCCCAGCTGTAATCAGGCAACTGAACCATCCTATCAACAACTAGAGAGCAGTCCTGAGTTACCTCTACCTCAATGGAGACCCTCGAGCTATTTTTAATCAGATGGATTCTTGATTAGTACGGGTGTCAGGGGTTATGGGGAGAAGGCAGGATAAAGGGGTTGAGAGGGAGAGATAAATCAGCCATGATTGAATGGAGGAGTAATGGGCCGAATGGCCTAATTCTGCCCACTTATGAGCTTTACCTTGCACGATGGTTATTCCCTTTACCCTGTATATGTGCACTGTAGACGGCTCGATTGTAATCATGTATAGTCTTTCCGCTGACTGGATAGCACACAAGAAAAAAGCTTTTCAATGTACCTCGGTAAACGTGACAAAATACAGACACCTAGGATGTTGAAGGGTCCCATCCTGAAACGTCACCTATCCATGTTGTCCTGAGATGCTGCCTGACCCACTGAGTTACTCCAGTACTTTGTGTCTTTCTTTGGTAAAACAGCATCTGCATTTCCTTATCTCTACACTACGTGGATGCTGGCTGGCAATAAATAAACGATGTTAACCACAACTTGATATCACATAGCACCTCTTAAGAGATGTTGAGACAGATGTCTAAAAATCTTGGGCAAAGAGGCAGGTTTTGAGAAGCTTAAGCAAAGAACATTGATTGTAACAATAAATTTCTTGGCCTAACACTGACACAAAACTACACACGGCGCCCAAAGGCTATGGCGGGGAGCGGTTTAATAGAATTGCTCCAGGGATAATACAATTAGGAGGGTGAATATACTGGTTCAACCGGCAATGCACAAGAGAGTATAAAGATTTCATAGGTTATTTAAAGTCATGTAGGTTGAAATAAAGAGAGAATACTTCCCGAAGAAACAGATTTAATGTGAATGACAGAAGAATCTGAAGAATAGATAGAATCAGAAAATAGGTGCAGGAGCATTTGGCCCTTCGAGCCAGCACCGCCATTCATTGTGATCATGGCTGATCATCCACAATCACTAACCCATGCCTGCCTTCTCCCCATATCCCTTGATTCCGCTAACCCCAAGAGCTCTATCTAACTCTCTTTTAAATTCATCCAGTGACTTGGCCTCCACTGCCTTCTGTGGCAGAGAATTCCACAAATTCACAAATATCTGGGTGAAAACGTTTTTTCTCATCTCAGTTTTAAATGGCCTCCCCTTTATTCTTAGACTGTGGCCCCCTGGTTCTGGACTCTCCCCAACAATGGGAACATTTTTCCTGCATCTAGCATGTCCAGTCTTTTTATAATTTTATATGTTTCTATAAGATACCCTCTCATCCTTCTAAATTGCAGTGAATACAAGCCCAATCTTTACAATCTTTCCTCATATGACAGTCCTGCCACCCCGGGGATTAACAGTCCTGAAGACTTGAGACCCACCTGCCTCACCAGTTTTAAGTCAGCAGACCCTTATTTTTAACCGCCGATCTTTACCTCCAGTCTTCCATACAAGCAAGGGAATGGAATGCAATCAGAGACCAAAGGACATAAAATTCTATTACCTCAAACAACCAAGTCAACCCTGCTTCAGTCAGCACGCACCAGTTTAAAAAGAAAAGCTTCAGAGACCATATTAAGAGTATGGCTCACAAACATTCACTGGCAACTTCAAAACAAAAGGCCAACAGGCTAACCCATGACATCAACAACAGCAAAGTCCTTTCCGACTGATACGTGGCATCTAAACCAGTTAGGTAGGATCTGATAATGTGATGCTTGTTTAAAGTTGCAGCCTCAGTTTAACTTTAGAGATACAGCGTGGATGCAGGCCCTTCGGCCCACCGAGCCCGTGACAACCAGCGATCCCCACACGCTAATACAGTGGATGTGTCCACGAGTGGGAGAGTCTAGGACTAGAGATCATAGCCTCAGAATTAAAGGACGTTCTTTTAGGACGGAGATGAGGAGAAACTTCTTTAGTCAGATGGTGGTGGAGGCCAAGTCAGTGGATATTTGCAAGGCAGAGATGGATCGATTCTTCATTAGTACGGGTGTCATGGGGTTATCGGGAGATGGCAGGAGAATGAGGTTGAGAGGGAAAGATAGATCGGACTTTACAGGCTTTATCTAGCACTAAACGTTATTCCCTTATGTATCTATACACTGTAAATGGCTCGATTGTAATCACATATTGTCTTTCTGCTGACTGATTAGCATGCAACAAAAGGTTTTCACTGTACCTCAGTACACGTGACAATAACTAACTGAGATCAGCCATGATTGAAGGCGGATTAGACTTTATGGGCCGAATGGCCTAATTTGACTCCTATTCCTTATGGCGTGACTACACTACACACACTTGGGACAATTTACAATTTTTACAGAAGCCAATTAACCTACAATCCTGTACACCCAGAAAAATCCCATGTTGTCACAGGGAGGACGTACAAACTCCATACAGACAGCACCCGCAGTCAGGATCGAACCCGGGTCACGAGTGCTGTAAGGCAGCAATTCTACCGCTGCGCCACCATGCAATTCATGAAGATCCAGCATCAAAGGGGTTAAGTTGACTTGCTTGGTTTGGTGCGCTGTCTGACATTGTTGGGAGGTCAGAACCAATCTCTGGCCCAGCTGCAGCGTCACAATCTGTGCAGCCTGTTTGGAATCCAACACTTCACTTCACCGCAAACAAAAGGCTCTTTTATCCCCCCCCCCCTCCCACATTCCCATTGAGCCAGAGGTCCACCAGGGACAAATCCGTCCCTTCGGGAATGCCAGCACCATTTGGTTGGGCTGCTTATCGGATACTCGACAGGGCACATCCTAAAGAAAGCCTCAACACAAAATAAGTGCAGTAACAATAGCAACATTTAAAAAAAACCCAGAGAACTTCCTGTCTGTGACACTAAATCTTTTGAACGGCTAAAAATAATATTCCCGCGCTTGCTCGATTCACAAGCAAGGCTGAAACCTGAATGCAACGTGCAAAGGTCAGATTCAAAAGGAAGTAAAAACACGACTTGAATTTTAATTAGGTAAACAGAATTTTAATTGTTCAGATTCCTAACGGTACACACACACACACACGTTCACTAACGCACACACACACACACACACACTCACTCACTAACGCACACACACAAACTCACTAACGCGCACACACAAACTCACTAACGCGCACACAAACTCACTAACGTGCACACACACACTCACACACACACAAACTCACTAACGCGCACACACACACAAACTCACTAACGCGCACACACACACACACACAAACTCACTAACGCGCACACACACACACACACACAAACTCACTAACGCGCGCACACACACAAACTCACTAACGCGCACACACACACACTCACTAACGCACACACACTCACTAACGCGCACACACACACAAACTCACTAACACGCGCACACAAACTCACTAACGCGCGCACACACACACACAAACTCACTAACACGCGCACAAACTCACTAACGCGCACACACACACACAAACTCACTAACGCGCACACACACACACACAAACTCACTAACGCGCGCACACACACACAAACTCACTAACGCGCACACACACACAAACTCACTAACGCGCGCACACGCACACACAAACTCACTAACGCGCGCACACACTCACTAATGCGCACACACACACACACACACTCACTAACGCGCACACACACACACACACACTCACTAACACACACACACACACACCTCTGCCTAGTCTCACAGAACAACAGGCTCGGTTATACTTCAGAGACTTCACAAGTTGAAGGAGCAGAATTAGGCCATTCGGCCCATCAAGTCTACTCCACTATTCAACCATTGCTGTTCTATCTTTCTCTCTCAACCCCATTCTTCTGTCTTCGCCGATAACCCCTGACATCCGCATTAATCAAGACTGATTCTCTTTCGGGTTAATGCCAGTCTGCAGCACATTCGCACACAGACCTGATTTCAAGCAATTGTCACGTGATGGAACTGACATTTATCAATCCTATTTAACACGGTGGTACATTGGTGCAGCGGTAGAGTTGCTGTCTTAAAACGCCAGAGTCCCGGGTTCAATTCTGACTACGGTAGCGGTCCATATGAAGTTTGTAGGTTCTCCCTGTGACAGAGTGGGTTTTATCCGGGTGCTCCGGTTTCCTCCCACACTCCAAAGACGTGCAGGTTTTGTAGGTTAATTGGAATTGCTGGACAGGTGGCTCCAACCCAAACGATGAGACTCGACTAGCGAGACCGACATCAGGCAGAGCTATAGTGGTGGGTGACTCCGAGGTACGGATTGGAGATTCTGTGGTGGCAGCTGACACTCGAGGATGGTCTGTTGCCTCCCTGGTGCCAGGGTTAAAGATATCACAGACCGACTTCAGAACATCCTCGAGAGGGAAGGTGAACAACCATCAGTAGTTGTGCACTTGGACACAAACAACATCGGGAAGAAGAGGAAGGAGGTTCTGCAACGCAAATTTAGAGAGTTAGGAAGGCTGAAAAGCAGGACTTCCAGGGTGATTAATTCTGGATTGCTTCCAGTACGGGATCTGAATGGGGGGCTGGGGGGCTGGTGCAGGGAGCAAGGATTTAGCTTTATAGACCACTGGGATCTCTTCTGGGGTAGGGGTGACCTGTACAAAAGGGACGGGTTACACCTTAACTGGAGGGGGACCGACGTTCTGGCAGACAGGTTTGCTAGGGCTACACGTGTGGGTTTAAACTAAATAGTGGGGGGGAGGGATTGACAAATTGGGAGTATAAAGATGGAGTTGAAGGGGAAGTGAGTACAGGAAAAGTTACAAAAGACTCCCGAATTAATGGGAAGGAAAGTTTGAGAAGGGATAAGAGAGTTAGGTCAGGGCCAACAGCGAGCGGTGTGAGAGGGGAGGTGAATACCAAGGTCAATGTGTTGTTTATGAATGCGCGAATTATAAGAAATAAAGTGGACGAGCTTGAGGCTCAGTTGGCAAGTATGATGTTGTGGGAATTACAGAGACATGGCTGCAAGAGGGCCAGGGCTGAGGTGCAGCGGTAGAGTTGCTACCTTGCAGAGCCAGAGACCCGGGTTCAATCCTGACTATGGCTTGTCTGTATGGAGTTTGTACGTTCTCCCTGTGATCTCCGAGATCTTCGGTTTCCTCCCACACTCGAAAGAAGTACAGGTTTATAGATTAATTGGCTTGATATAGGAATGTAAAATTACCCCCAGTGTGTGCAGGGTAATGTTAAAGTGCGGGGATCGCTGGTTGGTGTGGACTCGGTGGGCCGAAGGGCCTGTTTCTGCGCTGTGTTTCAAAACTAAACAAACAAAAATCAGGCAGCATCTTTGTAGAACATGGTAGGTGACGTTTCCGGTCGGTACCCAGAAAGTGACTCGAAACGTCACCTATCCATGTTCTCCCGAGATGCTGTCTGACCCGCTGAGTTACTCCAGCACTCCGAGTCCTTTCGCAAATTAACCAGCATCTGCAGGCCTTTGCTTCTACAGGCAATCTTAATCACAGCCACAATCCACCTGTGAGGGTTTTTATGGTGCACTCTGAGGTGGAACATCAACTGCACTTTTTTCGGGGCTGGTAAAGGAGTTCTCAGACAAAGTCTAAGTCATAAAGATGACGAGCTGATTTTACTCAGCCTAACTTCAAAGAAAAACATTGTCTCAAATGCTGTGCTATCTCTGAAACCATCATACAGCAACAGGAAATGAATTGGAGCTACGAGACATCGTGCTGCCAGGATGCTTCAGTTGGCATGTAAACATATTTCCGGCCTTTATGAAACCATCTTCAACCACCACACTGCGAGCAAAGCAACAGTTTGACCAGATACACCTACAATTCCCCAATACAATTATACTTTGATCATCTGACACCCGGGAGTTTCACAACTGAGTATTATTAATATCCTATTAATATCCCAACACACTTTTAATTAACGTTCTAAACACAAACAATGGGCGGCACAGCAGTAGGGCTTGCAGTGCCACTGACCCGCACTCAACCCTGCCTAGGGGTGCTTTCTGCACATTCTACCTGTGACCACGTGGGTTATTTGCTGGTGCTCCAGTTTCCTCCCACACTCCAAAGACGTGGTTTGTAGGTTAATTGGCTTCTGGAAATTGCCCCCAGTGTGGCTTGTGAAACTGGGATTACAGAGTTAAGCCCCTGTCCCACTTTCCCCGAGTTACTCACGAACTTTCCCGAGTTTTCCCCTTGATTCGAAACCGGAGAATTACAGTAATAGCCGTTCGTAGGTACTCGGGGCTATTTTTGTTTTAACTCGTGGACATTTTTCAACATGTTGAAAAAACGTCCCGACTTACCTGATGCCCAGAGACCCCACGGCTGGCAATAAGAACTGCTACGAAACATCTACGGACTCCATCGTGCTCCTACGAGCTCGCTACCCGACATTCCCAGAGTTTGAATCAAGGGGCAAACTCGGGAGAGTTCGTGAGTAACTCGGGAATGTGGGACAGGGCCTTTAGTGTACAGATGATCATTGGTCTGCGCGGAATCAGTCGGCCAAAGGAGCTGGGTCCATGCTGAATCTCTAAACTAAAATGAATCCCACACAGAATTATAATAGGGTTATTATTGTAGCATGTACCGATGTATGGTGAAAACAATTGTTTTGCATGCAATCCAATCAGATCAGATAATGCTGTACAATCCAGTCAAACTCGCGTACAATAGGCAGAGCAAAGGGGAAGATACAGAGTGCTCAGTTCTCAGCAATGTAGCACATCAGTTCCATAGAGGGAGTGCAGAGAAGGTTCACCAGACTGATTCCTGGGATGTCAGGACTGTCTTATGAAGAAAGACTGGATAGACTTGGTTTATACTCTCTAGAATTTAGGAGATTGAGAGGGGATCTTATAGAAACTTACAAAATTCTTAAGGGGTTGGACAGGCTAGATGCAGGAAGTTTGCTCCCGATGTTGGGGAAGTCCAGGACAAGGGGTCACAGCTTAAGGATAAGGGGGAAATCCTTTAAAATCCGAGATGAGAAGAACTTTTTTCACACAGAGAGTGGTGAATCTCTGGAACTCCCTGCCACAGAGGGTAGTCGAGGCCAGTTCATTGGCTATATTTAAGAGGGAGTTAGATGTGGCCCTTGTGGCTAAGGGGATCAGAGGGTATGGAGAGAAGGCAGGTACGGGATACTGAGTTGGATGATCAGCCATGATCATATTGAATGGCGGTGCAGGCTCGAAGGGCCGAATGGCCTACTCCTGCACCTAATTTCTATGTTTCTATGTTTCTATAGGCAGAGTCCAATGTCTGCAATGGGGTAGATGTGAATGAGGCGGTACGCTAGCTTAGGGAAGGATCCCTCAGAAGCCTGGTGACAGATGGGAAGAAGCTGTCCTTGGTATGAGCACACATCCCAACCCTTTTCCAGCAATGAAGAAAGTGCCATGAATGGAAAATTGGGGACAACTATGAAACAGCAGAGTCGGACACTGTTGGAATTTACTACATCTACTATGGCTACTGTTGGAATTTACTACATCTACTATGGCTATCACAGCATCAAGGACAACATTCAGTCATAGAGTCTTACTGTGTGGAAATAGGCCCTTCGGCCCAACTTGCCCATGCTGACCAACATGTCCCATCTACATTATTCCTATCGGCCTGCATTTGGCCCATATCCCTCAAACCTATCCTATCCATGTACCTGTCCAAATGTTTTTTAACACATTGCGATATTACCTGCCTCAACTACCTCCTCCCGCAGCTCATTCCATATACCTACCCCCATTGTGTAAAAAAGTTGCCCCTCAGCTTCCTATTAAATCCTTCCCCCCCTCGCCTTAAATGTCCTCTGGTTCTTGAGTCCCCTACACTGGTAAAAGATTCTGTGTATTTACATAGAAAAACATAGAAGATAGATGCAAGAGTAGGCCATTCGGCCCCTCGAGCCAGAACCGCCATTCAATATGACCATGGCTGATCATCCAAAATCAGTACCCCGTTCCTGCTTCCTTCCCATATCCCTTGATTCCGTTGGCCCTACGAGATAGCTCTAACTCTCTCATGAATACTGAATTACCTTATTTATTCCTCTCATTATCTTATACACCTCCAAAAGTTCATCCCTCATCCCGCTGCGCTTCAAGGAATAAAGTCCTCGTCTGTTCAACTGTCCCTATAGTTGAGTCCTGGGAAGAGCCTCATAAATCTTTTCCGCTCCCTTTCCAGTTTAACATCATCCTGGTCCAAATCCTGATTCTGACGAGAGTTTCACCAAACCTTCATTTTAGATGCTCCAGGGTCCTAGTACATTGGTATATGCACTCCCTTGTTTTTATTACCCAACCTCACACATCTTCCCTCCTCCTCCCCCTCACAACAACCCCTTCCACATGCTGCAAGCACCTGGGCGGCAGACAATCCCACACGCCTGCCACTGGTGGCTGTGGAGGCCAAGTCAATGGATATTTTTAAGGCAGAGATAGACAAGATTCTTGTGTTTAAGAAGGAACTGCAGATGCGGGAAAATCGAAGGTGGACAAAAATGCTGGAGAAACTCAGCGGCTGCAGCAGCATCTATGGAGCGAAGGAAATAGGCAACGTTTCGGGCCGAAACGTCGCCTATTTCCTTCGCTCCATAGATGCTGCTGCACCCGCTGAGTTTCTCCAGCATTTTTGTCTACCTTAGATAAGATTCTTGATTGGCACGGGCATCGGGGGTTATGGGAAGAAGGCTGGAGATTGGGGTTGAGAGGGATAGATCGACCAGGATTGAAAGGCAGAGTAGGCTTGATGGGCCGAGTGGCCCAATTCTGCTCCTATCACTCGTGAACAGATGAGCTTGTCCTGAACAGCTGATTCTAAAGAAGATCAGAAATTTAAGAGGAAGAAATTGTGCCTGGATCGTTAGAGGATAGCACAGGGCCCTTTGTAACGCCACAAAAGGAAATGCTTCCCCCGCAGCTGCTCAAGATCTTACCAGCTGAATTACTGCTTGGTAGCAAATTATTTCTTCAACATTCGAAAAAGGAAATCAAAAGTTTTCTCTGCAGAGCTCAGCTGCAGTCAGACTCTTCCGATGACGGAAATCTCGGGCACTTGTTGACTGCGCCCAGCGCTGTGGCCATTTTGCTCATGAACAAAGGAATCATTTTAACAACTTACAATGAACAATATTCAATACTTTTTATATCAGTGTACCAATGTCCCATTCAGGGAAATGGTAGGTTAATTCAAATAATAAAATCTTTCACGGTGGAGTACAGTCACTGGTGCAGAATGTAGGTGCTTACGTTCTCAATTTTGACAAAAGGCAAATTCAGTATCGTTTTTTATGCTGAGGGCAATAATAAAAATATCAGGTAAATTAATTGCAAAACTATTCAACTGTTGCAAAACCCCTACTGGTTCATAAATTATAGAAGCAGAATTAGGCCATTCGGCCCATCAAGTCTCTCTGCCATTCATCATGGCTGATCTGTCCTTCCTCACAACCCCATTCTCCTGCCTTTCCCCATAACCCCTGACACCTGTACTAATCACTGGTGCTGCAGGTGCATTGCTATCCTGAGAGAAGGAAATATTGTTTTGTCAAAATGGCTGTTTGTAAATTCAACCTCAAGGTAGACAAAATTGCTGGAGAAACTCAGCGGGTGAGGCAGCATCTATGGAGTGAAGGAAATAGGCGACGTTTCAAGTCGAGACCATTCTTCAGACTGATGTGGGGGTGGGAAGAAGAAAGGAAGGGGAGGAGACAGTGGGCTGTGGGAGAGCTGGGAAGGGGAGGGGAAAGGAGGAGAAAGCAGGGACTAACTGAAATTGGAGAAGTCAATGTTCATACCGCTGGGGTGTAAACCACCCAAGCAAAATATGAGGTGCTGTTCCTCCAATTTACAGTGGGCCTCACTCTGGCCATGGAGGAGGCCTAGGACAGAAAGGTCGGATTCGGAATGGGAGGGGGAGTTGAAGTGCTGAGCCACTGGGAGATCAGGTTGGTTATTGCGAACCGAGCGGAGGTGTTGGGCGAAGCGATCGCCAAGCCTACGATTGGTCTCACCGATGTAGAGCAGCTGACACCTAGAGCAGCGGATGCAATAGATGAGGTTGGAGGAGGTGCAGGTGAACCTCTGCCGCACCTGGAAAGACTGCTTGGGACCTTGGATGGAGTCAAGGGGGGAGGTAAAGCGACAAGTGTAGCATTTCCTGCGGTTGCAAGGGAAAGTTCCAGGACAGGGTGTGGTTTGGGTGGGAAGGGACGAATTGACCAGGGAGTTATGGAGGGAGCAGTCTCTGCGGAAAGCTGAAAGGGGAGGAGATGGGAAGATGTGGCCAGTGGTGGGATCCCGTTGGAGGTGCCGAAAATGTCAGAGGATTATTTGTTGTATGTGACAGCTGGTAGGGTGGAAGGTGAGGACAAGTGGAACTCACCTCATTAATCTTAGTTTAGAAAGAAGTACAAGGCATACCCATATCTCATGCAAGTTAAGAGTATGGCTAACTCAGATGAGGTAGTTAGCCTCTTATGAGTTATATGAGGCTAACTAACATACCTCATATAAGTTAGCCATATTCTAACTCATGAGGTATGTCCCATACTACAAAGTAAGCTACGATTACATTTACCAAACTCCTCAACACCAGTTATCCTCCTTTGCTCCAAGACCCTGGATGAAAATTGGCACCAAATGTCGACCTTGGCCTTCAAAAGTCAAAGCAACGCCCAGAATCCATGGTCCGCAAAATGGAACGTTCCAGATTTACCGGTCTCATATCCTTTTGTGATGCGGCATCCCAAACTGAACAGACCTTAGCTCTAAACAACTGGAGCGGAGCCTAACCTCCTGCATTTGTGTTTCTCTGCCCGCCTGTGATAGAGGGGCAACAGGAGGCCAATAGCTGCCAGTGTGGACTGGACCTGATGCTCGCATCAAGTGCACCAGGTGAATCCTGTGAGACAAACTGCTCAGGATTCCCTTCACCAGAGCAGAAAGGAAAAAAAATATTTTCTTTTTTTTTTCTCTCTCTTCTCTATCCCCCCCCCCCCCCCTTTTTTTTTTTCTTGTTTCATCTCTCCTTTATGTTTTCTCTCTCGGGCGTTATAGCTTTATGGGCTCTTTCTCTTTACTTTTTCATGAACTATCAATATCACTACTGTATTTAATATTCTTTTTCTTGCTTTTGTCACTTTTTTTTTTACTACTAAATTTAAAACAACAAGTTGTACATGAAATGTATTATGCTATTCATGTTTTATATTATTGTACACCAGAGCACAAAGTACCAGATTTGTGGAGATATTGACCCATGTCAAAATCTTAGCTGAAGTAATGGTCAAATCTTAGCTGAAGTGATGGTCATTACACTGGCGGCGCAGCGCTGGAAACATCGCGGGGCGGGCGATGCCTTACCGGGGATCGCCGTTTGGAGCTGCGAAGTGCTGGGGCTGCTGCACCGACATCGCGGAGCTGTGGTTCGCGGAGCTCCCAACGCGGGCGGCGCTGATAAACATCGCGGAGACCTGCGACTCCGCCCGGCTCGGCCTGTGGACTCGGGAGCCGCGGACACCGGTGGGAGGAGGCTAATCTGGAGGTCCGGGCCACTGAGGATGTTCGGGTTCGGCGTTGGTGTTCCATCAGCCCGGCGTGAGGGCCTGAGCATCGGGCTGCCCGTGGTGGCGACTGCGGGTGCTCGGGAGGCCCCGACCACGGGTGAACATCTGGGGAGGCTGGCTGGACTATGGTACCTTCCTCAACTTTGGTGCCACTGTGTTATGTTGTGGTTATGTTGTGTCGTGGACTTCTGTGTTTGTGCTTTTCTTTATTTTAATATATTTTATTTATTTTTTATTTATTTATTTTTTATGCTACTTGACTGTAAGGAAAATTCATTTCGTTGTCTCTAATATGAGATAATGACAATAAATTGAATACAATACAATACAATACAATACAGTAGCACTGAAAATCCACTGCAGCTTGGGGAAGCCGGGTGGTTCAGCTTCAGGCTTACTGGCTGCACATCCCAGAGCTCCCTTTCCACTCCCCAGCCTCCTGGTGCCACTTCTCCCTTTCCACACACTTACTATTTCTGTTTCGAGGAACACCTGCTGCCCAACACCACCCAAGGTCAGAGCATGTCAGATTAACAGAGTTTCAGTGCATTCAGCGTCACTGCCATGCAAACACTGGCAAACAGGGCATTGGGTTTAGACACAAGGAACTGCAGATGCTGGTTTACATAAAGAACACAAAGTGCTGGTGTAACTCAGTAGGTAAGGCAGCATCTGAGGGAGGTTCGGACCTGAATCATCACCTATCCACGTTCTACAGCAGTGGTTCTTAACCTTTTTGGCACCAGTACGCGCATACGCGAACAAAATACTGTATGTGGTATGTACTTTTGTTAGGTTCCTAAACATGGGCTCAATAAATTGATATGTTATTTGTGTCCCCTTCATGACCCCCCCAAAGCCCCGAACGACCCCCATAGGGGATCACGACCCCCAGGTTAAGAACCACTGTTCTACAGAGATGCTGCCAGGCCTGCTGATTTACTTCAGAACTTAGTGCTTTAGGCTTGGTATGTTTCATAAGCCACTTCTCTAGCACCATGCCCATCTGATAGATGTTGTCTGTCTCTTACCTGGCGCAGATGAGGTCCAGCAGATGCTGCCACCGGTCATCAATCTTGCCCAGTTTATATTCTATCTCGGTCGCTTTGTTCTCGTGACTTGCTCGGACCAGTCTCTGGCCCATCTGTTGCAGCTGCACCTTGTTCTCTGCTGCTGCTGTGACCTCCTCCTGATAATCCTGTGGGCAGGGAGAGCGAGCCATGTTACAGGTTTGCATTCCACTGATGGCAATCAATAAGCCGGCAGAGCCACAAGGAACTGCAGATGTTGGAATCTTGAGCAAAACACAAAGTGCTGGAGGAACTCGGCGGATCAGGCAGCATTGTGGGCAGCACAGTGGTAGAACTGCTGCCTCGCAGCGCCAGAAACCCGGGTTCGATCCCGACCCAGGGTGCTGTTTGTGTGGAGTTTGCACGTTCTCCCTGTGACTGCATGGGTTTTCTCAGCGTGCTTCGATTTCCTCCCACATTCCAAAGACGTTCGGGTTTGTAGGTTAATTGGCCTCTTTAAATTGCCCTTAGTGTGTATTGAGTGGATGGGAAAGTGAGATAACATAGAACTAGTGTGATAGTTGGCGTGGACACGTTGGGCCAAAGGGCCTGTTTCCAGGCTGTATCTTTAAACTAAACTAATGTGTGGAGGAAGTGGACAAAGGTTGTTTTGGGTCGGGACCTTCATCAGACTGGCGACAATAAGACAACGTTCAACTGGATACATGTCGAAGGGAAAATTAATGTGAATTCCCAAAAAAATATTGGGCGCTAGTCACTCATGTTGCTTTTCCCAACAACCTCCAGTGAGGAATGCAACCAGGTTCTCCCTTAGTTCCCACGCCTTGACCTTTTCTCTTCCATTTACCAAGCAAAACAAACATAAATGGTTCCACTTGATGGAAGGCCTCAGAAGCCAAGGACACAGATTTAAAGCTATCGGCAAGTAAACC
Source organism: Amblyraja radiata (assembly GCF_010909765.2). NCBI lineage: Eukaryota > Metazoa > Chordata > Chondrichthyes > Rajiformes > Rajidae > Amblyraja > Amblyraja radiata. Next base: position 67,982,981 of record NC_045963.1, read on the forward strand.
AGAGACAACACGAGGAAAGGGTGCTTCTTGCACCAAAATATTAAAATGTGGAGTGCACTTCCTGACAGGCAACGTTTAAGAAACATTTAGACAGGTACGTGAAAAGGATAGTTTTAGAGGGATATGGGATTATTGTAGATGGGATATGTTGGTTGACGTGGGCAAGTTGTGCCGATGGGCCTGTTTCCACACTGACTCTATGGGTGGTTGTAGCAGAATTGAACATGGCTTTAACAAAAAATAGATTGAGAAAGGTATTGAGGGAAAACCATTGTGGGGAGAGCTGGAGAATGGGGCTGTTGAACGAGCCTGATGAGCTAAATGGGATCTTCTATATCGCAATATTAAAGCAGCTCCCGATAAAGGCCGTTCTACAGCCAACATGTTAATTTTGCTAACAAAATGGGAAGAAAGATATTCATCTAGAACCGGGGTCGGTAAACTGGTTCTGCATAGGGGCCGGGTGGCATGTCTGTGAGCGGATGGCGGGCCACATCTATCACGTGTACACATGGATCCCGCCTCCACCCCGCCCCGGATGGCAGGCATCATATCACATGTTCACATAGATCCCGCCCCTGCGAGGATGCCACCCGGAGCACTGCCCCCTAGTTACGGGCCTAGTAACCACAAACATTGTTACCAACGGACCATTGCCTTGGCTCTGTTCTGAAGACAGTGGCTCAAATACTCACACTCACTCGTACCCTGCCTATTGACAACCCCGATCCCGACAGTAAAGCCCAAACACAGGTGCGTGGCTGTGCCGGCGGCTTTGCGCAGGATGCGGTACAGCCAGAGCTCACCGCTCGGCGATGGTCGGCGGCTCCACCATTGCGGCTGCCAGTGCAGGCCTCCTTTCGTCCTTGCGTCACAGCGCCTGGGTGCCGCAGCCTCAGGAGGTACCGGAGATGACGGAAGTCTGTGGGCCGGATAATTACGGCGAAAACAATACGCCTGCGGGCCGGATGATTTCGGGTTACAGGTCGCATTCAGCCCGGGGGCCGCAGGTTGCCGACCCCTGATCTAGAACATTTGAGAACTATCTAAATAATGATATAGATGAGCACTTGAGTCGGCAGTGCATGGTAGGCTACAGACCAAGTTGCTGGAAGGTTAGCATAGATAGTTACTTGATGGTCGGCATGGACATGGTAGGCCAAAGGATCCGTTCTAGTGCAGTGTGACAATGCATCTCCAAAACACCAACGGTGCTTTAATGGTCCAATGGTGGTTGATCTGTCACGTATGCAACTGCACAGTGACATTATTTTTGCATATATGACACACGTCACACATATCACACACTGACCCATTTCCTTCTTTTCATAACAGTATCTTGTTTAGAGCCAGAACATCTTTCTAACTTTATGGAGCTTGGTCTGCCACATGATAAGATAATGCATCCTTGCATTAAGACATATTACTTAAATGCTAAACAGGGGACGCAGCACCAACATTAAGCTTAAAGGTGGCCGATCATTTGGATCATATGCTCACTTCACCTAATTTTCCCATCTCTGCTAAAACACTCAATGATTGCTGTAACTCTGCACCTACAAGTGGAAAATTGTTGCCTATGTATTATGTGTTCATCAGTTCATAAGTGATAGGAGCAGAATTAGGCCATTCAGCCCATCAAGTCTACTCCGCCATTCAATCATGGCTGATCTATCTTTCCCTCTTAACCCAATTCTTCCTTCTCCCCATAGCCCCTGATACCCGTACTAAGCAAGAATCTGCCTATCGCTTTAAAAATACCCTTTGACCTGGCCTCCACAGCCTTCTGTGGCAATGAATTCCACAGATTCACCACCTTCTGATGAAAGAAATTCCTCCTCATCTCCTTCCTATAGGAACGTCCTTTAATTCTGAGGCTACGACCTCTGGTCCAAGACCCTTCCACTGGTGGAAACATCCTCCCCACATCCAATCTATCCGGGGTTTAAAAATACGACCGGCAGAGTTTCAGCATTTACCTTCTTCAGTTTGTCGATCGTCTCCTCGATGCTGATGTCCCCATTCTGCGTCACTTTGCTCTCCATTTGGGTCAACCACTCGCACAGCTCCTTGTTCTTCTCATTAAACAGTGCCCACTCGTTGAGCTTCTCCGTCACCAGCTGTCTGCGCGACGAGACCTGGAGATTTACAGCAGGAGAAGGAGGAGGATCAGAAACAGAGCGGAAAGGCACAAAGGTGCATTAAATATCAAGATCGTTACCCATGCAACATTTCGCTAATGGGAGACAATTCAACACTGAAATAACACCAGGGTCTGCCCATATCCATGACCACAAACAAATTGCATTACTAAATTAAAAGCTCAACTCCTCCCTTGCAATTTTTGTTTGACAACTTGCCACATTTTTTTTTTTTTTTTGCACTAAAACCCAACTGGGCCAACCACAGACACACTGGTCGGCACAGTCGCACAGCAGTAGAATTGCTGACTGACTGCGCCAGAGATCCGGGTTCGATCCTGACTACAGGTGTTTATTTGTACCTTCTCCCCGTGACCTGCATGGATTTTCTCCGGGCAGTTCCTGTTTCCTCCCACACTCCAAAGACGTACAGGTTTGAAGGTTAATTGGCTTGGTATAAATGTAAATTGTCCCTAGGGTGTGTAAGACATCGCTGCCCGGAGCGGACTCGGTGGGCAGACGGGCCTGTTTCCGCGCTGTGTCTCTCAACTAAACTAACCTTTGACTGTAAGAGCAAGTCAGAGGCTGGGTACTTTGTGGCGAGAAGCTTACCACAACCATTAGTTAGGAACATGAAGAAATATAGTTTCTGATTTTCTCTATGGACACATCCCTATTCAACTAAAAAATCTAGGATTAGCCAGTCTGCTTGATCAATACCTGATCCGCCAATGTAAATATTTAACTACATGACTAGTATTAACTATTTGAAAGATCTATCCAGTTGGAACCACTCCACATCCCCCTTTCCCCACAAAACGTCTAGAAAGGAACTGCAGATGTTTGAGAAGGAACTGCAGATGCTGGAAAATCGAAGGTAGACAAAAATGCTGGAGAAACTCAGCGGGTGAGGCAGCATCTATGGAGCGAAGGAAATAGGCAACGTTTCAGGCCGAAACCCTTCTTCAGACTGCAGATGTCGGTTTATACCGAAGATAGACACAAAGTGCCGGAGTAACTCAGCGGGTCAGGCAGCGTCTCTGTAATAAAAGGATGGGTGACGTTTCGGGTCGGGACCTCTTTTCAAAGTTTGAAGGAGGGTCCCAACCCAAACATCACCCATCCTTTTTCTCCAGAGATGCTGCCTGACCCGCTGTGTTACTCCAGCACTTTGTATCTATCTCCTTTGCCCACAGCCCTGAAAGTATTTCTGTTTTAAGTACATATATATCCCTCCTGAAACTGTAGAACTATGCACCCACAAATCTTTTAAGAATTACATTTCATCTCCTCAAATCTTTCATGTAAAATATTGCTCTCCTTATCCACTTTAGAATGTTTTACAATTGTCTTACACTCCTGCCCTCTGGTCACTGATCTCCCTCTGTTGACAGAACCTTCTTCCTTTATCAGAGCTTTTGACAATTATGAATTCATAGAGACATGGAAAATAGGTGCAGGAGTAGGCCATTCGGCCCTTCGAGCCAGCACCCGCCATTCAATATGATGATGGCTGATCATCCAAAATCAGTACCCCGTTCCTGCATTCTCCCCATATACCTTGATTCCATTAGCCCTAAGAGCCATGTCTAACTCTCTCTTGAAAACATCCAGTGAATTGGCCTCCACTGCCTTCTGCGGCAGAGAATTCCACAGATTCACAACTCTGGGTGAAAACGTTTTTCCTCATCTCAGTCCTAAATGGCCTACCCCTTATTCTTACACTGTGGCACCCCATTAAATCTCATTTAGCCTTACCCTTTGTTTTAAAAGAAGAATCCCAGTGTCTCTGGTCCCTCCTCATTGCTGGAATCCCTCATTCCTGATACCGCCACACGAGATGTCCTCTGCATCATTTTTTGACGACTTGTCAGAGCAACGGAAGCCAACTTGCCGAAACCTCCCAAGGGCGCTCTCTGCGATAACCACCGTGCCCTTTGGTGCTATTAACTGTCCGAATGCAGAAACCGCCAAGTACACTTTAATGTACTGAGTATTTTATAATCAATACAGGAGAAATACCATAGAACCTATTTATTTGCAATAAATTATTTTTGTTGATGAGGGGAAATCTAAGAATTTATTTTGAATTAAACAGGGCGGGAAAATCTGAATTGATGTTACAATTTTATTTTAGAGATACAGTTTGTAAACAGGCCCTTCAGCCCAGCCCACCAACGATCATCCATACACTAGTTCTATCCTACACACTGGAGTTAATTTGCGGAAGCCAATGAATCTATATATACTCGCATTTTTTGGGGATGTGGGAGAAAACCGGAGCACCCGGAGAAAACCCATGCGTTCACAGGAAGAATGTATAAACTCCGTACAGGCAGAACCTGCAGTCGGGATCGAACCGGGTCTCTGGCACTGTAAGGCAGCAATTCCACCACTGTGTGGCCCGATATAGAGTCACACTGTATGGAATCCGGCCCTTTGCCCCACCTCTCCTTGCCAATCAAGAATCCCCATCTTAACTAGTCCTAATTGCCTCTGTGTGGCCCATATCCCTTTAAACCTTTCCCATCCATGCATCTGCCCAAGTGTCCATTAAATGCTGCTATAGCATCTGCCTCAAGTATCTCCTCTGGCTGCTGGTTCCACGTACCCACCACCCTCTGATTGAAAATGTGGGATCATAAGGAATATCATTGGAAGCGAGTGCAGAAAAACAGATTCCTACTTCACCAAATGTTACAACACAACCAAAAATGTGTCTGAACTTCCATTAAAAAAAAAATCACTTTGATGTTTAAATGACCAAAGTTATGCCTCGCACTGAAGGTTAACTTGACACAATCCTTCTAAATTGTAATTTGACATCTTTATCATAAAGACCATCTACCATCAGAACTGTAGACATTTCAAATCAATTATGGATGAAATTCTCATTAAAATTAAATGCACGTACAAATTTATAAAAACCGAGGCACTATAACCCCAATCACATACGATGTACAAAATGCTTTACAGGAAGTTCAAATTTTTATGCATGCGTACTAATATGTAACCCCAGAGGAAACGGAGTGGCAACTCATCAAGTATACTCACAGCAGCTACCTACATCAACCGTTAGTCTTGAATTCCAGCATATCCCACAACTTTCACCATATGAGAGTTGGGCAATGTACTTGGTCAAATCGCAACGTTCAATTCTTTCAGCGGGGTCAATATTGTATAATCTGAATCTCCAAAACAAACATGCAGTGCAGACGATCCTGCAAGCAGATTGCACCGTGTCTGCTATCAGGTGACCTCACCCAGGTTCTGAGATTAAACATACTTCCTGTTGTGGCCTACATTAAAACGAACGTTACCCCAGAAAGTAATTAAGATGACGGTACTTTCTGCTGACATCCAGAGCATCACGAAGGCCTACAGTAGACTATCCTCTGTAAACTGACTTCATTGCTTCATAAGTGTTAGGAGCAGAATTAGGCCAGTCAGCCCATCAAGTCTACTCCGCCATTCAATCATGGCTGATCTATCTCTCCCTCCTAACTCATTCTCCCGCCTTCTCCCCATAACCTCTGACACCCGCACTAATCAAGAATCTATCTATCTCTGCTTTAAAAATATCCACTTGTTACGAAGGGGACGAAGAAGGGACGAGTACTTTATCGGCACCTTTGTGGCGACTCTTTTGTGTACTTTGTATGCAAAAAATAAATTATTTCACTGTACCTAGCTGGGTACAAGTGACAATAAAGTATCATCACCATCTACAGACAATTCAAAGGAAATGACCTCTTAAACAGCGATATCCAAATAATGTTTGTATCACAATCAAATGAACACTGAAGGTGTCCACATACCAGACTGACTTCTACTGTCTAGAAAATTAATTCTAACTGTGTTATAACAAAGCTCCAAGTCAAGAGCTTGTCTGGTAAATTATTCATTCTGCACAAAGATTTATCAAGTCTTGCTGCCACAAAGTCACTAGAATGGGCGGCACAGTAGCGCAGCGGTAGAGTTGCTGCCTTAAAGCGCCAGAGACCCGGATTCGATTTGGACCTCGGGTGCTGTCTGAACGGAGTTTGCACGTTCTCCCCATGACCATGTAGGTTTACTCCCGGTGCTCTAGTTTCCTCCCACATTCCGAATACGTACAGGTTAATTGGGCTCTGAATTGTCCCTGGTGTGTAGTGCGTGGATGAGAAGTTGAGATAACACAGAACTTGAACAGGTGAATGATAGTCGGCGTGGACTCAGTGGGCCGAAGGGCCTGTTCCTACGCTCCATCTCCAAAAAGAAAAAAACTATAACTTATTTCACTATATTTAACTGAGCGTTAAAAACAAAAGTCTGTAGGTTGTTAATAATTTGAGCCAGCTGTTTGTTATAAAGAGAGAAATCATGAAGTGCATTAATGAATCATTATGTGTACAAATAACACCAGAGAAACAACACTCATGTTACTAAAGGCCCGAAGCAAAGAGTAATGGCTTGGTCACAGGAACTTGACCATTAAAACACATGTAGAATGAGTGGTCTGCATGAACTGCCCATTAAAAAAATGTACAAAACATGCTTCCGTTTCTGGGCAATAGTCATTACCGCACAAAAGTTCACTCAGCCCAAGATGGCTCTCAGTATAACCCAGCCATCCTTGTTCTATTTTTCTCTGACCCTGTAAGTAGAGTGTTATCTCCCTGCTACCTTCAGGTAGAAGGTACAGGAGCCTGAAGAGTGCAACGACCAGGTTCAGGAATAGCTACTTCCCCACAGCCATCAGGCTATTAAACCTGGCTCGGACAAAGCTTTGAACATTAATAGCCCATTATCTGTTATTTGCACTTTATCAGTTTATTTATTCATGTGTGTATATATTTATATAATGGTATATGGACACACTGATCTGTTTTGAAGTCAACGCCTGCTATATTCTGTTGTGCTGAAGCAAAGCAAGAATTTCATTGTCCTATAAGGGACACATGACAATAAACTCACTTGAACTTGAACTATTTGCCACAAGTTTCTTTTTTGTGAAATTATTGATCATCACTGCTTCCATTACACTTATAATCAAAAAAATTCCAGGTCTTTACCACCTTCTGCTTAAAAATATAATCCCCCACATCTCTTTTACAACACATCTGTGCCGTTAGACTTTAGAGATACAGCGTGGAAACGGGCCATTCAGCCCACTGATCCACGCCAACCAGCGATCACCCCGTACACTAACACTAACCTACAAACCAGGGGCAATTTACAATTTTACTGAAGCCAATTAACCTGCAAGCCTGTACGTCTATGGAGTGTGGGAGGAAACTGGAGCACCCGGGGAAAAACCCACGCGGTCACGGGTAGAATGTACAAAGTCTGTACAGATAGCACTCGTAGTCAGAATCGAACCCGGCTCTCTGGTGCGGTGAGGCCGCAGCTCTACCACTGCGCCACCGTGCCGCCCAAACTACCTGTCAATGAACTCCAATGCAGAAATGCCGAGAGAGGGATCAATACTCGGGAGGCAGATGATAGCATTTACCTGGTAGCACAGCTCATCCCACTGCCTGTGCAGCAGTTCGATGCGCTCCTGCAAGATCGAGATGTCATCAGCACGGATGTAGCTGGACAAGGTCTCCTTCAGAAAGGAGAGGTGGGCAAGGTCATCAGTCCACCCTCCAAAGGAGCTTTCCAGTTCCTGCAGCGAAAAAAATCAAACCACGTGCATTACGATATACCTCAATAAATCATTGACACAGCGGGAGAGTGTTATCAATCAGCCGACAGGTCAATCTGGATAGGATCTGCATTCAATTTAAAATTCTTCGATATAAGTTGGTAGCAAAATATTCAAACTAAATAAAGCATGAAATAGAACGTCACCATGCATCTGATCTGTTCCGAGTGCAGCTCATCGTGATGGTCAGGCAGTGGCAGGGACAGCTTTTTCTTGAAGGACCTCAGCTTGTCCAGAGACTCAGCGATTCCTCTCTCGCATCGCTCCCAGTCCTTTAAAAAGTATCAATAACATCAGTCAGCAGCCATTATAAGCATCAATTAGGCACACCAGAGGGAAAGGGAGATCTGATCCCTGCCGCGGGCCACTCTGTGTGGGGTTGGATAGGGAGAACTCGATCAATAAGCTGTCTATGCCTAGCCAAAACATAATGCAGCATCGAAGGAGGTCACGCTGGCTGGAGGTTGACTGTGATTAAAGGGTGGAGCTGTTACTGGTTGCTGCCTGAGCGAGGAAGGAGGTTCCTGCCCACTGTGGCGGGCAGTGGGCAGGTGGGAAATGACAAAGGCAACAATTAATGGCGGGGGCAGGGGGTGGAAGGAAAATCTCCCAAGACCTTCTTGAAGGACCGAGGATGGAGTGGAGAGATACGGCATTCCCGCTCCTTCTGGCCCACAAGGAATTCTGTGATAGACACAAAGTGCTGGAGTAAAAGTTCCATCCTGGGAAATAGGTTCTGACTGTCTACCTTGTCTATGCTTCTCAGAATGTTATGTGCTTTGATCAGGTCTTTTATGTGCTTTGATCAGGTCTCCCTGCAACATCCGGCGTTCAGGAATTTAGTGAATTTTGGAGTATGAAGGAACTGCAGATGCTGGTTTAAACCGAAGATAGACACAAAAAGCCAGAGTAACTCAGCAGGTCAGGCAACATCTGTAAAACAATCCAAGTCTGTCTAACCCCTCCCTACAACTAATACCCCACAAATCCACGAATCATTCCGGTGAACCTCCTTTTAGTTTTTTAGTTTAGAGATACAGCTTGGAAACAGGCCCTTCGGCCCACCGAGTCCATGCCGACCAACAATCACCCGTACACTAGTTCTATCCTACACTCTAGGGACAATTTACAGAAGCCAATCAACCTAGAAACCCGCACGTATTTGAATGTGGGAGGACACCGGAGCACCCGAAGAAAACCCACGCGATCACAGGGAGAACGTACAAACTCCATAAAGACAGCACCCGTGGTCAGAATTGAACCAGGGTATCCGGCGCTGTAAGGCAGCAACTCTACCGCAGCTGCGCTACTGTGCCACCCCCGCACTCCTCTGCAAAGCCTTCACATCCTTCCTGTAATGGGGCGACCAGAACTGCATCCAATACTCCAAAGGTGGCCTAACCATAGACCTACAAAGCTGCATCATGACTTCCTGACTCTTATACTCAATGCCCCAAGCTGTGAAAGCAAGCAAACCATATTGCTGCTTTAACACTCTATCTAATGGCGTTGCCACTTTCAAGGAGTTATCGACTTGGACCACAAGATCTCTCTAATATACACAACTGGATGTAACTGTGATGGGGAAGTACACACAAAGAACTTGCAGTCTATACATAACTTATGCACTGCCAGGTCATTGGTTTAGATAGGAACAGCCGATCAACCAAAACCATTTCAGGATCCTACAATAATTGCTGGACCTTCAATGCAATGCCAGGGAGGGAGAGAGCGTTGATCAGCCATGATCATATTGAATGGCGGTGCAGGGTCGAAGGGCCGAATGGCCTACTCCTGCACCTATTTTCTATGTTTCTATGTTTCTATACCCTGGTACAAATGATTACTTGTTGAATGAATCAGGTTTCGAACAATCAATCAAGTAGTTCTTAAAGAATCGCATGGATATAAAACTGGAGATGTTATTGAATAAATCAGGAAGGGTATAAACACTAAATATTAATATATAAATGTCACTTGCTAGGATGGCAGTGACTTGAGTTAGTTAGGAGGTTATGGTGGTAATCCAGTCTTCTCTGGGTCTGTATTCCTTGCAGTTCAGATTAAGACATGATCTTGTTCAAACATACAAGTGTCTAAGGGGACACAAAGTGTTGGACAAGGGTCCCAACCCAAAAACGTCACCTATACATATTGCTGCCTGACCCTCTGAGTTACTCCAGCACTTTGTGTCTTTTTTTGCAGTTCCTTCTATCAAAGCATCTAAGGGGGTTTGGGAGGGTAGATGTTGAGCTGGTTTCACTATTGTGACAGTCATGAACAGGAGACATGGCTGCAAAAGGAAGGCTTTGTCATTTAAACTGTGAGGCGGAGAAATTTCTTCTCTCATCGAGGGCAGTGAATCTCTGGAATTTTCAGATCCAGAGGGTGGAGATAGATAAATGTTTGAAGGATCAGGGAATCGAGGGTTATGGGGACAGGAGAGGACTTGAGGCCAGCGTGGATCAGCCACGATCATATCGAATGGTGGGGCAGCCAGTGGCCTGCTCTTGCTCCTGTATTACTGTAGTTATTCATTGATGTGCCATTAACCCACCTTATTTGTGTCAGTTAACAGCTCACGAGAAAACAACTACTCTAGAAGCAAACTTTCTATATTAAAAAACTGGAGTGAAACGGAACAGGTAGGGTTCTATCACTTTGATATACAGTAAACCCTCGTTATAATGGACTTGGGGAGGGATGGGAGAGGGGGGGGGGGGCGGAGGGGGCTCAATGGTGTCTGTTATTGCCGATTGTCGCTATAGCCATGTAATGGATTATAAGTAGTAGAAACAAGGAACTACAGATGCAAGTGTTGGTGGAACTCAGCAGGCCAGGCAGTATCACTGGAGATCATGGAAAGTTGATGTTTCGGGTCGGGACCCTTCTTCAGACTTTTGGTCTGAACTTGGGCCTGGAATCGAGGTGAGGATTGGCAGAGTTAATGGTCGCCGCTGAGGGACAGCTGGAGAGTGTGTAGCGGTCGGTGGCGGCAGGCGTGGGCTAGAAGCGGCTGTGTGGGCCGACGGTGGTGGCATTAGATCCAGCCTGGAAGCGGCCAGAGGTGGTGGTGCGGGCCGGCCTGGAAGCTGCCGGGGGTGGCGTTGGTCACCCAGCCTGGACGTGGACGTTGGCAGCCAGGCCTGGTGGTGAAGATCGGTAGGTGCGCCCGCTATAACCCAATTCCATTATAAAGAGGTCCACAGTCCAGATGAGAAGCTGCTGGTGGCCTTCTACCGCTCCACCATCAAGAGTGTGCTATCATATTGTATCACAGTGGGGCATGCCGGCTGCTCAGCAGCAGACAGGAGTGCGCTGCAGAGAGTGAGCAAAACTGCCCAGAAAATTATCGGCTACCCTCTGCCTTCACTGGAAGACATCTCCAGCTCTCAGTGCCTCTGCAGAGCCAGGAAAATTATCAAAGAACCCTCCCATCCTGGACAGGTGAGTCAAAAGCCGGACAAACAGACTCAAGAACAGTTTCTTTCCCTCGGCCATCAGAACTCTAAATTCCTCAAATATCCACACGACATGAAGAGATCCATTCCACTATAAAACAGACCACTCAGCTAATATTTCTTCTTTTTTAATTCTCTTAAAGCATTTTAAAGTGTAATATTCTCCCAGTGCAATGTTCTACCTAGGTGTGACAAATATAATTTATCTACTATTTTAAGCAGTTAAATAATGTATTGGATGTGTTTTTATCTTGTTTTAACTTGTTTTGGTTGCACTGATCAGGAGTAGCTCTCCTAATTTCATTGTATTTCTAAGTACAATAAAGGCTTTTTATTATTATTAATATTATTATAAATACGAGGGTTAAAAATGATCAATAAGCAGCCTAGCTCTTTAGAACATAGAACAGTCCTGGGACTGGCCCTTTGGTCCTCTGCCTGTAGGCGATCCATACACCTTCATCATCTGCACATCCATAGCAATAAGCTCTGTCCTGAGCTCCTATCTACCTGAATTATCTTGAATCGGATTTTATTGGACTTCAATGTTATATCTTATAGACAATAGACAATAGGTGCAGGAGTAGGCCATTCGGTCATGCTCTAAATGCTGTGCCCTTTATCAGTGTACTGTGAACGGCTTGATTGGATAGTCTTTTCTTTGACCGGTTAGCATGCAAAAAAAAATATTTTCACTGCACCTGGGTGCAGGTGACAAATGTAAACCACAACTAAATGGCAAACTATCTCTCTGCATTCATGCAAAATGTCCCACCGCACAATTCCAAGAGGAGCTAGGATCCGAAAAAATAATTTAAAAGAATCTACTGGCATGGTGGCGTAGCGGTAGAGTTGCAGCCTTACAGCACCAGAGACCTGGGTTGGACAGTGACTATGGGTGCTGTCTGTACAGAGTTTGCACATTCACCCCGTGGCCTGCATGGATTTTACCGGGTGCTCTGTTTCCCGCCACACACTAAAGACGTGCAGATTTGTAGGTCAATTGGCTTTGGTAAAGATTGTAAATTGTCCGTCGTGTGTGTAGGATAGTATTAGCGTGTGGGGATCACTGATCGGTGCGGACTCGGTGGGCCGAAGGGCCTGCTTCCACGCTGTATCTCTAAACTAATTTACCATCGTCCCAGTGGCAATGAGCGACCTCAGTGGCCAACACCTACCCGTAACAAGATGCTGAGCTGCTTCCTCTGGTCGTCCAGACTGATGTTGGCGGCCCTCCATTGCTCCTGGATGTTGGTGAGCTCGGCCTGCAGGCCAGCTTCCGCCCCGCTGTCTGCCGAGAGCAGGAGCTGCTTCCCAGCCTCCACCGTCAGGATGTAGCTCCCCTGCTGCCACTGAAGCACCTTCTCCTTCAACTGCAAGAGGGAGGGAGAGAGCGTTGAACACACACACCAGCTGGGAGTGCACCACCAGGGGCTCTAACTGGAGCCGCTGATCTGACCTCCGATTTAACATGGGTCTAAGATGGCCGATGGCCAAGAGAAGGGAAGTTGCATTGTGTGCTGTAATGCAGCAATATGGATACTTTGTACCTACCAAGACTGCTGACCATACATCGACTCACATTGAAGTCTGGCTGTGGCTGGCACAAGTGTAGGATGAGACAATTGTCACACTAAGTTAGGATGCCAAGCTGAGAAGGGCCTGGATGGAGGCACTGTGCAGAATTGGTGCTGCTGCCTCAATTGGAGACACAACAATGGATGGGCCGAGACTGAAAAACGGACAAAGCAGGACTGGACATGTATGAATGATACATTATAGTCACATGTGACAAGTCAGAGTTGCCTCATGAAAGGCAGCGAGAAAGTAAATGGGTACGGTAATGGTCAAATGGGTGTCGGCAGGCTAGAGGGACTGGATGAAGGTGCAGGACTGTAAAAGGTTGATTGGCAGCACATGGTTGAGTGCCCCCTCGCCAGCCCCTCTGAACGACACGGGTGAGATACTGGCCGCGCACGGTGTGTGGCCCCACCTGAACCTCGTCGAGCAGAGCCCGGGCCTGCTGGAGGGAGACGGGAGCCGTGCTGCTCCACTGCCGCTCCAGCTGCTGCGACACGTCTGACAGCCACTTCCTCAGCTTCTCCGCCATCTCCCGGTAGCGCTGCCACTGCCGGATCTGGCTGTCGATGATTCCCCTCCGCTGCTGCGCACGACGGATGACTCCCTGCCACTGGTTACTCAGCATGGCCAGCTTGGAGTTAAACTCATCCCTGCCGGAGGAACGGGAGGCAGACTTTGGTGAGGCCACATTTAGAGGCCGCAAAATGTGTTCCGTTTTGGTCACCATGTTATAGATAAGATGTTAGAGAGTCATAGTAGTGGGGGAATGGCCCAAACTGTCCAAAATGTCCCATCTACGCTAGTCCCACACCTGCGTTTGACCCATATCCCTCTAAACCCATCCTATCCATGTACCTCTCCAAATGTTTCTTAAATGTTGCGATAATACCTGCTTCATCTACCTCCTAAGGCAGCTCCTTCGAGAGCTGAAATGAGCAAGTAGTGAGGGGTGGTGTGGGTCGTTCACGATGCTGGCTGGTTTTTTGAGGCAGCACCTCCTCTAGGTCCCTTCACAGGCTGGGAGGTCAGTTCCCGTGATCGGGCCGTGTTCACCACCTCCTTCATTCGTGGACGTTCAAGTAGCCGAACCAGGTCGTGATGCAACCAGTCTATATGCTCTTCTCCAATCTGCCTCATTTTAGACCATTAAATCTCCCCTCAGACTCCTCCAAGTCAAACAAAATGATCCCCAGGTCAAAAGGCCTCTCCTCATAACTAGATGTTGCCAGCTCTGGCAACGTCCTCACAAGTCTCTTCTGTAATCTCATGTCCTTCCCGTGCGTGGTGATCAGAAGTGGGCACTGTCCCCTGGCCCTGTCCTCATTTAAGTTTTACCCACATCCAGCATGACAGCACAGTGGCGCAGTGATAGAGCACCAGAGACCTGGGTTCAATCCTAGCCTCAGGTGCTGTCTGTGCGGAGTTTGCATGCTCTCCCTGTACGCGTGTGGGTTTTTGCCGGGTGCTTCGGTTTCTTCCCACACTCCAAACACATGCAGGTTTGTCGGTTAATTGGCTTTTGTAAATTGTGTAAGATAGAACTAGTGTACGGGAGATCGATGGTTTGCTTGACTCGGTGGGCTGAAGGGCCTGATTCCACGCTGTATTACTACTCTGCCCCAGTACATTATCACGCTCACTACTGGGGGTCTCCCTAGACATTGGTTTGTTCCTTTAACAGTATTGCAGAGGTAGAGTTGCTGCTTTACCCAGTACGTGTGCTGTCTGTACAGAGTTTGTACATTCTCCCCGTGACCTATGTGGGTTTTTTTCTGGGTGTTCCGGTTACCACCCACTCTCCAAAGACGTACAGGTTTGTAGGTTAATTGGCTTGGTAAAATTGTGAATTGTCCCTAGTGTGTGTAGGATAGTGTTACTGTGTGGGTATCGCTGGTCGGCGTGACCTTGGTGGGCCGAATGGCTTGGCTCTACGCTGTATCTCTAAACTAAACTGAAAAAAACTAAATTAGGATGAAAGGAGTCTTTTTGGCTTGTAAACCTGACACCACCATGCAATGCTTGGACACATTGTGGAATTCATTGCCACAGAAGGCTGCGGAGGCCAAGTCAATGGATATATTTAATGCATAGATGGATAGATAGATTCTTGATTTGTATGGGTGTCAGGGGTTGTGGGGTGAAAGCAGGAGAAAGGGGTTTTGAGCGAGAGATAGATCACCCGTGATTGAATGGCGGAGTGGACTTGATGGGCAGAATGGCCTCATTCTGCTCCTATCCCTTATGAACATGAACACAGCGCTGGCACTGAGAGGAAATTACCTGTCGTCAATCTGGCCCTGCTCGAGAAGATGCTGGCCGTCGCTGATGATGGAATGCAGGATCTGCTGCCGACTGAACATCTCTGCTTGGAACAGCTGCATCGAGACAGAAGGGAGAGGCGGTGAGCAAGGCCAGCCACACTGCGTCACGTCGCATCATTGGAACAGCCCGAGTACACACACAGTCAACAAAGTGGGATTAATGCTGTTAATTGGCTGCTCAGGAATGTTTGATAGAGATGCAGGTGGTTCAACCAATTCGCCCCACTGAATTGACAATTATCGTATAACTAGGTACATTGGCCTGATCGTGGAGAATTAATCTTGCGACACAAGAAACTGCAAATGCTGGAATCTTGAGCAAGTGCTGGAGGGGCTCAGCGGCTCGGGCAGCGGATGGGGAGGGAATGGCCAGGCAATGTTGCAGGTCGGGACCTTTCTTCAGATTGACTCATCCTTCTCCGAATTAATCTCTGCTGGGTTTTTTATAATTTAACAAACTTCCACAATGTTTTCCCCCTTCTCTCCACCTCACTTTGCTTCCCGCTGCTCTTGCTTAAAACTAACACTTAACTATCAAAACTATCACTAAGTTTGGTTTAACTAGTATTAAGTTCGTTTTAACTAACTTAAAACTAAAACGATCATATTCTCAACCTTGTGGCGTCCCCCGGTCAATTCGTCCCTTCCCACCCAAACCACCCCCTCCCCTGAAACTTTCCCTTGCAACCGCAGGAAATGCTACACTTGTCGCTTTACCTCCCCCCTTGACTCCATCCATGGACCTAAGCAGTCTTTCCAGGTGTGGCAGAGGTGTGCCTCATCTATTGCATCCGCTGCTCTGGGTGTCAGCTGCTCTACATCGGTGAGACCAAGCGCAGGCTTGACGATCACTTCGCCCAACACCTCCGCTCAGTTCGCAATAACCAACCTGATCCCCCGGTGGCTCAGCACTTCAACTCCCCCTCCCATTCCGAATCCGACCTTTCTGTCCTGGGCCTCCTCCATGGCAAGTGAGTCCCACTGTAAATTGGAGGAGCAGCACCTCATATTTCGCTTGGGTAGTTTACACCCCAGCGGTATGAACATTGACTTCTCAAATTTCAGGTAGTCCCTGCTTCCTCCTTCTTTCCCCTCCCCTTCCCAGCTCTCCCACAGCCCACTGTCTCCGCCCTCTTCCTTTCTTCTTCCCGACCCCCCATCCCCACATCAGTCTGAAGAAGGGTCTCGACCTGAAACGTCACCTATTCCTTCGCTCCATAGATGCTGCCGCACCCGCTGAGTTTCTCCAGCATTTGTCTACTTTCTCAACCTTTATCAGTTTGTACTCTTTGCAGATTTGCAGATAGTTCAGAGTCCTATTTGCTTCTAACCATTTTCTTAGGCCATCCTTCTGATCCTGTGTGTGCGTGGACACACCCCGGGTCTTAATGGTAATTAGCCCACTTTGGAAGTGGGCCATTTGTACTATCTCGTCCCTCCTCCGTTCTACCAAAGTGCATAATTTTGCATTCTTCTATCATGAGTCTGCCCACTGCCATCTGTCTGTTGCCACTTGAAGTCTATCCTCATTCAGCTTGAATAAAGATTAAAATAAATCACGTGGGATATAATGGGAATGGCCGCACATTTATACAAGTCATCCCAAGGGCAATAAAGTAGCAATGTTACAAAATTTTGAGATTTTAAAAATCAAGTCTGTAATTTATCCCATCAGATAAAGCATAAAAATAAGTTTAATTTGACATCTAATTCACTTTCATATCTCAAGTATTTAAAAAGTTATGGCCATTTTCATACTCGGAAATGAGCATCTTGTTCCCTATTGATTTTCTATGGACATAACAAAAAAGTTGTGATCGTGAACAGTCAAAAGCCCATAACTTTCTTAAAAATTATGAGAACTGAATGAAATTTTCAGTTATCATAGATTGAAGCATTCTGAAACAAATATAAAATAATCTTACTTGGATGACCTGAAATTAAAGCATATAATTAGTTAGTTACCTAATTGTAGCTAATTTCAGACTTCAATTACTAGATCTAAACATCTATCCATTTCTTAATAAATTATTAACATTTTTAAATAGCCTAAATGTCCAAATAATATTCACAAATAATTCACAATAAAACATGATTTTTAAATCTCATTTACATTAATTTATAGGCCAAATGGAAGGAATTCAGTGTTCAATTGCTGTAAATAAATGCCCATTTAAATCAGCTTTCCAGTGGGTCCCTGTGGAACGCGCTGGTTTAGAACGTTCACATTGCGGTAGATTTGTGCCTCAAATGCCGAGAAAAATACTGCGCGATATAATGGGCCCAAATTGAGCTACTCGCAATATTAAATTTTGTATAAAAGGATCTTTAGAAGCCCTTTTGAATGTAAAAATATACAACCTAACTTCTGCTATTTTCTTTATGAGACCCTGCGGTTGCTGACGGTCGCGGGTTTAAAGATTGATTTTTAAACTACTATAACTATTATTCAAGGCCTTTAAACCTAATAATAGCTTTTGCGACGGGGTCTATCAGCGATTTTTCGTTAATAATTAACTAGGCTGAACATTTTCGATTGGAACAGCTTAGAGAAAATCGCGTTTTAAACCCGCCCCCTCTAAACGGCGCCAAAATCGCGCACAACCTCAGCGGCAGATATTCAGCGACGCTTCAGGTAGGCTTTGCAACATACCTAAATAAAGAATAAAAATTACAACTGCACACTCCTGATATACTCGCTGCCTCGCCTGCCGGAGGAACAGCAAGGCTCGGCAAGATGGGAACATGCCAAACGCCGCCATTTTGTGACAGGAAGCTGTCCAGTTGTGCTCACTGATTGCCGATACCCAGGTGATGAAGTTCCATCCTTGGAACGCACCTGTTCATCTCCGCTGACTCCTGGTTCAACACATGCAATGGTGCCGTGTTTTGTTCTTGCAACGTCTTTGGGATGTGGGAGGAAACCGGAGCACCCGGAGGAAACTCATGCACGTCACAGGGAGAATGTGCCCTTAATCTGGAAATTTCATGATACTGACCCAGCAGCAGTGATTGGGCACTACACTGGCACAACTGGTAGAACGGGTACTTCACAGCCACAGGGAACCCCGGTTCGATCCTGACCCCAGGTCCTGTGCGTTTGTGGAGTTTGCACGTTCTCCCAGTGACCGCATGGATTTCCTCCGGGTGCTCTGGTTTCCTCCCACATCCCAAAGACATGCAGGTTAATTGGACTCTATTAACTACGTCTTTGTGAGTAAAGAGTGGATGCAAAAGTGGCATAACATGGAACAAGTGTGAATGGGTGATTGTTGATGGGTGCTAACTCGGTGGCCTGAAGGATCTGGTTCCATGCTGTATATTTCAATCCAATCAGGTTAATGGGTCGACTGGGCTTGTATTCACTGGAATATAAAAGGATGAGAGGATATCTTATAGAAACATATAAAATCATTAAGGTGATTGAACAGGCAAGATGCAGGAAAAATGTTCCCCATGTCGGGGGTGTCCAGAACCAGGGCTCACAGTTTTAAGAATAAGGGGTTATGCATTAAGGACTGAGATGAGGAAAAACACCCAGAGAGTTGTGAATCTGTGGATTTCTCTGCTACAGAAAGCAGTGAGGGTGGAAGATTGCAACCTTCACGTGGTCCGCCCTGTTTTTACCAATGCAATCAACCCGGCGTACACAATCAAATAAGATCAAGTTGTCCTACAACTTTAGGCTGTGCACGCCATACGCAAGAAGCAGAAGGCAGTGGAGGCCAATTCACTGAATGTATTCAAGAGAGTGTTTGATTTAGCTTTCACGGCTAGTGGAATCAGGGTATATGGGGAGTAAGCAGAAACGAGGTACTGATTTTGGACGATCAGCCATGATCAGGTCGAATGGCGGTGCTAGCTCAAAGGGCCAAATGGCCTACTCCTGCACCTATTTTCTATGTTTCTATGTATCAATGCAATCCAACTCAGCCCAATCCAACGCAACCCAGGTTAGTGTGAGATTTGGTGAATGCACAAGCGATGATTCTCCTGTCATTACGCTCCCGATCCCCAGCCTCTCCTCACTTGCCTCGTGTGCTCTCTGCTGTTCCAGAAGGTTCTGGTAGTTTCCAGAAATCTCCACTGCCAGCTTCTGCTCCGTATGGACCAGGAACTCCATCCAGGTCTCGCATTTCTCCAGGAAAGTCTGGTGCTGAAGCAGGAACGCCTGCAATTTACTGCGAGGGAAAATGCAATTAGTTGAGGTAAAAGAAGAAACCATTAACTTCCCTACAACTCAGACGCCATTTGACGAATCCACGACGCGTACAAGATGCGGGCGGCAGGGTGGCACAGCAGTAGAGCTGCTGCCTTACAGCGCCAGAGGCCTGGGTTTGATCCTGTCTACGGGTGCTGTCTTTACGGAGTTTGTTCGTTCTCTCAATGACCGAATACGTTTTCTCCGGTTTCCTCCCACACTCTAAAAACGTGCATGTTTGTAGATTGATCGGCTTTGATCAAATTTGTAAATTGTCCCTAGTGTGTAGGATAATGCTAGTGTATGGGGTGGTTGCTGTTTGGCACAGACTCGGTGGACGGAAGGGCCTGTTTCCCCCGTGTATTTCTAATCTAAATGGAAAAACTAAATGAGTTAACTGAATGAACATATTGCCTCGTTTAGGCATAAACCCCAAGAAATTACTTTGGATAAAGTTACAGATAACAGGCATGGGTTCAGAGCTTTACCTGAACCTCTCTGTGGTCTGGCCAGAAATGGAGGACCAATATCGGTTCAATGTCTGCATACGCTTGATCTCCTTGTCGTTGAGTGGCAACCTGTACCCCAACTCATTCAGCCGATCCAAGTCGGGAACTGTACTACTGAATCTCAGCATCTGGATCTGTGAGATACATAGAAAGAGAAAGCACCACAACATCAGTCTGAAAAAGGGTCTTTCCTACACACCCCGTTTTCAAATCCCACTGTGGCTAATCGTTCTAATCTCCATACATCCCAATAGCCACCCACTCAACATATCCTTGAATTTAATCATTCCACTATTGGCCACCATACCTACCGTTCCCTGTGACGCCAACATCTCCAACTCTCCAGTGCCTCAAGGCTCTCTATAATCTTTCTCTATACAAACCCCTCTCTATCCCTCAGCATCTACTGTGGCCATGCATAACCAACTTTGTTGTTTGTTAAGTGGCCCTATTCTCTCCCGGCTTACTTTGTTGCCCATAATAAACTTGTAGCAACTCTTTGTCTTTCAGCTAATCTGCCAAAACAAACTCATGTCTCCATTCTGCCCTTGCGATTTTCCTCTTAAGTGTACACCTACACTTGCTATACTCCTCCAGGGATTCACCTCATCTCAGATGCCTGTACCTGCCTTACGCCTCCTTTCTTTAGATCGGGGGGAGAGGGGGGGGGGAGCTGTTCCACTGTCAAACTCCTGCTTCATATTGCAGGGTGGCTCAAGAACTGACAGAAAGGAGCATGCAGTATTATTAGCAGTTCAAGTAATCGCACTCTGCATTATAGCAACCCGTTGTCATGAAAACAAACTGTCCGTACAAAGGTCTCCTCTTCCAGTGCACTGTACAGACCCTCTCAGACTTGGGCAAGGAGAGGACACCAGTGCAACAACTTACTTTCAGCTCCTCCATTCGGTCCTGGATTATGGTGAGATCAGACGAGCGGTTGGGATCCTGCAATTTCAGCACCTCATCAGCTTCCACGATCCACATCTCCAAGGCTTCCAGTTTGTTGCTGAAGGCCTCATAGTCCTGAATGCCAGCCTGTGGATTGAAACTTTCACAGTCAGGGAGACAAGACGTATCACTTGGCTCAGCTCCTCCAGGGAACCTGCAGCCCCGTAGAGCAGGGTCCCTCCACTCAATATCGCACCACCCCCTCCCCCGCCTGTTTCCCCCTCCCCAACCACTGCACAAAGTCTTTTACCTAGGGTAGGGCAATCCAGAGCTAGGGAGGGGTCAAAGGTTTAAGGTGATAGTGGCCAGATTTAACAGGAATCTGGCTACGTTGCAGGACCAGCAAAGGTTATAAAAAAGCGCTACATAAATGAAAATGAAGTTTTTTTTTTAAAGTAACAGTGCAATCAGCTTGTACATTCCTAGTAGGTCAACTTTCAAACCTTTTCTGTAATTTTGGTTAAGGCATTAAAATTAAGCTTAAGTTATTCTACAGTTCCTTGAAAAAACTGTGCTAAAACCAAACTTGGACATGTTGTGCCCAGCTACCTTTGTCGACTTTCTGATCCTATTATCATGTGAGAATAGCCGACCAAACATCCTCCACAATAATCAACACTGGGTGTGTTCTCAGCCACTTCCTATACTCTCTGTACACTCAAGGCTGTGAGTCCAATACTGCTCTAACTTCATCTACAAGTGTGCAGATTATATCACTGGCGTGGGCCAGATCTCGAACCGTGATAAGGCAGAGTAAAAAGAGAGATTTAGAGCTAGGTTACGTGGTGTAAAAACAACCAGCTCTCCCTCAATGTCAGCAAGACTAAGGAGCTAGTTATTGACCTCAGGATCCGTGCCCTAATCGGCATCAAAGGTGCCAGTGGAAATAGCCGAGAGCTTCAAGTTCCTCGTGTGAGTCCGAGGAAGGGTTCAGACCCGAAATGTCGCCCATCCTTTTTCTCCAGAGATGCTGCCTGACCCGCTGAGTTATTCCAGCACATTGTGTCTAGCTTCAGGTTCCTTAGTATAACTTACAAACCACACTGAAACTACGCACACCTAAGCCTCTACTTCCTCGGGAGACTAAGTTTGGCATGTCTCCTACAACTCCTCGCATCGTCAACAAATGCACTAAAGAGAGCATACTGAAGTGTTGCATCGCAGCTTGGTTTGTGGACATCTCTGCCCAAGACCGCAAGGAATTGTGGGTAGTTATGGATGTGGCATAGACTAGACTGCCCACCATCGACTCCATCTACACCTCATGTTGCCTCGGGAAAGCAGCCATTATAACCAAGGATCATTTTACCTGGGCTTTCAGAAAGCATTTGATAAGGTCCCACATAGGAGGTTAGTGGGCAAAATTAGGGCACATAGTATTGGGGGTAGAGTGCTGACATGGATAGAGAAGTGGTTGGCAGACAGGAAACAAAGAATAGGGATTAACGGGTCCCTTTCAGAATGGCAGGCAGTGACTAGTGGGGTACCGCAAGGCTCGGTGCTGAGATTGCAGCTCCTTACAATATATATTAATTATTTAGATAAAGGGATTAAAAGTAACATTAGTAAATTTGCAGATGACACAAAGCTGCATGGCAGTGTTAACTGTGAAGAGGAAGCTATGAAGATGCAGGGTGACAAGTTAAGTGAGTGGGCAGATGCATGGCAGATGCAGTTTAATGTGGATAAATGTGAGGTTTTCCACTTTGGTGGCAAGAACAGGAAGGCAGATTATTATCAAAATGGTGTCATGTTGGGAAAAGGGGAAGTACAGCGGGATCTGGGGGTCCTTGTTCATCAGTCACTGAAAGTAATCATGCAGGTACAGCAGGCAGTGAAGAAAGTGAATGGCATGTTGGCCTTCAAAACAAGAGGAGTTGGGGGGGGGGGACTTTCTGGAGTGCTAGTATGGGTGTTGTGGGCTGAAGGGACTGGTTTCCAGAAGGCTAGTATGGACATTGTGGGCCGAATGGATTCTTAGGCTGGCGGCTCAGTCATTCAAGCCTGTTGTGCTGGCAGCTCACTCACGGCTGGTGGGCTGGCAGTTGACTCACGGCTATTCCTTGAAATTCCATTTCAAGCAGGGTGCAAGGCCACCAAATTCAAGTGCAGTTTCTTACCAATTCAAGCAGGGTGCAAGGCCACCAAATTCAAGTGCAGTTTCATACCATTTCAAGCAGGGTGCAAGGCCACTAAAGACAGCGAGTCGTGACCTCTCCCACCTCCATCTAGCAGAGACTGAGCCACGCCCACACTTCTGGGTTTTATAGTCCCTCCCCCCCCTCCCACCAGAAGGTGTGTGGCCTTCATGGCATGATTGACAGGAGAGAGAATCTCAACATTTTTTAAACACTAATAACTCTTTTATTTTTCATCGATGGGACAAATCCTCGGCACCTGATGAGCGGAGGGGGACTCTGAGTAAGGTGGCCAAAAATCACAGCCGTACGTGGTAGCGTTATTTCTAAAATCAATACAAAGCGCAAACAGGAAGTGGTCAAGATTAAACGTTTAATTATATAGAAGGCAAGGCAACTTTAATTAGGCAAGGCAACTTTAATTAGGCAACACAGCTTTAGCATTTCCAAACCAAAGGCAACACAGCTTTAGCATTTCCAAACTATATTTTCAAACCACATTAAGGGCACTGACTGGTCAGTAAAACCACTCAGTTTAGTAGACATGTGTTCAGTGTTATTCACAGCTCAGACTGAGAGACATGACCCTCTCGCTTTCCATATTGCAGAGACTGACTGAGGCACTCAACATTTCCCAGTTTTATTGTCCCTCCGGAAGGGGCGTGGCCTTCAGGAGAGAGAATCTCAACATTTTGTAAACACTAATAACTCTTTTATTTTTCATCAATGGGAAAAATCCTCTACTCCTGCGCAGTGGAGGAGGACTGAGAAAGATGGCCAAAAATCACAGCCGTAAGTGGCAGCGGTTTTTCTAAAATCAATATACAGAACAACAGGAAGTGGTCAAGATCAGATTTTTAGTAACATAGATTAAGGGTTTGGACACGCTAGAGGCAGGAAACATGTTCCCGATGTTGGGGGAGTCCAGAACCAGGGGCCACAGTTTAAGAATAAGGGGTAAGCCATTTAGAACGGAGATGAGGAAATACTTTTTCACACAGAGAGTTGTGAGTCTGTGGAATTCTCTGCCTCGGGGGCAGTGGAGGCCAGTTCTCTGGATGCTTTCAATAGAAAGTTAGATAGGGCTCTTAAAGATAGCGGTATGGGGAGAAGGCAGGAACGGGGTACTGATTGTGGATGATCAGCCATGATCACATTGAATGGCGGTGCTGGCTCGAAGGGCCGAATGGCCTACTCCTGCACCTGTTGTCTATTGTCTATGCCATTTAGTGGTGGACATTTCCACCCTGGGAAAAGGGTTCTGACTGACTATCTTATCTATGCCTCTCATCATTTTAGATAATTCTATCAGGTCCCCCGACATGCGACAGTAATGAACCAATACCAATCCCAAACAGAACTAATGGTGGTACCTGAAGCACAGCCCGCTGTCTGTCGAGTGCCTGCTCCAGAGAAGTCAGTCGCTGAGCAAGGGACAGCCGCTCAGACTGTATAGCAGCTGCTGCTGAAGGTTCCACCTGCTGCCTCAACTCCTCGCCGAGCTCCGAGAGAACGTGATGGGAATCCCGCAGTGTTCCCAACTCCTCCAGCAGTTCCTGTAGTGGGAATGATACAAGTTTTCACTTCAGGATGTCGCTGGTCCTAGTTTGTCACATCCCAATGGAACTCTCTCACCACCAACCTACAAACCTGTACGTCTTTGGAATGCGGGAGGAAACCGGAGTACTCAGGGAAAGCCCCCATGGACAACGGGAGAATGTGCAAACTCTGTACAGACAGCACCCCGAGTCAGGATCGAACCTGGGTCTCTGGCGCTGTAAGGCAGCAATTCTACCGCTGCACCACTGTTGTAAATGATGCTCAGGTATATGAAGGCAATGCTACTGGAACTGCAGAGACTGCCTAAACATCAGGCTGTCACGCCTGTCAGTCTGGCCAATGCTTCAGTCCCAGGCACCAGGTAGGTGGTGACAGCGTTCCAGCCCAATGTCTCATTCAATCTGCGAGGCAGAAAGTGAGTGAAGATTAACTCTTGCAATGTGCAGACCTACAATTTGTTTGCAAGGCGTGGGCTTCAGCGGCAGGTTGGGTTTTGGTGCCCAACCCTGGGTGCCGTGGAGAAGGCAGAGGTGAGCGGCTGCCTTGATCCAAGGTGACAAGCTAGATGCAGGAAAAATGTTCCCAATGTTGGGCGAGTCCAGAACCAGGGATCACAGTCTTAAAATAAAGGGGAGGTCATTTAAGACTGAGGTGAGAAAAAACTTTTTCACCCAGAGAGTTGTGAATTTATGGAATTCCCTGCCACAGAGGCCAAATCACTGAATGGATTTAAGAGAGAGTTAGATAGAGCACTAGGGGCTAGTGGAGTCAAGGGATATGGGGAGAAGGCAGGCACGGGTTATTGATGGGGGACGATCAGCCATGATCACAATGAATGGCGGTGCTGGCTCGAAGGGCCGAATGGCCTCCTCCTGCATCTATTTTCTCTGTTTCTATGTGACAAGCCTGCTGCCAGATGCTAACCCAGTGACAGTGACGGAGGGTCAAAGTGCAGCCAAGTCAGGATGCGTGCAAGTTGGAAATGTTGTTGAAGATGGTGGCGTTTCCATGCACGGGCTGCCTTTGCCGTCCTTGGAGGTGGGCATGGCCGCTGCTGCCCACCTCTGCTGTCCTGTCCTTCTACCGCTGCTCCATCGAGAGTGTGCTGGCGTACTGTATAACCACATGGTATGCCAGCTGCTCTGCAGCGGACAGGAGAGCCCTTCAAAGGGTCATCAACACCGCACAAAAAAATCACTGGCTGCCCACTGCCCTCCCTGAAGGACATCTTCAGCTCTCGCTGCCTTGGCAGGGCAGCCAACATCCTGAAGGACCCTTCCCACCCTGGACACAACCTGTTCCACCTGCTGCCCTCTGGCAGACGGTACACAGGTCTTTCAAAACTCGCACAAACAGACTCAGAGACAGCTTCTACCCCATAGCCATACGTGAACTTAACAATGCAAAATAAGAAATAACACTCACATTCAACTGAATGGTTCTACCTCAGCTGCTATTGTTATTTATCTGTAATTTTTTTTTATATGTATATATTTTTACCTTTT
The DNA here is from genome assembly GCF_010909765.2 of Amblyraja radiata. NCBI lineage: Eukaryota > Metazoa > Chordata > Chondrichthyes > Rajiformes > Rajidae > Amblyraja > Amblyraja radiata. The sequence goes on from NC_045963.1 coordinate 68,009,038, forward strand.
CTTATATATTTAAAATTGCTCTTGTGAATCGCACCGTGGGATTGACTTTTAAATTTTGTTGTACCATGTGCAATGACAATAAAGAGATTCATTCATTCATTCATTCAATCATTCATTCATTCATTCATTCATTCATTCGTTCAAATGACTGCAAGATCCAATTGTACTCACATCGGAGTCCTGAATCCATTTTGTCACCTCGTCGTCTGCCACATCCCGGTTTGCAGCTTTCTTAATCAGCTCGGTGCTCCCCTCCTCCTGCTGCCTCAGGGTGGCTGAACACTGGCCCGACTGCTCCCTGTACCTCTGCCAGAGCTGCAGCAGGCCCTTCCTCATGCGGAGCTGCTCCACCACGTCCTGAAGCAAATTGTTCCAGCTGTGGGGTGGAACGACAATGGGTCAGTTAGAGGCACAGTAACTCATTCTACTCCGGGTTTAGTCACAGTGATTAGAAACAAAACCAATGCTGCCGCGGACATCTTCTCAAGGCTGTTTTAGGGCGGCACAGCGGTAGAGATGCTGCCTTACAGCGCCAGAGACCGGGTGCTGTCTGTATGGAGTTTGCATGTTCTCCCTGTGACCTTGTGGGTTTTCTCAAGGGTGAAGTGCATGGAGTCACTCTCAAAGGTGAGGTGCTTGGAGTAACTCAACGAGTCAGGCAGCATGTCTGGAGAAAATGCAGAGATGGTGCTACCAAATTAGGTAGTTAAGCCAGGTACAAAAATAACATTTAGGGTGGCACAGGGTTTGAGTTGCTGTCTTACAACACCAGACATCCAGTTTCGATCCTGACTAGGAGTGCAGTGTGTACAGAGTTTGTACATTCTCCCTGTGACTGCGAAATTGGCTTCTGTAAATTGTCCCTAGTGTGTACGATAGCGTTAGTGTACGGGTAGATCACTGGTCGGCATGGACTCGGTGGGCCAAAGGGCCTGTTTTATTTCTCTATCTCTAAAGTAAATAAAGTAAACATTTAAAAGTAATTTGGATAGGAACATGCATAGGAAAGGTTTATAAGGACATGGGCCAGGCATGGGCAAACAGGACTAGCTTAGATGGACGATCTTGGCTGACGTGGATGGTTAGGGCTGGAGGTCCTGATTCTAGGCTGTATGCCTCAACGACAGCGAGTCTGAAGAAGGGTCTCAACCCGAAACGCCACCTATTCCTTTTCTTCAGAGATGCTGCCTGACCCGCTGAGTTACTCCAGCACTTTGGGCCTATCTTGTGTCTATCTGGAACAATGACATGCGGGATAGTTATTTTGGAGGAATTACACAATGTGATAATTGCCCCCCTGAATGTAAATAAACTCTATATCCTGTTGAAAATTTGCTTCTCATAGTGGACTGAGTGAGTGGCTGTCATCCATTTTAGATTTGTGAACCTGTTTAAAAAATAATACATTGCCCGGCAGTGTTCCATGGATTTCTTACCCGACGGTAACCTCATTCAGACTTGAAGTCAGAGAGTTGTGGACGGATGGGCAACACTCTTTTAACAGCTGCGTGGTTGCTGAGCCAAACTTCTCCAAGCTGCCTTCTGACCTCTCAAGCTCCTCTTGTAAGTTCTGGTGAATATTGTGGTGGGTGACATTTAAACAAGACATAAATATGATGGCAATATTCAGTGCCGATATATATTTAACTCCTAGTAGATAGACATAGCGTTATAGAGTCATAGAGCATGGAAACAGGCCCTTCGGCCCAACCTGCCCCATCTACACTAGTCCCACATACCTGCTTTTGGCCCATATCCCTCTAAACCTATCCTATCCAAGTCAACGGAATTGACTCTGAAACCCAAATGGATGTTTCAAATGTAATCAATCGATGCCTCTTAGTTTTCCTACTTTTTACTTTGCAGTAAAGAGCGTACCTAGCCTTATCTGCTGGCCACATCTCCCTGCTCTGCATTTCGAAATACCTACAGTATTTTGTCTCTGTTCTTTAGTTCATGTATTCAGCCTCCAACTGCTCCCATTCACTCATTGAGCAGATACCACTGTTTACAGCTTATTGCCTGGTTTTACCCGATTGGAGACATCCATCCTCCCCTCCCCACTTCTCCGTGGATTATCACCTTGTTGTGGTGGGGAAGCTTGTGTAGTCCTGAGAACCTGAGATCCTGAGAGTGATGCCATCTGGAGCTATGCTCCTGGTAGGGCCACCCATGGCGGTAAGGTCGAGGGGGAGGTCTCTGACAAAGAGCAATCCAACCAAGACCTCAACGGTGGAACAGGCGGAGGGCGATGGTTGACCTTAGTGGAGCGTCACAACGGCTGGGAAGGCGGATGATGGCTGCAGCTGAAAAGGGTCTCCGGTCGTCTTGGACTCCATGCCACTGGATCCTGACCCAGATCTGTCAAGGACCGTGTGGTGGCTGTCTGTGCACCAGTCTCCCCACGTTAAACAAAGACCTGGAGACACCCATGGTCAGCCATGACCGAAGGAGGCCGAAGATCCTCCCCCCCATTGCTTAACACGCTTCTGTTGCCGACACACAAGGAATTGCAGAAGCCAAAACCTTGAGTAAAACACAAAAAGTGCTGGAGTAATTCAGTGGGTCAGACATTGTCTCTGGAGGGAATGGATAGATGATGTTTCAGGTCCGAAACATGATCCTATCCAGGGTGACAAGCTAATCGGGGACAATCAGCCATGATCGCAATGAATGACGGTGCTGGCTCGTAGGGCCGAATGCCCTCCTCTTGCACCTATTTTTCTATATTTCTAAGACAAGCTTATCTAGTCAAGGAGTGAATGGGAATAGTTGGAAAGTGAAAAAATTGACAAAAGACAGAGACAAAATACTGAAGGAATTATCTCCAGAGATGCTACCTGACCCACTGAGTTACCCCAGCACGTTGAATTTTATTCATGCTTCTATATTATCTATTCTAACAAAGGGTCTTCAACCTGAAACTTTACCTCTGTATATCTTCCCATAAGTGAGTTCCAATTTTGTTTTTGTTCCAGACATCTTGTAGTTGATCATTCAACTAACAGTGAAAGGAATGGAGATTCCATGACCACATAATACACAAAGGCAGTGCCATATATATCAATGGCTTTCCCTTTGCCTAATTTAGCATGATCAATGTGATTATTTCTGACTGCCAACGAGAGCACAGCATGTGAATGATATTAGTTATTAAACTGTACTGTAAATAATAATGTTATTTAGGAACAACATTACTGAAGTAAACAACTTCATGTCTTTGTCATAAAAACAAAAAGACTATTTTGATGGGTTTAGTGGGAATGAGTAGAGAACTATTTAACAGCATGGTTGATAAAAGAAAATAAAGATACCGGGATAAGGCCAAGACAGAGTACATGGGCCTTGGGAGCACCAATCGTGCCAAAAGAGTTCATAAATTCATAAGTTATAGGAGCAGGATTAGGCCATTCAGCCCATCGTCCACTCTGCCACTCAATCATGGCTGATCTACCTTTCCCTCTCAACCCCATTCTCCTGCCTCCTCCCCCTATCCCCTGACACCCTTTCTAATCAAGAATCTGTCGAGATCCATTGACTCGGCCTCCAAGTTAAGTTCAATGTAATTCAAGAGCATAAACTGGCACGGCCTCTGTTGACTGCTGATTCTGAGAGAGCTAGAGTATAAGAGCAATCTGCTGTCTCGGCCGAGGTACTGTAATTAAATTCCGCTTCCGCCTACGGAGCAAGTGCGTGCCGGGTTTACGGATGTCGGCTCTTACCTGCAGGTTGTCCACCTGGATTTGCACGGCTTCCAGAGATCCAGTTAGCAAGCGGAAACGAGAAAGGGAGTAGTTGGCCTCCGTCAATTGCCCGTTAATCTCTTCATGTGCTCCCTTGTAGCTAATCCACTGGTCCAACATTGACTGCAGCGTGGCTCTGAGTTGTCCAACCTAGAATAGACCAACAATAATTACAGGCCCTCTGATATACACCATCCATATTAAACTCACAGATGGAGTCACAGAATAAGCAGATCCTGGGCAATTTACCTTAAAGACTTGAGTGAGACACCCTTACATGTGACCCCCCGACCGAAGGCTCGTCGGACCACGGGGACTGGCAGAGAGCTGGAGATGTTGGACGCGAGGAGCAAGGGCCGGTATGAGGGTGAACAGGGTTAATGCCTCCAGCGCCTTCAAGGTCGGCTGCAGGAGGCCTCCCGCCGGGACACAAAGATGGCCAGACGAATAGAGGGACGTCAGTTCGCAGGAACGGCTCCAGTACATCGAGTGCACGAGCCGCCCAGACTTGGAAATAGCGCCAAAACATGGCGGCGCCAGAATTCCTCCGTGCAGTTGCATATGTGACAGATAAAGCACCATTGAACCATTGAAGTGTTCTGAATGCCAGATTAGAAGATATTGAAGAGCAACTCTTCACGACCATGTAAAACTTTCCTGTAGGGATTAATTCGCTGGCTCTCAGAGCTGACATAGACCCATTGAGATGAAAATGGCCTCCTTTGGTGTTGTTCCAAAAGGGGTCCCTCAACACACTAATGGCCATTGGCAGGGTCTTGCAAACATAAATCTTGACTTGAACGTATCACGTTTTTTCCTCTTTTGGTTGTAAACAAAACAGAGACGACAACATGTGTTGTCCAAAGCCATCTTATATTCACAGACAAAACAAAACCAAGATTGATGCACGCAGGCATCATCAGTGGTGAGATAGACAGAGTGGACAGCTCAAGTCAAGAGTGGAAACAAAAGACAGCATTTTATGTTACATGGAGGTGGAGGGTGGACAGAACAGAAGAATGATCTGTGATAAGGTGCAGACCAAAGAGTTGGCAATACTTTAAATCTGGCATTGGACACAGAAATGAAAAAGGGGAACAAATTAAAACAGCCACCATGTGTAGACAGAGGGACAAAATGCTGGTCACAGAGACATGCAGGATGGTAACAGGCCCTTCAGCTTTATGAATCACATGAATACTATACCATAGTGTTGAATCAGGTTTCCATTACATTGTGAGCCAGTCAAAATTTTTACGATCAATTTTCTGACACTAGGCTACAATTTACCAGATGACTTGACCATTCCCATTACCAGCGGGCCAACACGCATCAAACAGTAACTACTGTCCAATTTACATACATGGTTTCTCAGGCAGTCATTGAAGCCATAGGGAACAGCTCCATCCAAGACCGCAAGAAACTGCAGAGTTGTGGACGCAGCCCAGACCATCACACAAACCAACCTCCCTTCCAGTGACTCCATTTACACTCCAAGCTGCCTCAGCAAGGCCACCAGCATAATCAAGGACCAGTCTCCCTCCGGTCACTCCCTCTTCTCCCCTTTCACATCAGACAAGAGGTACAGATGTGCGAAAACACACACCTCTAGATTCAGGGACAGTTTCGACCCAGCTGTTATCAAACAACTGAACCATCCTATCAACAACTAGAGAGCGGGCCTGAGCTACTATCTATCTCATTGGAGACCCTCAGACTATCTTTAATCGGACTTTACCTTGCACTTAACATTATTCCCTTCAACCTGTATCTGTTACAGTGTGGATGGCTGGACTGGATCATGTATAGTCTTTCCGCTGACTGGTTAGCACGTAACAGAAGCTTTACACTATACCTCAGACACATGACCATAAACAAAACTAAACAAATGGAATTTGGGTCCACTATAATTCACACTATCCCAAGCCAGCTTTGCTCGATCATTCAAACATTCCTACCAGGTGATCCAGCTGTGTCCAGGAATGACTGAGTTCTCGGAGTGCATCCATGACACTGCTGGAGACCTCGCCTTTCTTGTTCTGGATGAGGAGCAGTCCACTTTGTTCAACCTTCTCCACTTCCTTTTCTTTCACACGGACCATATTTTCCAGTTCCTGAAATTGACAGCATCAAAATTAGTCAGGGTTTGTATCTGCGCAAGCTCATCGATATCCCGCACCTCTGCTCTTGCTCCCCCCTCCCCACATTCGTAACAAGGAGAGAGCCCCCCCTTGTCCTCACCTTCCACTCCATCAGCCGTCGCATACAGCGTATAATCCTCCGACGTTTTCGCCACCTCCAACGGGATCCCACCACTAGCCTTCCCATCTCCACCCCTTTCTTCTTTCCACAGAGACCGTTCCCTCTGCAACTCCCAGGTCAACTCGTCCCTTCCCACCCACACCACCCCCTTCCCAGGTACTTTCCCCTGTAACCACAGGAGATGCAATACCTGTCCCTATACCTCCCCCCTCGACTCTATCCAAGGACCCCAACAGGTGCAGCAGAGGTTCACTTGCACCTCTTCCAAACTCATCTACTGTATCCGCTGTTCCAGGTGAAGACTCCTGTATATCGGCGAGACCAAGCGCAGGCTCAGCGACCGTTTCGCTGAACACCTCAGTCCGCCTAAACTTACCTGATCTTCCGGTTGCTCAACACGTTATTTAACTCCCCCTCCCATTCCCACACTGACCTTTCTGTCCTGGGCCTCCTCCATTGTCAGAGTGAGGCCCAGCGCAAATAGGAGGAACAGCACCTCATATTTCGCTTGGGCAGATTACACCCCAGCGGTATGAACATTGACTTCTCTAACTTCAAGTAGCCCTTGCTTTCCCCATCTCTCTCTCTCTCTCCATCCCCACCCCATTTTCAGTTCTCTTATCAGTCTTACTGTCTCTGACTACATCTTATCTCCGTAACGCCCACTCCCCTGACATTAGTCTGAAGAAGGGTCTCGACCCAAAACGTCACCCAAGCTGCCTGTCCCGCTGAGTTACTCCAGCATTTTGTGTCTATCTTCAAGATCATCCCATCCTCTTTAGACTTTAGAGATACAGGCACTTTAGCTGTCTGAGTCCATGCTCGCCATCAACCATCTATTTAAACTAATACTACATTAATCTCCCATTTTTGATTATTATCTGGTTGTTAAATTCTCTACTGGTCAACCACCGATTTTCCGGCATTCCTCGTTCTATCGCCCTGCTGGATTACCGGTTTTGCCAGACCAACAGAGGTCACGGTCTCCGAGAGGAGTCCACCAGTACCGGAACGGTCTGCCTGGGCAGCCCAGAGGACGAGATACCGCAGAAGTCAGGGAACGGGTCTGCCGGCTCCGACCAGGCAGGAGTTCCAGAGACCCGGCAAAGGGGGCAAATCCAATCTGCCTTCGAGGTCAAGATCAGCCGTATCACCCAGCCTGGGCTCCACATATTCCGGGGGTGATTTCAAGTGCGCCCTCGTAATCCTGTCCAGATTAAAGAAGGTGCCAGACCACCGCTTGCCGGGATATCGGTGGTGGACCGGCAGGAGATAGGAGTGCTGTTTCTTGAGCTGATATATTGGGTATTGCTGAAGCAATGTAGGTTGAAGGCAGAAGAGGTCAATGTGGGAGTAGGAGGGGGTATTAAAACAATGGGTGTTTAGCAGCTCAGGTTCCCTCTGCAGAAATGTCTTCTCAATCAACACTCAGTTAAATTGAGCCATTGTAAATTGTTCCCTGTGCTGATGAATGGTAGAATCTAGGGGGAGTTGGTGGGAATGTGGGAAGAAAATAAGATCTGTGTATAATCCGTATGGAATCCTATGAGTATAAAAGTTGGGAGGTCATTGTTACAGTTCTATGAGATGTGGTGATGCCATATTGAGAGCATTGTGTTCAGTTTTGGGCACCATGTTATAAGAAAGATGTTGTCAAGCTGGAAAGAGTGCAGAGAAGATTTTCAAGGATGTTGCTAGGACTCGGGAGAGATTGAGCAGACTAGAACGCTATTCCTTGGAGCGCAGGAGGATGAGGGGTGATCTTATCGAGGTGTACAAAATCGTGAGAGGAATAGATCAGGTAAAAGCATAGAGTATCCTCCCCAGGGGAATCAAGAACCTGAGGATATAGGTTTAAGGTGATGGGGGAAAGATTTAATAGGAACATGAGGAAGTATATCTTTTTAACGCAAAGGGCGGTGGGTGTATGGAACGAGCTGCTGGCAGCGGAAGTTGAGGCAGGTACTATCGCAACGTTTAAGAAACATTTAAACAGGTACATGGATGGGATAGGTTTAGAGGGATATGGGCCAAATGCAGACAGGTGGGACTAGTGTAGATAGAACATGTTGGTTGGTGAAGGCCAGTTGGGCCAAAGGGGCTGTTTCCATGCTGCATGACTCAGTAGGCTGAAGGGCCCATTTCCACGGCTACGTGACTCTATGAGAAAGTAAAACAGTTTGGGTCTAATCCCATACCCGGCAATCCTTCAGAGCAGTCTGGACAGAGGCAAGGTCACCGATGGAGTTCCACTTCTTGATTCTCTCTTCCCGAGTTTCAAACCAAGTTTTCAAGCTCTGCATGTTATTCTCATACTCCGTCCATGATTCCAACGAGCCTTCTAATGACCTGATCTGTCAACAAAAATAACCCATTATATTACAAACCAATTATTAGACCGTAGTCGATGCATGCTCATGTTTGAACCTTGTATGGTTCATGATCACCATTTCCATTCTTGAACTTGAAGAGAAAAATAGCTCTGCTAAAATATATGTTTCCGCAATGCAAATTGGATATAAGGTGCTCAATAAATTAGGGTATATTCATAACTTCACGAGTCATAGGAGCAGAATTGGGCCATTCGGCCCCTCAAGTCTACTCCGCCATTCAATCACGGCTTAACTATCTTTCCCTCTCAACCCCATTCTCCTGCCGTCTCCCTGTAACCTTTGACACTTACTAATCAAAGAGCCTGTTAATCTCCGCTTTAAAAATACCCATTGATTTGGCCTCCACAGCCGTCTATGGCAATGAATTCCACAGATTCACCATCCTCTGGCTAAATAGATTTTTCCTCATCTCCTTTCTAAAGAATCGTCCTTTTATTCTAAGGGTGTATCCTCTGCCGCACGACTCTCCTACTAAGGGAAACATTCTCTCCACATCCACTCTATCTAGGCCTTTTACTATTTGGTGGGGTCAAGGAAAGAGAGTTCACGTCGCGGCCCTGTTTCCACCAATCTTTCTACCACCACGCACAAGAAACGGCAAGACAGACACCATTGCATGCAGGTGCCGACAAGTGTGTTCAGCTCTGGCTGAACAACTTCTAATCTTGTGTGTGGACGCCATAAGAAGACTATTTAGTGTTTTTTTTTTAATGAGTTCCCCTTCATCCTTCTAAACTCCAGTAAGTACAGGCCCAGAGCCATTGAATGCTTATCATACGTTAACCCGATCATCCCTGGGATCATTCATGTAAATCTCCTCTGGACCCTCTTGCAGCAATATTCCCTGTAGGTCACTAATGTCAGGGTGGCACCGTGGCGCAGATGTGGAGTGGCTGCATCACATCGCCAGAGACCCGAGTATGATCCTGACTGCAGGTGCTCTCTGTATGGAGTTTGTACGTTCCCCCTGTGGCAGCGTGGGATTTCTCGAGGTGCTCTGGTTTCCTCCCACATCTCAAAGATCAGTGTAGGATCATTGGCTTTGGTAAAATTGTAAATCGTTCCCAGTGTGTAGGATAGTGCTAGTGAACGGGTGATCGCTGGTCGGTGCTGTCTCAGTGGGCTGAGGGGCCTGTTTCTGCACTGTATCTCTAAAGTCTAAAGGTGAAGCTACATACAGAAATTACGCGCTTGATAAGACAAATGAGTCCATGCAGCCTATAATGCCTTAAGCATGATGAACATCACACTCTACATCCCCCTACTTTTACCTAATTAACTGAGCGAGCCAAAACTCAGGGTCCAAAAAGAAAACTCTGGGATAAAAAAAACTTTGGAAAACTCCACTCAACTTGATCAAAGCCAGTCCAGGATCCTGGGAGATTCAAGATGTTTAGTTCAGTTTCGTTTAGTTTATTGTCACGTGTGACGAGGTACAGTGAAAAGCTTTGGTTGCATGCTAACCAGTCAGCGGAAAGACGAGACATGATTACAATCGAGCCGTCCAAATGCACGATAAACATGCGCGAGTCAGTTTATAGATAGTCCGAGGGTCTTTAATGAGGCAGACGGTAGCTCAGGACCACTCTCGAGTTGTTGGTAGCGTGGGTTTCCAGGGGGGCTCCAGATCCCTCCCACGTCCCACAGACAAGCGGGTAGCGGGGTTAATCAGCCAGTGTGTGTGGGTGAGGGGCAGACTCTGAGTGGAGTTGATGGGAATGTGTGGAGAGGAAAACAAAAACTCAGAGGGTTATGGGGAGAAGGCGGGAGAATAGGGTTGAGGGGGAAAGATAGATCAGCCATGAGCGGACTTGATGGGCTGAATGGCCTAATTCTGCTCCTATAACACATGAAATTATGAGGATGGTTCAGTCGCCTGATAGGAACTGGGGTATTACCTGCTCAGTGATGAGCCCTTGAAGCAGTTGCCACCTCCTGTTCATTACACCAAGGCGCTCGGCAAAATCGGTCTTATCGCTGCGCTTGCTCTCCACATCATGACTGCTGATCTGTAAAACTGACTGGTTCACAAAGTCCACGGTCAACTGCTTACAGGTCAAATCGATCTTGAAAGCCTGGACAGTGGAAATAAAATGTTGCTCTGTTAATTTATCGATACAATGGCGTTACAGGTACAAACACAAGATTTAAACTACAATGTAGTTGCAAATTGAACCCTTCGTCAAAGTATGAATTGCTCAGTTACATCCACCTAAGTTTCTGATTTGTCCAGACTCAACATCCAATTCCCCAGCAATGGCAAGCCATTCTTTCATGGTCAGGATCAGGGCTGGTCATTTCGGCCAGTCATCCATGCAATCTCTTTCTCCATTTAAGATATCCTGACCAGCTGGACATGTCCCACTGCCCTGCTCGTGGCAACATGGAAAGAGACAAAGTTTAATCTGCCTCAAACTGCCACATGAACTCATTTGGTCTCACCTCATCAGGGATATTCCCTTTGTTCTACCCATCCCTCCCGACCGTCTCTGTAGCAAAGAACACGGTGGCACAGTGGTAGTGTCGCTGCCTTACAGCGTCAGAGACCCCGGGTCGATCCTGACTACGGGCGCTGTCTGCACAGAGTTTGTACGTTCTCCACGTGACCTGCATGGGTTTTCTCCAGGATCTCCAGTTTCCTCCCACACTCCAAGGACTACATCACTAGCCACAACACACCATTACAAACGGGGGATTTTACCGAATGAACCTGGAAACACATGGTTATGGGTCCTTGCAATGTTGGAGATAAGCTTTGCTACACTGCAACACATATTTCTGGAGCAACCTTTGATTGCTAAAGCATCCTGCATTTTGCGCATAATTTTAGTTAATTATTTTCCTGGTCATAAGGTGGTGGGTTCAAATCCCAATCCAGAGCTCTCAGTGCGCAATCCAGGGCAACTCTTCAGTGCAACAAAGAGGGGGTACCACACTATAGGGGATGCTGGCTTTTGGATGGGACCCTAAATGGAGACCACATCTTACTCTTTCAGATGGGGAAAAGCTGTCCCGTGGCTCTACTTAGACACAAGCCCGGACAGCACTCCCTAGTCATTGCATACGTCTCAAACAACTTCCCAAATAAGATTGAGAAACAAGAGACCGAAGATGCTGGAATCTGGAGCAAAATGCAAAGTGGTGTAGGAACTCAGCAGGTCAGGCAACATCTGTGGAGGGATTGGACAGGCATGTTTTGGGTTGGGATCATTCTTCAGACTCAATTGTAAAGAAGAATCCTGACCAGAAACATTATTAAATATTACATTTAAGGTTATGGTCAAAGGGTACATATTACATTAGGAGTTTTTATTCCAAAAAGATTATCTGATCATTTTTATTTTGTTGCTCGTTTGCGCCTTGCTGTGCAAAATTGGAGTCATGATTCACTACAAGACAAGTGTAAAGCAATGTATTGGTTGCAAAATGCTTGTGGATGCCCCCAAAGGACCTGGTAAACCGGAGGCTAAGTGCACATTCTCCCTCACCTTGTACTTCTTGAGGTATTGTTCCATCGTTTGTGAGCCCACTGCACTTTTGATCTTCTCATCGTCCTCTTCAATGATTTGCTCCATCAAGGTGATCCAGTTCATGAGCTCGTTGATCGCTGTGCGAGACGGTAACTTCTCCATCTGAAGCTGAGGAATAAAAGATTACTTTCCCCCACAGACCATGGCAGTGCTGAACTTTCACATTGAATCGGCAGTACCTAGCTTGATGTTTACCTTAAAACTTCCACCAAATAGACCAAACCTCGCAAAATGTTGAGTATGCAGTTGAATAAATCATTTTAGTTAAACATCTGCATCCTGAAACATAACCAGAAGATCCACACTGCGTCTAATCCCACTTTTCGTGTCAATAACATCTTACTGCACCAGTCAGCTTGTAAGATTTTATAAAAATTTATCTTTCAAGGTACATCTCAGGCCTTTGTCCAAGCATCTGCCTATCAAATAACCCTCCTCACCTGTGTCCACCCATTTTCTGCCATTCTTTGTCCTGCCCTTCTTCTCTTCCAGCTTTCTTCCCACCCACAACCCACAACCAGTCTGATGAAGGGTCCTGAACCCGAAACGTCACCTATTCATGTTCTGAGATGTGGCCTGATCCGCTGAGCAGTATGAATGCACAACAAACTTACTAACTGATGGAGTTCTTCCTACCATCCTGCTCGGTCTTGGATGAGCCGAAGGAAAGCAATGAGGTCCTCCAGTGGTCTATTGAATGAAGCTGCATGACCCGACAGTCCGCCAACGCTTGAAGGACAAGATGGGCAGGTTTGAGGTTGGCGTCTCTCATTTCCCTTGGCATGGTGGAGGGAACTGTGTTGGGATGGGTCTGTGAATGGAGCTGCCTCCATTGACCCCGTGATTTAAAGGCAAGATTGATCTTGGCCATGGTGGTCACAGTCCTATCATTCACTCAAGAACAAGCACAGCAGAGGAACAGGTCCTTCACCCCACAATGGCCATGCCGAACATGTTGCCAAGTTGAACAAATCTCCTCTGCCTGCAGGTGATCCATATCACTCCATGTCAATATGCCCATCTCAAAGCCTCTTAAATGCCCCTCCACCACCAGCACCCCAGGCAGCACTTTCACCCACACATGAGGAGCAGTGACTTAGAACCACAAGCATTTGTAATACGGGACAAGGACATTGTTCTCCCTCCCATATCTTTGACCATTTCCAAGGAAGAATGCTGGAGTAAGGCAGAGAAACCAGCATTCTTCCCGCATCAGCAGGAATTTACACTAGTGGACAGATGCCATTCAACCTCTTCACCCACACTGGATCGCGTCTAAATCCCAATGCTGAACTACTATCTACCCTCATTGGAATCCCTCGGACTATCTTTGATCAGACTTTACTGGCTTTATCTTGCACTAAATGTTAATTCCCTTATCATGTATCATAGAAACATAGAAATTAGGTGCAGGAGTAGGCCATTCGGCCCTTCGAGCCTGCACCGCCATTCAATATGATCATGGCTGATCATCCAACTCAGTATCCCGTACCTGCCTTCTCTCCATACCCTCTGATCCCCTTAGCCACAAGGGCCACATCTAACTCCCTCTTAAATATAGCCAATGAACTGGCCTCGACTACCCTCTGTGGCAGAGAGTTCCAGAGATTCACCACTCTCTGTGTGAAAAAAGTTCTTCTCATCTCGGTTTTAAAGGATTTCCCCCTTATCCATAAGCTGTGACCCCTTGTCCTGGACTTCCCCAACATCGGGAGCAATCTTCCTGCATCTAGCCTGTCCAACCCCTTAAGAATTTTATAAGTTTCTATAAGATCCCCTCTCAATCGCCTAAATTCTAGAGAGTATAAACCAAGTATCTGTACACTGTGAATGGCTCGATTGTAATCATGTATTGTCCTTCCGCTGAGACAGGTTAGCACGCAACAAAAGCTTTTCACGGTACCTCGGTACACGTGACAATAAACTAAACTAAACTAGGGGCATGGATCCCTCCAGTACCTGATGCAATTTTTCCTGGACCAGTGGGATTTGAGTGAGGAGTTCTGTCCACTGACTGTCAGTCCGGGCCAGCCCAGATCGCAAGGTTGCTGTGTCCACTTTCTTCAGACGTAACAGCTGATTTCCTCTGCTCAGTACCGAGGACTTGAGAGAAGACTTTGTGTCGACCTCCTTGGAAAATTCCTGTAAACAAGAAAGTTGGGAAAACACTTGTGTAATTTATAGCGAAATAAACCATTATGTCCAGTACCTGATGGTTCACAAGAGGGCAAAAGATAATCAGTCCATGGCAAGATACAGCTCAAGAAGAGGTCAATCCGACCTCTGCCCTCACACCAATTCTCTGAAGCTATTAAATTAATTCCAGTCTCTCATTTCTCCCGGCGAGCCGCAGCCACACCAGGCCTGACCAGATACCCGGGTTCGATCCTGACTACACATGCTGTCTGTTGGGAGTTTGTATATTTTCTCCCTGTGACCACGTGAGTTTACTTCGGGTGCTCCGGTTTCCTCCCACACTCCAAAGTTGTACAGGTATGTAGGTGAATCGGCTTCTGTTAATTGTAATTTGTCCCTAGTGTGTCGGGCAGTGCTAAATTCGTGCTTATGTACGGACGGGGTGATTGCTGGTTGTCGCGGACTTGGTGGGCCGAAGAGGCAATTTCCACGCTGTATCGCTAAAGTCTAAAACATGGCAAAGATGATTAGATAATTCCATTATCAATAAAACCTAGCGATCATTTTGTTGAAAGTGACCTAGATTGATGTTATCCATATAATATGTATATTATTGTCCTTCTGATGAAGTTGCATCTTCTGAAGAGATCCACTTGCTTTTATCAGGAGAAAGTACTGTGGCTCCCGATCTTAAATTTTGTGTCTCCTGTTATTAAATGGACTGCATCCAGAGTAATGGGCCTGTCCCATTTAGGCGACTTTTTAGGCGAGTGCAGGAGACTCTGCGCTCGCCACATGTTCGCTGGTGGTCTCTGGTGAGTCTCCTTCATGGTCGCGAGGAGTTCCCGCATTCTGGGAACTAGTCACGGCCTCAGTATGGTCGCAACAAATTTTTCAACATGTTGAAAATGTTTCTGCGACCAAAAATTGGTCGCCATGGAGATAATCAATAATCCTACAGTCGTAGTTGCAGTTGTAGTGAGGTCGCCATGTAGTTGTAGGTAGTCGAGGTAATCGTAAGTAGTTTTAGTTAATCGCCTTTGCTGACCGGTCATTTTCATTGGCTCATTGGGGAAAAAAAATAAGCAGTGGTTTTCAGAACCAAGGATAACCGACCGTTAAATGTTAAATGTTAAATGTTAAATGTCCGCCGAACTTCACAGCCGTGTATCTCTGGCTTATTAAAAAGTTGTCTGGCTTCTTAAAGTCGTCTCCACTCCTTCTCCCCCCCTTTTTAAAGGACTTACCGTACACTGTGCTAGCTGACCTTCCTGTTCATCGCGGTGTGTGTCTGTATCACCTTGGCTTTGCACCGTGTGAATTTGAGACAGCGCTCCCCCTGCTTGTCCTGACCCCCGCCTTTGCGATGTGTGTGTGTGTGTGTGTGTGTGTGTGTGTGTGTGTGTGTGTGTGTGTGTGTGTGTTTCACTCTGACAGTCGGTTCCACCTTACTGTCAGGAGGAAACTAATCATCGGTTACATAATCATAGAGTACACACAAACATTACATGTCTGCAGTTTGCAACCACAGATTGTTCAGCCGTTGATTCTATGGAATTAAGCTATAAAGTTGGAGAGTATCAACAACTCGTGAGCTAACTCACCAGGAATGAGCTCAGATGATCCCTGACAGCGTCCAACTCTTGAGGGAGGGTCACTGACTGCAGTTTCCAGAACTCCAGGCACTCCATGGCAGACTGGAGCCAGTGATTCAACTCAGCAAACTCAGTCTGGTACCTGGGGGAAAAGAAAGCATTAAAGCCATATGAAATTTGCACAAAGGCAGCCCCATCAGGCTGAGGGAGTACGATTGCTGGAAGAGCTGCTGCCTCACATCGCCAGAGACCCGGGTTCGGACCCGACCTCGGGTGCCATCTGTGTGGAGTTTGCACGTTCTTCCACACACCCCGTGGGTTTCCTCCGGGTGCTCCGGTTTCATCCCGCATGCCATAGACGTGCGGATTTGTAGGTTAATTGGTCCTAGTGAAGTTGCCCTTAGTGTGTAGGGAGTGGATGGGAAAGTGGGATAACATAGAACTAGAGTGAATGGGTAATCAATTATTGGAAAGGACTCGGTGGGCCATAGGGCCGGTTTCCGTGCTGTATCTTTAAAGAAATAAGGAAACTAAATAATTGGCAACTATGTTTAAAAACAACATAGGGCCAGAGTCCAGGGGTGAGAGTATTTGATTCACTAGTCTTTGGATCCTAAACGAGTTATTGCTAATTTAATTAAATTAGGGTGGCACGGTGGCGTAGCGCCAGAGACCCTGGTTCAATCCTGACTACGGGTGTTGTCTGTACGGAGTTCATAAGTTCTCCCCGTGACCTGCGAGAGCTTTCTCAGAGATCTTCGGTTTCCTCCCACACTCCAAAGATGTACAGCAAAGTTTGTAGGTGAATTGGCTTGGTACAAATGTAAATTGTCCCTAGTGTGTGTAGGATAATGTTAGGGATCGCTGATCGGTGCAGACTTGGTGGGCTGAAGGGCCTGTTTCCGCGCTGTATCTCTAAACTAAACTAAAATCAGTTACTTCCTGGAATATTTGCAAAATTGAGTAAAATCTAAATATGTATTTATCATTGTGTAGGAAGGAACGGCAGATGCTGGGTTAAACCGAAGTGGATTAAAATAAAAAGCTGGAGTAACTCAGTGAGTCGGGCAGCATCTCTGGAGAAAAGGAATAGGTGAAGTTTCGGATCATCGACCATCGATCAGTCTCGACCCGAAACATCAACTATTCCTTCTCTGCATTTAATATTGCTTACTTCTGCATTGGACAAAGTCTGTGCACTCCAACATCACACCAAACCACCAAGCAACCAAAATGGGATTGTCACCTTGAGAAGAGAGCTCATCAAGGGTCAGTGGTAACACTCTTCCTATAATCAGACAACACTTGCTTGTACTCATCATGTGGGACCTGAATGGAGAGCGACTAACGCCAGCCTACACCTGATAGTGTAGCCAGGACCTGACGGAGGTACATAAAGATGTGAGGGGCACATATACGGAAGATAATGAAACTTTTTTCCCCCATAATGACGATGTCTAAAACTAAAGGGCATTGGTTTAAGGTGAGGAGGAGGAGGCGTAGTGGGGTTCTGAAGAAAAATAAAACTTTTAATCCAACGGTTGGTTTTAGCGTGTAATGCATTGTCTGGAAAGGCAGCAGAGACTGGTACATGGATGATTACTTGAATTGCCCGGGCATCGAAGGTGATGGATCAAGTTGGGCAGCGGTAGAGTTGTTGCCTAACAGCACCAGACTCCCGGGTACAATCCTGACTACGGGTGCTGCTTGTGCAGAATTTGTACGGTCTCCCCGTGACTGTGTGGGTTTCTCTGGAAGTTCCGGTTTCATCCCACATTGCAAAGACATGAAAATTTGTGTGTTAATTGGCTTCTGTAAATTGCCCCGAGTGTGCAGGATGCAAAAGTGAGATAAAGTAGAACTGGTGACAGGTGATCAATGGTCGGCATGGATTTGGTGGGCCGAAGGGCCTGTTTCAACAATCTCCTGTGGCAGTCTGTGGAATTGTCTGCCTCAGAGGGCGGTGGAGGCCGGTTCTCTGGATACTTTCAAGAGAGATCTAGATAGGGCTCTTAAAGATAGCGGAGTCAGGGGATATGGGGAGAAGGCAGGAACGGAGTAATGATTGGGAATGATCTGTCATGATCACATTGAGTGGCTCGAAGGGCCGAATGGCCTACTCCTGCACCTATTGTCCATTTGTTTCTTTGTTCCCCAAATCTCTCAATTGGCACCTTTGACAATGGAACATTTTGGGACAGAGGCACAATGCAACAATTTCCCTTTTACCTGCTCCAGTGTTTAAGGACAGATTCGAGCCGATGCAACTCCCTGCAGACCCTGGCAGTGCTGGAGAGCCAGTGTTCACCCAGCTGGTTCAGCTGGGCCTCCAGGTCTGTGCAGCTGATGGACGTCAAGAGCTTCTTCCCATCCTCCAGCACTTGGTACAACTGTGGCTGGTGTTCAGTCAGGATGCCTTTCAACCGCTGGAACAGAAAGACACCGCACCCTGCGTTCGCATCACCTCAAGTTCACCACTGGAATCATTCCACGTCTTTACATAGGCATTACCAGCCATTCAAGGAAACACAATCTTGGTCCATCCAAGCCTAGGGATCAAAGACATTGGCCGCCCCCTGCAACTCATCCACTACTTTTGTTTTGAAAGAATCATTCATCACTGCAAATAGACTAAAAGGATCAGGCAGCATGCCTGGAGAAAAAGGATGGGTGACGTTTTGGGTCAGGACCTTTCTTCAGACTCCCCACTCCAGAGATGTGCAGGTTTGTAAATTAATTGGCTTCGGTAAAAATTTTTAAAATTATGTGCAGGGGCGGGGTTCGCTGGTTGGCGTGGACTCAGTGGGCTGAAGGGACTCTTTCCGCGCTGTTTCTCCAAAGTCTAAAGTGTGGGTAAATGGGATTATTATCAATGCGTATTGAATGGTCAGTATGAATATGGTGGGCCGAATGGACTGTTCCCATGCTGTGTGACTTGTTTATGGAAGGCTTGTAGTTCAGATACTTAGAATTGATTAGACAACAACAATGGGTGCTGAAAGAATTCATTTCGATAAAGTGAAAAACGATATATTCTGTTGAGGGGATATTAAAAGGTAATTTTAAAATAAATGCTAGATCATTGTGATTATATTTCCATCCAATAACTAGTGAAAATATGGTATTCAGCCACCAGAATGCTGTGGAGAAGGTTTGTTAGATTTCACGGCTAATTCTGACTGGGCGGCATGGTGACCCGGGCTCAATCCAGACTACGGGTGCTGTCTGTACGGAGTTCGTACGTTCTCCGTGCCCTGCGTGGGTTTTCTCTGGGTTCTCCGGTTACTTCCCGCACTCCAAAGACGTACAAGTTTATAGGTTATTTGGCTTCGGTAAAATTGTAAATTGTCCCTCGTGTTAGGTGTGCGGGGATCGCTGGTCGATGCAGAGCCGGCACTGTCCAGAACCAGGGGCCACAGTTTAAGAATAAGGAGTAAGCCATTTAGAACGGAGACGAGGAAACACCTTTTCTCACAGAGTGTGGTGAGTCTGTGGAATTCTCTGCCTCAGAGGGCGGTGGAGGCATGTTCTCTGGATGCTTTCAAGAAAGAGCTAGATAGGGCTCTTAAAAATAGCGTTGTCAGGGGATATGGGAAGAAGGCAGGAACGGGGTACTGATTGGGGATGATCAGCCATGATCACATTGAATGGCGGTGCTGGCTCGAAGGGCCGAATGGCCTCCTCCTGCATCCATTGTCTATTGTCTATTGTTTCCGTGTATCTCTAAACTAAACTAAAATGTGCAGGTTGGTAGGTTAATTGGCTTCTGTAAATTGAACCTAATGTATATAATAGACTGATGTGTGGGGTTTAAGAAAGAACTGCAGATGCTGGAAAAATCAAAGGTGGACAAAAATGCTGGAGAAACTCAGCGGGTGAGGCAGCATCTATGGAGCGAAGGAATGGGTGACGTTTCGGGTCGAGACCCTTGAAGGGTCTCGACCCGAAACGTCACCCATTCCTTCGCTCCATAGATGCTGCCTCACCCGCTGAGTTTCTCCAGCATTTTTGTCCACCTTCTGATGGGTGGGGTGATCGCTGGTCGGTGAGGACTCAGAGGGCTGAAGGACCCAATTCCACACTGTATCTCTAAAAAGTGTAAAGTAATGTATAAAGTGGTGCATTTTAGTTCATGTTTTGATTGACTGAGGCACAGACAAATAAAGATAACGCAGGTCAGCCACAACTGAACCGAATGGTGGAGCAGGGCCCCATCGAGGGGTCTGTTCCAACTCCTACGTTCCCAGGAACGGCACGGGGGGACGTGACCAACCTGGTAAAGAGCGATCCGCTCTGTTAGTCGCTCCTCCGACTCCTCGACCAGTCCAGCTCCAGGGATACTGCTCTCCACTGCTTCCAGTTGCTTGCACAAGTTCTCATAATCCTTTGTCAGCTTGGTCCAGGTCTGCCAAGGCAAGAAAATTATTCAAATTTAAAAAAAAAAAAAAAAATAAAAAAAAATCACAGCTTGAAATATGGACACAACTTACAAGTGCTTTTTGGATGTTACATTGCACAAAGTTACCGATTCTCACCAAACATCAAAGGCCTCACCTCCAAAGTCCCCTCGAATTCCACACCTCTCCTGTGGGCATCCTTCAGCAAGGCCAAGGACTTGCTGATCAGTTCTTCCTGGGAGCTAGTTTCCTTTTGATGGAGGCAGCTGCTCACTTTTTTATAGAGTGTTTCTGTGAGGATCCGGTGAGACTCGAGTCCCTGGAAAAATTCCTTTGAACATATAGAGATGGAGATTAGTCATGGGTGGTCTCCACTGCAATCAGTGCGGTGTATGACTGCAAATTGTCAGCAAGAGATTGAGACAAGGTCCAGCGACACAGCACCCCTGTGTGGTGTCCCTGCAGCTGTCTCACCACTCAGCGCACCGACTGGTTCAGAGATGCTCAAGAAGGCCGGATGAGAAGGCAG
This sequence comes from Amblyraja radiata, assembly GCF_010909765.2. Lineage (NCBI taxonomy): Eukaryota > Metazoa > Chordata > Chondrichthyes > Rajiformes > Rajidae > Amblyraja > Amblyraja radiata. The sequence goes on from NC_045963.1 coordinate 68,029,623, forward strand.
GGAGGAAAGACAGAGGAAGGAGGCAACGGAAGGGCCATGGTAGGTCAGGACCACACTCTAGTTGTTGATGGGATGGTTCAGTTGCCTGATGAAAGCTGGGAAGAAAATCGGGCCTGAATCACTGTCGGGCATCAATACTTATTGTTTGTGTAGGAAGGAACTGTGGATGCTGGTTTAAATCGAAGATAGATCAAAATGCTGGAGTAACTCAGCGGGACAGGCAGCATCTTTGGAGAGAAGGAATGGGTGACGTTTCAGGTCAAGACCCTTCTTCAGCACTTCAACTCCCCCTCCCATTCCCAATCCGACCTCTCTGTCCTGGGTCTCCTCCATTGCCAGAGTGAGCAACAGCGGAAATTGGAGGAACAGCACCTCATATTCCGTCTGGGGTCCTTGCGCCCTTATGGCATCAACATTGAATTCCCCCAATTTGGCTAGCCTGTGCTGTCCCCTCCCCTTCCTTCACCCTCTAGCTGTCTCCTCCCACCCTCCCATCCGCCCGCCCTCGGGCTCCTCCTCCTCCCTTTTTCCTTCTTTCTTTCCCCACCCCCCATCAGTCTGAAGAAGGGTTTCGGCCCGAAACGTCGCCTATTTCCTTCGCTCCATAGATGCTGCTGCACCCGCTGAGTTCCTCCAGCAATTTTGTGTACCTTCTTCAGGCTTATTGTTTTTTGTTTTCTGGTGGGTCATCTTACAGCTCGGTGAATCATATGGAGTGCGTGTCTATGTCTCTGGCCAACGATTCTCAAGTACAAGCAACCACGACATAACAATAAACCAGGCTCACCTTGTGTTTATCCAGCAAGTTCTTGACATCTCCTCTGGATGTGACCAGGATCCGCTGGTCCAGTGCCATCTTCTCTTGGCCTGTGTCGGTCAAGTCCGCCAAGTCCTGCAGGGCTTGCTCATACTGACCTCTCAATGCCAGGTTCTGGTTTAAAGAGCTGCGCCTGGAGCCAACAATCATCGTCAACTCTTCATACATATCCTTTGCAAAGGGAAAGGAGTAAAAGGCTTTATTAAGTGGCTTGGATTGACTTAACTGGGAATATTGCATGGTTAAACTTGACCCAGAAATTAATGTATTACAGCAAAAGATTAATTGTCCATCAATTCCATTATAATTGGATGCATCTTTAACAAATATGGCAGCAAGGCGATGCAGCGGTAGAGTTGCGGCCTTACAGCGCCAGAGACCTGGGTTCGATCCTAACTACGGGTGCTGTCTGTACGGAGTTTGTACATTCTCCCTGTGACCTGCGTGGGTTATTCGCTGGAACCTCCAGTTTCCTCCCACACTCCAAAGAGGTACAGGTTTGTGGGTTAATCGGCTTGGTAACATTGTAAATTATCCCTGGTGTTTAGGTTGGTGTTAAGGGCCTGTCCCACTGTACGAGGTAATTCAAGAGCTCACCCGAGTTTAAAAAAAATCAAACTCGTGGTAAGCACGTAGAATGTACGTAGCGGCTACGTCGGAGCTCGTGAATGTCTCGTAGCGGCTCGTAATGTTAACGGCAGGTACTTGGGAAACGCGGAAACTCGTGAAGTTTTTACAGCACTGTGAAAAATGTCCACGAGAGCCCCGAGTACCTACGAACAGCTATTACCGTAATTCTCCGAGTTCGAATCATGGGAAACTCGGGAGAACTCTTGAATTACCTCGTACAGTGGGACAGGCCCTTTAGTGTACGGGTGATCGCTGGTCGGCACAAACTCGGTGGGCTGAAGGGCTAGTTTCCGCACTGTATCTCCAAACTAAACTAAATACTACGATAAAGAAGGTCCACTTTTAAATTTCTCTCTTCGTTTAAGTCCCTGGCACTTTAAAATAAAACCTTTCTGTTTCCTCCTGTCCTGCCAAACAAAGATGGCAATGTAAAGGCAGCTGACAGTTCTTCATTGAACGTTGGTGCCTGATAATTCCTCCCCTGCCTCTGTTCCCATTGTGGTTCTAGGAGAGCCAGACAATCTTCAACCAATTCACAAAAATAAGCTAAATCAAAGCGCTTTCTAACTTCTTAATTGGAACTTAGCACTGTGCAGCACAGGACAAGGCCCTTCGGCCCACGATCTTTGTATCAAACATGATGCCTAGCTGAACTGATCTCTTCTGCCTGCATATGATCCATAACCCTCTATTCCCTGCACTTCCAAGTGCCTATCTAAAAGCCTCTTAAACATCACTATCATCTCTGCCTCCACCACCATCCCTGGCAATGCATTCCAGGCCCCCGCCACCCTCTGTGTAAAAAAGAAAACTCGCCCGCACATCTCCATCAACCTTTCCCCCTTATAGCTATGCCCTTATATTCTGATAGTGACGTTCAGGAGATTCGCATTTGACTAGCTCTAAACCTAAATTCTACATCAATACTACAAATTAGTGTCCCACACGTCACAAATACAGACACCATACTTTCGCAACTAACATATAATGCTCAGCACATAAATAAGCATGCCAATCCCACACACAAACCTGCTGTAGACAACCAAACTTGTGATGGTCAATACTCATATACACTGTAACACACATACACTCACTTTCCACATTGATAGACTGGCCAAGATAGACTGGCGATTGATTCTTAATGGGTTGACGGTGGATATGCAATGGAAGGCATTTAAAGACTGCATGGATGAACTACAACAATTGTTCATCCCAGTTTGGCAAAAAAATAAATCAGGGAAGGTAGTGCATCCGTGGATAACAAGGGAAATCAGGGATAGTATCAAAACAAAACATGAAGCGTACAAATTAGCCAGAAAAAGCAGCCTACCAGAGGACTGGGAGAAATTCAGAGACCAGCAGAGGAGGACAAAGGGCTTAATTAGGAAAGGGAAAATAGATTATGAAAGAAAACTGTCAGGGAACATAAAAACTGACTGCAAAAGCTTTTATAGATATGTGAAGAGAAAAAGATTAGTTAAAACAAATGTAGGTCCCTTGCAGTCAGAAACGGGTGAATTGATCATGGGGAACAAGGACATGGCAGACCAATTGAATAACTACTTTGGTTCTGTCTTCACTAAGGAAGACATAAATAATCTGCCGGAAATAGCAGGGGACCGGGGGTCAAATTAGATGGAGGAACTGAGTGAAATCCAGGTTAGCCGGGAAGTAGTGTTAGGTAAATTGAATGGATTAAAGGCCGATAAATCCCCAGGGCCAGATAGGCTGCATCCCAGAGTACTTAAGAAAGTAGCCCCAGAAATAGTGGATGCATTAGTGATAATTTTTCAAAACTCTTTAGATTCTGGAGTAGTTCCTGAGGATTGGAGGGTAGCTAATGTAACCCCGCTTTTTAAAAAGGGAGGGAGAGAAAACGGGGAATTACAGACCAGTTAGTCTAACGTCGATAGTGGGGAAACTGATAGAATCAGTTATTAAAGATGGGATAGCAGCACATTTGGAAAGTGGTGAAATCATTGGACAAAGTCAGCATGGATTTATGAAGGGTAAATCATGTCTGACGAATCTAATAGAATTTTTCGAGGATATAACTAGTAGAGTGGATAAGGGAGAACCAGTGGATGTGTTGTATCTGGACTTTCAGAAGGCTTTCGACAAGGTCCCACATAAGAGATTAGTATACAAACTTAAAGCACACGGTATTGGGGGTTCAGTATTGATGTGGATAGAGAACTGGCTGGCAGACAGGAAGCAAAGAGTAGGAGTAAATGGGTCCTTTTCACAATGGCAGGCAGTGACTAGTGGGGTACCGCAAGGCTCAGTTCTGGGACCCCAGCTATTTACGATATATATTAATGATTTGGACGAGGGAATTGAATGCAACATCTCCAAGTTTGCGGATGACACGAAGCTGGGGGGCAGTGTTAGCTGTGAGGAGGATGCTAGGAGGCTGCAAGGTGACTTGGATAGGCTGGGTGAGTGGGCAAATGCATGGCAGATGCAGTATAATGTGGATAAATGTGAGGTTATCCACTTTGGTGGCAAAAACAGGAAAGTAGATTATTATCTGAATGGTGGCCGATTAGGAAAGGGGGAGATGCAACGAGACCTGGGTGTCATGGTACACCAGTCATTAAAAGTAGGCATGCAGGTGCAGCAGGCAGTGAAGAAGGCGAATGGTATGTTAGCATTCATAGCAAAAGGATTTGAGTATAGGAGCAGGGAGGTTCTACTGCAGTTGTACAGGGTCTTGGTGAGACCACACCTGGAGTATTGCGTACAGTTTTGGTCTCCTAATCTGAGGAAAGACATTCTTGCCATAGAGGGAGTACAGAGAAGGTTCACCAGACTGATTCCTGGGATGTCAGGACTTTCATATGAAGAAAGACTGGATAGACTCGGTTTGTACTCGCTAGAATTTAGAAGATTGAGGGGGGATCTTATAGAAACTTACAAAATTCTTAAGGGGTTGGACAGGCTAGATGCAGGAAGATTGTTCCCGATGTTGGGGAAGTCCAGGACAAGGGGTCACAGTTTAAGGATAAGGGGTAAATCTTTTAGGACCGAGATGAGGAAAACTTTTTTCACACAGAGAGTGGTGAATCTCTGGAATTCTCTCCCGCAGAAGGTAGTTGAGGCCAGTTCATTGGCTATATTTAAGAGGGAGTTAGATGTGGCCCTTGTGGCTAAAGGGATCAGGGGGTATGGAGAGAAGGCAGGTACAGGATACTGAGTTGGATGATCAGCCATGATCATATTGAATGGCGGTGCAGGCTCGAAGGGCCGAATGGCCTACTCCTGCACCTATTTTCTATGTTTCTATGATTCTTTTTAGAAATCAAATTAAACAGGCTCATGTGGGATGGCTGGACTGTTTATCTCAGTGACAAAGACCTTTGAGTTTCAGAGCTCAGGCTAAATTCAGCAGGGAATTCTCAGCGTCATATCTCAATAGTTCATGAATCCAGACCTGCACTTTCGAAAGATCCAGAAGTTTAGTCGGGTCTGGCTGCAGTTCCTCCAATCGCTCTTTTAAGCGGCTGATTCGCATCTCAAACTCCCTGAGATCATCTTCTGCCTGCAAAACAGCCTGTAAAAGGACAAACACAGGTTTAAATTTAGATTGACAATCATGTCGTCATCTCACGAGACAAATGCTGGAGTAACTCAGCGGGTCAGGGAGTATCTCTGGAGAATATGGATGGGTCATGGAACCTAACTGTGTCCTTTCCATGTTCTCCAGAGATAGTTATATAGTTTAGTTTATTGTCACGTGTACCATGCCTACCGGTGAAAGGCTTTTTCATTGCGTGCTAACCAGTCAATGGAAAGACTATACATGATTACAATCGAGCTGTCCATGGTGTACAGATACATGAAAAAGGGAATAACGTTTAGTGTAAGATAAAGTCTAGTAAAGCCCAATTAAAGATAAATAGACACAAAAAGCTGGAGTAATTCAGCGCGTCAGTCAGCATCTCTGGAGAAAAAGAATAGGTGACGTTTCAGGTCGAGACCCTTCTTTAGACCTTCTTCAGACGGTTTAAACCAACATCTGCAGTCCCTTCCTACCCAATTAAAGATAGTCAGAGGGTCTTCAATGAAGTAGGTAGCAGCACAGGTCCGCTCTCTCGATGTTGATAGAATTCAGTTGCCTGACAACAGCTGGGAGGAAACTGACTCATAATCTGGAGGTGTGTGTTTTCACACTTCTGTAGCTCTTGTCTGATGGGAGAGGGGTGAAGAGGGAGTGCCCTGGATGAGACTCGTCCGTGATTATGTTGCCGGCCCAGCCGAGACAGCGTGAAGTGTAGATGGAGTCAATGGAAGGGAGGTTGGTTTGTGTGATGCTCTGGGCTGCGTCCACAATTCTCTGCAATGTCTGGTGGTCTTGGATGGAGCAGTTCCCAAACCATGGTGTGATGCATTACGATAAAATGCTTTCAACGACACTGCCTGACGTGCTGAATTAATCCAGTTCTTAGTCCCCCTTTGTGTAATCCTGCAGTTCCTTATTTCCACATGCCATCAACTCAGGTTGCGGCTCATCCATGTTCTTCATTTTTGCCAGAATAACGAGAGGAAGTGGTCCAATCTGCAGTGGGTGAACTTTTGTGACATGGACGGATATCTCAGGTCCTCCTCAGGGGTTAAGGGCAGGATTCCGTTCCTGTGAACTGTTTGTAACTTGACCAGTTTGCAAGTCGGAAAGGTGGGCACAAACCGGGTTCCTGCACATAGAAGATGCCCCTAACTGCCCCAGCAGCCAGCAAATCCATCTCACCAGTCTCCCAAACATTTGTTGATATGTACGGGCTGTACATAAGCTGGGCATTGATAAGCTGGGAAGGACCCATACTAGACCATTATATGGGTAAAGGTGATAACTTGAATCGACTATGTCATTGGCATTGGGCAGCATGTCATAGAGTCATACAGCATGGAAACAGGCCCTTCAGCCTAACTCATCTATGCCGACCAAGATGCCCCATCTAAGCTAGTCTCATTTACCTGCATTTGACTGACATCCCCCCAAATGTTTCCTAATCATGTACCTGTGCAAGTGTCTTTTATTTGCTGTTGTAGCATCTGCCTCAACCACCTCCTCTGGCAGTTCATTCCCTACACCTACCACTACCCTTTGTGTGAAAGAGATGCCCCTCAGATTCCTATTGAATCTTTTCCCCCCTCACTTTAAACCTCTGTCCAGTCATCATCTTCAATGAACTGCCTACGAAAAGCCAATGAAGCATATTCAAGAATGAATTAGGATTGATCGACGAGGGTCACACAAGTACAACGGGCAGAAGGGTGTCCCACTTCGCAGCGATGCCAAAATTACTTAAATCCTTTATAAAATGTCTTCAGTTCCCACCACATCCATCCTCGTGCCCTGTTTCACTAAATGAATGAAGCTGCCCCTGAACACGGAAAGGAAAGAAGATCTTTGTTTACCTGCAGTTGCTCTGTGACAGGATGCTCCATAGCTTCAGTCAGCTTCTGTAGGACGACATACTTACTGTCAGCCATGGAGGTGACCAGCAGCTTCAACTCAGTCTGTCAACAAACAATGCAAAATCACGCTTAAAAAGCACACAAACCATTCAAAAGAAAGGAACTGTCCGACAAATGCATGGGTCATATTACAAGGTGGGACTGCAGTGGCACATATCAAGCACTGTAATACGTAACTAAAGTTTAGTAATACAGCATGGATACAGGACCTTTGGCCCATCAATTCAATGCTGACCATAAATCACCCATTCATACAACTTCTATGTTTTCCCTCTTTCCCATCAACTCGCTACACACTAGGGGCAATTTCACAGAAGCCAATCAACCTCCAAACCCGTAGTCTTTGTGATGTGGGAGGAAACGGGATCACCCAGAGGAAACCCATGCCTTCTCAGGATGAACGTGCAAACTCCACACAGACAGCACCCAGAGTCACGTAACTGGGTCCTGTAGCCACAGTTGCCCTCGGGACACCAGAGTGGTGCGACTAGACTTGCTGCATCACAGCTCCAGAGACCTGACCGCTGGCGCTGCCTTTGTGGAGTTTGCATGTCCGCTTTGTGACCCCCCCCCTCCACAGGTTTCTTCCAGGTGCTCCGGCTTCCTCCCACATCCCAAAAACGTGGGGGTCGGTAGTCACTGCATTTTGCCTCCAGTGTGCAGGTGAACAGTGGAACCCGAGGAGAGAAGTTGACGAGAACATGGGTGAGCAAAAACTGAAAATAGTGGTAGGGGAATGGGATTGCCCTGTGAACCAGTATAGATAACAGGGTATTCATTCCACGCCACAGGGAAATATGGGAACTGCCCATGTAAACTGTGAGTATTCCCATTGTGCCGTGGTCAACATATTGCAACTGTACTGCAGAGAGATGCTTCATTTCAAACCAACTGTATTAATTTGCTCCAAATCTTGCTGCTTCGATGCAAAGAGTAGAATCAAATTGAACAACTCTCTAAAAAATAAGTGTGTCTTTTGCGCGGTAGAGATGATGTGGAAAGTATTCAAGAAGGAACTGCAGATTCTGGAAGATCGAAGGTACACAAAATTGCTGGAGAAACTCAGCGGGTGCAGCAGCATCTATGGAGCGAAGGAAATAGGCGACGTTTCGGGCCGAAACCCTTCTTCAGACTGATGGGGGGTGGGGGGGAGAAGGAAGGAAAAGGGGAGGAGGAGGAGGAGCCCGAGGGCGGGCGGATGGGAGGGTGGGAGGAGACAGCTAGAGGGTTAAGGAAGGGGAGGAGACAGCAAGGGCTAGCAAAATTGGGAGAATTCAATGTTAATGCCATCCGGACGCAAGGTCCCCAGACGGAATATGAGGTGCTGTTCCTCCAATTTCCGCTGTTGCTCACTCTGGCAATGGAGGAGACCCAGGACAGAGAGGTCGGACTAGGTGATGGGTGTGAATTGTTATGAATTAGGCACATTCCCTTTCTTTTTTGTTTAGCTCTACCTTCTTTGGATTCTCTACTTATTTATTTTATTTTCTGAAGGCCATCTTCTCTTTGGGGCCCTTGTTTTTTTTCGTTTTTTTCTTTTCTTTCTTTTTCTCACTTTCAAGCGCGCAGTTTACTTAACCATCATCATTCATTTAACGTCAACTACTGCGGACTACACTCCACTACTATCCTCATTCGTCTCTTCTTTCTCTTTTCTCTTTTTCTATTATTGGTTAAAGTTTAAAAAAAAAGAAGTTGTACACGAAATGTATTATGTTGCATATCATGATTGAGATGTATGTACATTGCTTCTAATAAAAAAATTAATAAATAAAAAAAAAATAAATAAATAAAGAGATGATGTGCAGAATTGTTTCGTTTAGTTTGGAGATACAGCGCGGAAACAGGTCCTTCAGCCTTCCGAGTCCGCACCGATTAGCGATCCCCGCACACTACCATTATAATACATACTTTGGGACAATTTACCATTTTTACCAAAGCCAGTTAACCTACAAACCTGTTCGTCTTTGGAGTGAGAGGGTAAAACGGGGGAGCACCCGGAGAAAAGCCGTGCGGTCAAGGGGAGAAAATACAAATACAAACTCGATACAGAACAGCAGCCATGGTCAGGATCGAACACGGATCCCTGGCGCTGTAAGGCAGCAACTCAACCGCTGTGCCACCGTGCCGCACGTACTTGCCCTGATGCATGAAACCCACAAGCAGGGAATGGCAGAACTGGACTCCGCTGCAACCCCAGTAACACCGCAGCAACACGAGGCAGCGCTCCACTTACTTGGTACTCCATCAGCTGCTGCAGTCTCTCTCTGAGCCTCTCGCAGCGATGCTTCAGGGTTAATCCTAACGAGCCGAGCCTGTCCTGGAGGCACCTCACCGTTTCTTCAATGATATCCTGGTTCTTTTTAGTCTCGGGGAGAACAAGGAAGAACTCATCCTTCTTCCCAGTTACTTCTTCAATCACCTCCTCGACCTCTTTTGCAAGACCCTAGGCAACAAAATAGAAAATAAGTTTCGTTTAGTTCAGAGATACAGCGCGGGCAACTGAGTCCACGCCGACCAGCGATCACCCCGTACACTAACACTATCCTACACACCAGGGGCAAATTACTATTTTAACGGAAGCCCATTATAACCTACAAACCTGCACGTCTTTGGAGTGTGGGAGGAAACCGGAGCAGCCCGAGAAAACCCATGCGGTCACAGGTAGTGTAGTAAGGATCGAACCTAGGTCTCTGGCACTGTAAGGCAGCAACTCTACCGCAGTGCCACCGTGCTGCCCTGTCATCAAATTGTTACCAAAGATAGACACAAAATGCTGCAGTAACTCAGTGGGTCAGGCAGCATCTCCGGAGATGCATCTCATCAGTCTGAAGAAGAGTCCCAACCCGAAACATGACACATCCATTTTCACCAGAGATGCTGCCTGACCACAATGAGTTATTCCAACATTTTGTGTACATCTTTGGTATAAACCAAATACCAAATAGTTCCTTTTTATTACATTATATCAAATTGCTACCTTCAGTTCTGATGCTGGACCTTATCTCTACACTCAACACTCCCAACTCGGATATCCGAGTTTCACGCACTAGCTATGGTCTCAATCTCCAGTCGTATTTAACATTCCACCATTTGTGCTGTTGAATTCCATGTAGAATCCAGAGGAGAACATAGGATCAGGCCCTTTAGCCCACAATGACTATCCGGAACATCTGTCTGTCTGACGGTGACAGGCTGCGTGCTGGGTGGCTGTGGTCCTTGATGATGCTGTACCGCAGGTACCGCCTGTGGAAAATGTCCTGAATGGCCGGGACACAGTTGCTGCCTTCACCACTCTCTGTAGTGAGTTGTGGCTGTGGGCAGAACAGTTCCCGTACCAGACTGTGATGCAGCCCGTCAGCAGGCTCTCTCGATGGTGCAACTGCAGAAGTTTGTGAGGATGCTGACGTTCATGCCAAACTTCCTCAGTCTTCTCAGCAAAAAAGGCCGCTGGCGGGCTTTCTTAGTTATTGTGTCCGTGTGCAGTGTCCAGGAGAGGTCGTCAGTGATGTGCACACTGAGGAACTTGAAGCTGCTGACCCTTTCAACCTCAGCATCACCGATGTAGATGGGGAGGTGCTCACTCCCCTGCTGTCCCTTGTAGTCCACGATCATCTCTTTAGTTTTGCTGACATTGACACTGTTATTTTCCTGCCTTTACCTCCTCTCTGTAGGCCGTCTCATTGATATCTGTGATGAGGCCCAGGATGGTCATGTCATCAGCAAACTTTAAGATGATGTTGGAGCTGTGCTTAGCAGTATAGTCGTGCGTGAACAGGGAGTACAGGAGAGGACTGAGCACACAGCCCTGTGGTGTGCCTGTGTTGAGGATCAGTGAGGAAGAGGTGTGGCTGCCAATTCTCACCACCTGGGGCCTTGCCCGTCAGGAAGTCGAATATCCAGCCGCAGATGGAGATCTCCAGTCCAAGATGAATGAGCTTGGTAACGAGTTTTGAGGGAATGATAATGGTGAATGCCGAGCTGTAGTCAATGAAGAGCATTCTCGCATATGTACTCCCTTTGTCCAGGTGGGTGAGCGCAGTGTGTGTTGCCATGGCGATGGCATCGTCCGTGGCCCTGTTTGGTCTACACGCAAACTGAAGAGGGTCCAAGGTGTCAGGGAGAGAGGAGCGGATGTGAGTTTTGACTAGCCGCTCGAAGCACTTCACGATGACTGATGTCAGTGCGACAGGACGGTAGTCATTTAAACAGGGGGTTACTGGTTTCTTTGGAACAGGAACGATGGTGGATGCTTTAAAGGGGGTGGGAACCACAGACTGACTCAGGGAGAGGTTGAAGATGTTGGTGAACACCTCTGCCAGTTGATCAGCGCACGCCCTGAGAGCCCGCCCTGGAATACCATCCGGCCCTGGAGCTTTGCGGGCGTTGACCTTTTTGAAGGACCGCCTCACGTCTGCCGTTTGTAGGGTCAGTGAGGTAGTCCCCCTGCACACCTGTGGACTCATGATGGGCGCTGTGTTGTCTGCATCGAACCGGGCGTAAAAGGTGTTAAGCTCGTCTGGGAGCGATGCGGTAGGCTGAACAGTGCTCCTGTTTTCCCTTTGTAGTCTGTGATGCAGCGAAATGCGAGAAAAACATTTTTCACAGAGAGTAATGAATCTCTGGAATTCTCTGCCACAGAAGGTAGTTGAGGCCAGTTCATTGGCTGTATTTAAGAGGGAGTTAGATGTGGCCCTTGTGGCTAAAGGGATCAGGGGGTATGGAGAGAAGGCAGGTACAGGATACTGAGTTGGATGATCAGCCATGATCACATTGAATGGCGGTGCAGGCTCGAAGGGCCGAATGGCCTACTCCTGCACCTATTTTCTATGTTTCTAAAAATCTGCCAGGCAGTTGTGTCAAAGCAGTCCTGTAAGGACCTCATCAGCCTCATTGTTTCATTTGTAAATGTCCCTGGAAACCAGTGTTTCCTGTTTTAGTTTCTGCCTGAATGGAACAGCCTTACCAAAAGCAGGGCGGGGGAGGGGCTTAAAGCAGTCTCTGAATGGGGTGTAACGATGGTCCAGGGTCTGCGCTCCCCTAGTGGGAAAAGTGATGTGTTGGAAGTATTTAATGAGAACCTTCTTCATGTTGGCTCTGTTGAAGTCTCTCAGAACAATGAACGCAGCCTCAGGGCGGGAGTTCTCCAGCTTATTTATAGTCCTATACAGTTCGTCCAGGGCTAGAGATTTGTCAGCCTGTGGGGGGGTGTAAACAGCTGTAAGGAGGACTGAGCTGAACTCTCTGGGGAGGTAGAAAGCTCTAGCTTTAATAGTCAGCAGCTCCAGAACCGGGGAGCAGCGTGTAGTTAAAACGCAGGTTTCTTCCCACATAAGATGTGAAGGTTTGTCGGTTAATTGGCCTCTGTAACTTGCCCTAGTGTGTAGGGAGTGGATGATGAAGTGGGATAGCATAGAACTAGTGTGGACGGATGATTGATGGTCAGCGTGGACTTGGTGGGCCGAATGGCCTGTTTCCATGTTGTATCTCTAAACTAAACTAATACCATCCACAAGCCTACCTAATAAACTCATCCTACCCCTCTCTCCCATCGCGGAAAAGGTATAGGAGTGTGAAAGCGCACACCTCCAGATTCAGGGACAGTTGTCTTCCCAGCTGCCATCAGGCAACTGAACCATCCTACCGATCAATAACTAGAGAGCAGACCTGAGCTATTATCTACCTCATTGGAGACCCTCGGACTAAATTTATCCTAGGACAAATTTTACCTTGCACAAAACATTATTCCCTTTATCCTGCATCTGTGCACTGTGGACATCTTGATTGTAATCAAGTATTGTCTTACCGCTGACTAGATAGCACGCAATTTAAAGCTTTTCACTGTACCTTGGTACAGGTGACAATAAACTGAACTGAAACTTTGCATACGCCTAGATATAGTGAAATTGCAAGCAATTCAGTAAAATCAATCATAAATAATTGCAAAACTGCAATGATTGTAGTGTGAGAATAGTAGACTTCACCGAGGCAGTACACAAAGTATCGCCATGTTTTTAATTGTTATCTGTGGAAAGCTTGATTGTAATCATGTATAGACAGTAGACAATAGGTGCAGGAGGAGGCCATTAGGCCATTCAAGCCAGCACTGCCATACATTGTGATCATGGCTGATCTTCCACAATCAGTACCCCATTCCTACCTTCTCTCCATATCCCTTGACTCCACTATCTTTAAGAGCCCTCTCTTGAAAGCATCCAGAGAATTGGCCTCCACTGCCTTCTAATGCAGAGAATTCATCAAAGTACAGTCTTTCTGCTGACTGGATAGCATGCAACAAAAGCTTTTCACTGTACCTCGGTATACATGACAATAAACTCAAGTAAACAAATTCAGGATAGTGAATGAGCTGCCCCATTAACTTTCTTTGCTGACAAGAAAGGCTGAGAGATCTGTTCCCAGTCGCGTTTATCTGCCTCTGTCTTTACTTCTTGTCTCTCCCAAACTTGTGTCTACACAAAAGGAAACAACAATCCACATGTAAACACAAGTCCTGCCTCACCTCTGCCAAATTCTCTTCCATGCTGTGATCAAATCTATTCGCTATCAACTCAAATATTAATGAGAGACACCAGGAACTGCATCTGTTGAAATCCTGAGTAAAACTGGAGTAACACAGCGGGTCAGGTGACATCTCAGGAGGGGATGGATAGGTGACGTTTTGAGTCGGGAACCCTCTCCAGATATTCACCTCAAATATCGGTGACACTGACAATTTCTCACCTCTTCGTGGTTCAAGTGTGCTTCAAGTTTTTCCAGGAGAAAATTCACGCTGGTAAAGATGTGGTCTTCGACACTGTCCATCCAGTGGCAGGCAGCTGACGCACCATCAAACAGCTTCTGCTCCAGAGCAAGACTCTGTTCCTCAGCATCGTTACCCTGCGGACAGAGGTGAACAATGACCGGCAATCGTTTTTTTGTTGCTTCCACCCAAAATCCTTTCCAACAGAAACAAGTGAGAGGCCTGGGTGAGACCGTACCTGCGAGGAAAGATCTCTGAAAGCTTCGCTCAGGTCAGTCAACAGGAACTTGACAGCTTCTAGGGACTTGTCCGACGTCTGAGATTCCCCTTTGAATAAAGCCATTCCACTCGATACCCCGCCAGCCAATCCATACACCTGCTAATGTTACACAACGAAGAAATCATTTTCAAAATACAAGTGTAGCTCAGACTGCAGTCAATAGACAATAGGTGCAGGAATAGGCCATTCGACCTTTCACCGCCATTCACTGTGATCATGGCTGATCATCCACATTCAGTACCCCGTTCCTGCCTTCTCACCATATCCCCTAACTCCGCTGTCTTTAAGAGCTCCATCTAAAGGGCCTGTCCCACGAGCATGCGACAAGCGCGACCAAACCGGAAGCGGGGGCCGCGCGGAGGTCGAGTGATCCCCGTACAGGGCCTGTCCCACCAGCATGCGACTGCATGTGGCGAGCGCGACCAAACCGGAAGCAGGGGCCGCGCGGAGGTCGAGTGATCCCATACGAGTTGACGTTAACTTCGAGCGAAGTCCGCGGGAAGTTCGCGCTAGGCGTGCACCGTCAAGACGCTGCGTACGGCGTAGAGACTCTGTGCACGCCCGTCGAGGCGGTGAGTACGGCCTGAATGCGGCTGCGGGTCGGCAGGCCGTTGCCGCGCTGAATTTTTGGACAGTGTCAGTTTTTCGGAGCCCCGCGCGATGTCGGGACCAGCGCCGCACAACTCCATACGGCTCCGGCGATCGAAGTGGGACCGGCCCGGCGAGGCCATACGGCTCAAGCGACCACGTTAGGTCGCGCTTGCCGCATGCAGTCGCATGCTCGTGGGACAGGCCCTTAACTCTCTCTTGAAAGCATCCAGAGAATTGGCCTCCACTGCCTTCTGAGGCAGAGAATTCCACAGATTCACAACTCTCTGGGTGAAACAAAGTCAAACAAAGCTGATACAATACGGCATTCCATCAGGTGTTACAATTACTACGACACCGGCACACTTTAGACTTTTAGAGAGGCAGCGTGGAAACAGGCCCTTCGGCCCACTGAGTCAGCACCAACCAGCGATCACCCAGTACACATTACCACACTAAACTCTGCTTAAATCAGCTGCCGAGCTTCAACATTGTAACCGCACTTAAAGGGGTCTTCATTGACGTTAAGTACTTGGTAGTTACTAGCACTGAGAAAGGTACTGTACAAGTTCAATTTCATTCAACTAGAAGTTTGTGAGCAGAGGAGACGCTGTGTGTTGGAGTTACCTGATGCTCCAGTGTATTTTCGAACATCTTCTGCTTGTTGCTGGTCTCTTTATGGAGATTCTGCCATTTCATTCGCAGCTGCTGCAACGCGAAGACCTTCTCCCCCTCAAAACCCAGCTCCTGCGATAGAGATCCCTGCTGGGCAGCCTCGCTGAGATAAAAAAAACAGGAGAGGAAAAGTCAGTGGTGTCCTCTCCTCATTCCCCAACTGGCGATGAACAGGCTCCTCAGAAAAACATTTGACTGCTGCCTAGATGTGGAGGAAGGAACTGCAGATGCTAGTTTACACCCGAAGATAGACACAAAATGCTGGAGTAACTCAGCGGGTCAGACAGCAATCTCGGGAGTAAAGGAATAGGTGACGTTTTGAGTCGAGACCTTCTTCAGACTCGCCATGTCAACTGTAAACGTCACCTATTCCTTCTCTCCCGAGATGCTGCCTGACCTGCTGAGTTACTCCAGCATTTTGTGTCTATCTTCTGACTACTGTCTAGGTTTGGCCCACCCTTCCTCGAGACCAGGATGACAGAGGTGACCTGGGTGTCAGAGGTTATGGGGGGGAAAAGGCAGGAGAATGGGGTTAGGAGGGAGAGATAGATCACCCATGATTGAATGGCGGAGTAGACTTAATGAGCTGAGGGGCTTAATTCTATTCCTATCACTTATGATCTTACGACCAGCAACATGTCAACTCCCTGCAGGGTCACAGTTCCATGTGCTCTTTCCCTGCACAATTTATAGATGGTCCTTGTGTGAGGCATTAATACCTTCTAATCCAAACATACTGCCTGGATTAGAAGGCATTAGCTGTAAGGAAAGGTTGGACAAACTTGGGGATTGTTTTCCTTGGTGCGCTGGAGGCTGAGGGGAGACCTGATGGAACTGTATAAAATGATGAGAGGCATAGACAGGGCAGACAGTCGGAACATTGTTTTTCCAGGGTGGAAATGTCAAAGACCAGAGAGCACTGCTTTATGGTGAAAGGGGTGACGTTTAAAGGAGATGAGCGGGGCAGGTTGGTTTACGCACAGAGAGTGGTGGGTGCCCCTGCCATGGGTGGTGGTTGTAGCAGATATGATAGTGGTGTTTTGTCCAGGTATGGAGATGGGCGTCGAATGGAGGCATATGGACCAGGTGCAGGCAGAGGAGATTAGTTGGACTTGGCATCATGTTCTGCATGGATATTGCGGGCCGAAGAGCCTGTTCCTGTGCTGTACGGATCTGCGTACGATTGCTGGCTTTTGTTGCCACTGAACCAAATCACGTCCCTGACAAAGCTGCACCGAGATTTGGCTTGTTGGTGGAGGAGGGATTAGGAAGTGGACTGGGGTAGAGTAGTGATGAGCCTCAAAGACAAGTAACACTGGTCTAACTACACCTGACACAGGTAAATTACAGCCGACTCAGAAAATAAATAGATGTAGGTTATGCAAATCTGAAATAAAAACAGAATTGTAGGCCGTGCCCATCAGTACTGGCAGCACCTGCACAATGAGAAAGAAGTCACCATTTTGGGTCCAAGGTCCTTGTCAGAAATGAGCAAGAAAGGTTTAATCTTCAGTTGCAGAGGTGGTGTCAGATTCGTTCAGTTTAGTTGAGAGACACAGCATGGATCAGGCCCTTCGGCCCACCTAGTCCTCGCCAGCCAGCAATCCCCGTACACTAGCACTATCCTACACACTAGGGACAATTTACAACATTTCAGGAAGCCAAATCAACCTGCAAACCTGCACGTCTTTGGAGTGTGGGAGGAAACCAGAGCACGGGGAGAAAACCCACGTGGTCACAGGGAGAACATACAAACTCGATACAGACAGCACCCGTGGTCAGGATCGAACCCGGGTCTCAAGCGCTCTAGTATTGCGCCACCCTGCAGATAAGGGAGGGATAGGTCGAACAAAGGGAATTTCATGGATGGGGTGAGAACAAATGGGTCAATGTGGTAGCTTGAAGGATATAATGCTCCTTAGGCTGTGTTATGTTTAGCTAACTGCAGAGAAGTGGGTCTCTGCTAACAGAGAGAAATGTCAACTCCTAATATAGACATAAAAAGCAAAATCTTTCTCAATCCTAACACAAAGTGCGGGAGTAACTCAGTGTGTCGTCTTGGAATGTGTCGGGGGAGCACTCAAATAATACAATAACAAAATGAGTCACAAAATTCCAACAGCTGATGATGGAACCATGATCTGGAGGCCACCGCCTGCCCCTAGGTTTCTTCACATTCTCCTCCTTCAACAGAAGCCACGGCTGTACATATAGATGAAGGGTGGCAGAACGCCTCAGCATCTTTCACTACCTCTGCTCTGAGGTAAACTTCAATTTTACCTGGAATCCTAATCTTAATTAATGTGGATCAGCAAATACAGTGGAAATGGATATTTTATGAGCCCTGACAACAAACATAAAACTGTCAACCAATTACTTAGGTTCCAGAGAGAAAAAGAAAAATCAATTCTGTCTAAACTTCCCTTGTGGTTAATACTTTCCAATCCAGTCACCATCCAAGTCAACCTCTTCTGCATCTAAAGCCTCGCATTCCTTCCTGGAATGGGGTGGCCAAAACTGCACACAATGCTGAAGAAGGGTCCCGACCCCGAAACGTCACCCAACCATTTTCTCCAGAGATGCTGCCTGATCCGCTGAGTTACTCCAGCACTTTGTGTCTATCTTCACAATACTGCAAATGTGGCCCAACCAAAGATTTATACAACTGCAACAGAACCTCCTGAATCTTTATCCTGACCGATGAAGTCAAGCATTCCCCAACAGGAGATAAAACTTAGCACAAACAAAGATGTACAAAAACACTTTTTTTTAAAGGATATTGGGATGAGGATAGGTGATTGTGAGTGGAATATTTGTTATACTGATTGTATTGGGAAGGGTGATTATAGGGATGGGTTGTATATATCTCAGATACTGTATGAGGGTTTTTTTCTTTTTTTCTCTCTTTTTTGTGTGGCTTTGTAAATATTTGATTAGTGTATAAATGTAAATAATTTGGTGTACATATAGCTGCTGGTGTACATATGGTGTACATATAGCTGCTAAATTTGTATAAGATAATTACAAGCAGTTGAATAAGGGGTGGGAATTAATAAGCTTTGGCTTCTTCCTGGTCCTTTTCGGACACATACGATTTATTTATATATTTATTATTTTTATAGATATTGTTTATGACACTTTATAAATATTCTTGTTTTGTTTTTTGTATGCTGTTTCACACTTGCTTTTTATTCTTTTATTCTGTTCGAAATAAAGAATCAAATAAATAAATGAATAAATGGATAAATTAAAAAAATGCCTTATTTCCCATGTTATCTGCCAACATTGTTCTACTCAGGAAGTTGTGAACTTGCAATACAAGTTCCCTCTGTACATGTTGTCAACAAAAATGATTTATTGGAACTCGGCTTTTAGATTTTACAGATACTGCGTGGAAACAGGCACTTTGGCCCCCAGAGCCTGCGCCTATCAGCGATCACCCTGTACATGAGCACTATCCTACGCGCGAACATCAATTTACAATTTACAGACGGCAATTAACCTACAAACCTGAGGAAACCGGAGCACCCGGAGAATACCCACGCGTTCACAGGGCGAACGTACAAACTCCCAACAGACAGCACTCGTGGTCGGAGTCGAACCCGGGTCTCTGCGCTGTAAGGCAGCAACTCTATGCCGTGCCACTGCGCCGCCCACTTATCTTACAATGTTAGTCTAGTGAGAATAAACTGGCTTAGAGCCTCCATTTAAAATGAAGGACGAGGACTCGGGTCACAGACGCAGAAACCAATGGGTGCTCACCTGCCCTGTGATCTCTGCTCCTCACCCAGAGCCTCCACACTGCTTTGCTGAGTCAGGATCTTCTCTCCACTGCTTGCTACCGACCGTAGCAGATTCTTCTGCTCTGCAAGCTGCTGTTCCAGCTCCTGTGGACATAGTCATACACAATCAGCCTCAACTATAATGAAATAAGAGCAAACAGCGCCTTCAACAAACAAACAGATATGCTCTCATTTTGCCTGCAGAGTCCACATCCACGTCTGTGCAAGAGGTCCACTTATATCCTCTCTTCTAGCAGATCATATTCTTGCTATATTTAAGAGGGAGTTAGATGTGGCCCTTGTGGCTAAAGGGATCATGGGGTATGGAGAGAAGGCAGGTACAGGATACTGAGTTGGATGATCAGCCATGATCATATTGAATGGCGGTGCAGACTCGAAGGGCCGAATGGCCAACTCCTGCACCTATTTTCTGTTTCTATCATCTTGGTAAGTGCTTCCAACTTTATCATTCCTTATTTCCAGCTTCTGCATTATGCATTTTGTAGCTACATTTTTATCAGCATCTAACTATTTTCACATCAAGTGTGTAGGAAGGAACGGCTGATGCTGGTTTACACCAAAGATAGATACAAAATGCTGGAGTAACTCAGCGGGCCACGCTGCATCTCTGGAGAAAAGGAATAGGTGGCGTCTCGGGTCAGAACGTTCCTTCACACAGTCTGAAAAAGAGTCTCGACCCGAAACGTCACCTATTCCTTTTCTCTAGAGATGCTGCCTGACCCGCAGAGTTACTCCAGCTTTTTGTGTCTATCTTTGCTTTCACATCAAGATCGCATGACCAAATGCCCTTCTACAGGAGTGCCTACAATGTGCCATCAGATTGAATGGCGGGGGTAGACTTGACGGGCCAAATGATCTAATTCTGCTCCGATAACATGAACTTAGGACAATCTTTGACCTGTGAGCTACTCGCCTTCTGTCTCTGCAGACTGTTCTGCTGGTTTTGGTAGCGAGTGGCTCGTGCTTGAACCAGCCATTCTTGGAAATTGGGGCTTGCATGGAGCGTGGAATCCATTTCCATATCCTCCTTCTCCTGATCCACACCATCCTTTATTAAAAGAAAAGCACACGGTTAGCCCATCGCTCCCAACATCTCAACTCCAACTCTCTTTTTGTTTGCTCTGAATGCATTATTTTTTTTAAAGATAGAAGAGCCTCAAATGTTATAGGCTTCAATGGTTCAATTGTTCTTAGTTTAGTTTAAAGCTACAGAGGAAACAGGCCTTTGGCTCACCGAGTCCACGCTGACCATCAATCACCCGTACACTGGTTGTATCCTACACACTAGGGAGGAAACCGGAGCACCCATGGGAAACCCACGCAGTCACAGGGAGAAAGTGCAAACTCCGTACAGACAGCACCCATAGTCAGGATTGAACCTGGGTCTCTGGTGCTGTAAAAGGCAGCAACTCTACCGTTGTGCCACTGGGATAAGAGGGAAGAAAAGCGAGTGACTGGTCAATGATTATGCTGAGTTGCCTAGGGCTGGAGAACTTGATGTCGAGCCCTTCGGCTTCAATGAGCCCAGCCAGACCACCCTATTAAGATACCTGGTCTGAGCATGGTGCCCCACACTTGAACAATAGAGATGTGGAGGGTTATGGGCAGGAACAAATGAGTCAAGGTCAAATATCAGCCAAATGTATTGAATAGTGGAATAGCTGAGAATGTATGACCAACTCCTGCTCGTCTCCCTTATGGTATTATTTCTAAAAAACAAATTCATTTCTCAAAGTGTCATCTTGGGATCCAAATTCACCCTCTTGACAGGTTCTTGATTAGTACGGGTGCCATGGGTTATAGGGAGAAGGCAGGAGAATGCATTGGAGAGGGCAAGATAGATCAGCCATAATTGAAACATTAATAGAAACATAGAAAATAGGTGCAGGAGGCCATTCGGCCCTTCGAGCCAGCACCGCCATTCATTGTGATCATGGCTGATCGTCCCCTATCAATAACCCGTGCCTGCCTGCCTCCCCATATCCCTTGCCTCCATTAGCCCCTAGAGCTCTATCTAACTCTCTCTTAAATCCATCCAGTGACTTGGCCTCCACTGCCTTCTGTGGCAGGGAATTCCATAAATTCCCAACTCTCTGGGTGAAAATGTTTTTTCTCACCTCAGTTTTAAATGACCTCCCCTTTATTCTAAGACTGTGGCCCCTGGTTCTGGACTCGCCCAACATTGGGAATTTTTTTTTCCTGCATCTAGCTTGTCCAGTCCTTTTATAATTTTATTGAATGACGGAGTAGACTTGATGGGCCGAATGGCCTAATACTGCTCCTACATCTTATGTACTTATGTACTCTGAATTATTGCTGCAGTTCTGGGGATAAACAAGCTCAATAACATAACCACTATACTACCAAAATGTGGGAGTGATCGGGATCAGACAGGACCCTTCCATCTATCTCATTGGAGACTTTTGAACTACGTATCTCTAAACCTACTTATATATTCAGAGTTATATCTTGCTTTAAATGTTGGACCCTGTACCCTTTATCTATGCACTGTGAACGGCTTGGTTGTATTTGTGTTTGATTATTTTTTTGACTGAATACCACACAAACAAAAGCTTTTCACTATACTCGAGTACATGGGACAATAGTAAACTAAACTGAACCCAACCCTCAATGAGATCAGCACACCAGACTAGGTCGGCTCAGGAAGCTGAATAACCTTTTTTTTTTTTAAATGCAGGGGTTCCCAACCGTTTCGGTCCCATTTACCCCTGGCAACTTTAATAGCACATAACAATGTTACTTCACTTATTTATGAACAAATAATGATGAACAAATACCGGTATACCAGAACCAAACACAGTCAGTCAATGGGAAAAAATATGTACAAATCCAGAATCAACAAGTTTACCCCCTGGGTCAGCGAAATTTAGCCGGTTGGGAACCCTTGTTTTAATGTATAAATTTCCATGTATATGAAATCATCATAATAGATTGAACTCAGCAATGTCTTTTACTGCTTGGCTGGGATAACACTAACTTCCCTCGTTGATCCATGCACATCTGCATAACCGAGGGCTCAGAACATGACCAAGTTTGCACTGTGACATTTCATTGATTTACACGCAAAATCATCACAAGCTTCAAACTGAGAGCAAGTAGCGTGACTGAGAAACCGGAGGAGCTGGGCAGATTATGTAGTGATGAGGTTCAGGTTTATTGTTGTCATGTGTACCGGGGATACAGAGAAAAGCTTTTGTTGCAGCAACGGAGGGAACAGGAGCTGGGGAGGGGGAGGGGGGGGGAGAACCATCAATTTCATGTCTAAGTGTACGATGTATTAGATAGAAATTACAGCTCAAACAGGTCACACAAACGCCACATTAAGAAACATTTAGACAGGTACATGGATAGGACAGGTTTAGTGGGATATGGGTCAAACACTGGTGGGACTAGTGTAGATGGGATATGTTGGCCGGTGTGGGAAGGTTGGGCTGAAGGGCCTGTTTCAACGCTGTATGACTCACCCAGACTTAGTTTAGAACAGAAATCTGCATTTGCAGTGCGGATGTTGATTGTAATGTTCAGGGAATTATAGACTCACTGACATTTGTTGCATCATAGCTTTTAACAACGGTGTACTCTACTCCTTTCATTTTGTGTACCCATCCTGTCTGTGCACCAGACTGAGCAGGACTGCAAACATAGGCGAGACACTGAACGCAAGCAGCCCTTAAAACAATACCTGTCGTCTATAGTGGAGACAGTAAAGTCAGTGGCTGTGGGCTGTGAATCGTAGCAAGGGCAGCTCCCGGTGGGTGTCGCAGCGGCACAGAAGGGAAGCTCCTGGCGAGCGCCGCGGTACCGTGCAAGAGCAGACCCAGCGGCCGGACGTGGACGGGTTGCGGAGAGGCGGTCGGGCCGAGGACGTACAAGGAGGGTCCCGGAAAGGGAGAGCTGTCGAGAGTCACGAGGCACCCGGCAGTTGGGTGCCACGGAGAGCAAAGAGGGATCAACATGCCTCTACTGAGTAGGAAAGAACTGCAGATGCTGGTTTAAATCGAAGGTAGATTACCTATGACTCTAGTGAGTACTTTTGTAACTTTGCCAGCGCCAGAAATGTGACGACTGTTTGTGTATTGGAAGCAAAAACAATGCATTTCTCAGTACCTAGCTACATGTGACAATAAGGAACAATTGAACCGGATGTCTGGTATTAAAGTAAGCTGGTATTTGTCAAATCAAGCCAATCCTTTGACTAACTAGTCCCCACATCATCATCTAACCACAATGCCAGATCTACAGGGGTATTTTAGCAACCTCAAACAAATGAGCACAAGCTGTGTGGTAAAGTGTCTGTGGAGGTTGCTCACGCATGGCAGGGTAGGGCAGACAGGCTTTAGTTTAGTTTAAAGATACAGCATGGAGACAAGCCCTTTGCCCCACTGAGTCCACACCGACCATCAATCACCTGTTCACACTAGTTCCATGTTATCCCACAGCTCCCTACACACAAGGAGCAATTTACAAACGCCAATTAATCAGCAAACCCACTCATCTTTGGGATGTGGGATGAAACCGGAGCACCCGGAGGAAATCCAGGCGGCCACAGGGAGAACGTGCAAACTCCACACAGACAGACAACACCTGAAGTCAGGATCGAAACTGGGACACTGGCGCTGTGAGGCAGGGGCTCGACCGGCTGCGCTGCTGTGCCTCATAAAGCAGCTCGACTGCGCTGAGAGTGGACAAAGTGTGTAATGGGGGTTAGCAAGGGGATGAGATTCATCCCCAGCCTTACTTTGATTCCGATCCTTTTGTCCTGCAGCAGTTTCTGCAGCTCCACCAAGCTCCCCTTCAGGTTGCGGAGTTTGTCCGTCAGGTGCTCGGCTTGTTCCCGCGTCTGGGGCTTCCCTTCCATGAGCAGGTTCTCGCTGTTGACGGAGAGCTCAGACACGGAGGCCACTTTCCGCTCAATCTGCATCAGTATGTTCTGCAGCCGAGGAAGAGAAAGAGAGGCAACTCAGCCTGCTTCCCAATATAGACAGAGCAGCACACCGAACCCGCTCCCGAGGCCCACCCACCACATAAACACAACTCACAGCAATCTGAATCACGGCCCATAAACCAGTCATAATGAGGCCAAGTCATTGAGTATTTTGCAGGTGGAGATTGACATTCTTGATTAGTAAGGATGTCAGGGATGAAGGGGAGAAGGCAGGATAATGGGGTTGAGAGGACAAGATAGATCATCCATGATTGAATGACGGAGTAAACTATGGGCTGAATGCTCCTAAAAATTATGAACAAACTTTTTGTATTGAGGTAACATCCTACTTCATCAAGTAGGTCCACAGATTATTGACTGGAAGCCCTGGCCAACATTTAGTCCTCATCATTTATCCTTCATGATGAGGTTCATGAAGTTCATCCGGTGGCATTTCAGAGACTTCAAGATATGTGTATGTGGATATGGAGGGAATGGAGAGATATGGATTATGCGCAAACAGATAAGAGTTTACTTCACTTTATTTACTTTAGAGATACAGTGTGGCCCGTTGGCCCACCGAGTTTGCGCCAACCATTAAGATCCTACACACGAGGGACAATTTATACTTTTACCGAGGCCAATTAACCTGCAAACCTGTACGTCTTCGGTGTGTGGGAGGAAACCAGAGCACTCGGAGAAAACCGACGCGGTCACGAGGAAAACGTGCAAACTCCGCACAGACAGCACCCGTGGTCAGGATCGAACCTGGGTCGCTGGCACTGGAAGGCAGCAACTCTACCGCTGCGCCACCGTGCTGCTCTTTGAAGTTCTCCAAGCTTAAACCAATACCTGACAGTCGGTCAGCTGATCCTCCATGTCCATGTGCTCTCCGGGGACTTCAAGAGCAGTGTCCAGTGCGGCCTTTGTCATCTGCAGCCAGTTGTCCAGCTCATCGGCCTCACTGCGATACATTTGCAGGGCTTGGATCTGCCGCTGTTCTTCCACCTGGTCATTCAACCTCTCCTAAAGGAGAAGACGGGATCCTTTTTGTTAAAAGATTCACAGGTGAGTGGGTGTTTTTATTAAACCTTGCATCCTAGTCTTCAAGCCCATCGATCTGCTCTGACCCACCGCCAACCAAGCTAACAGCCAGTCGCCATTTTAAATCACCCCCCCCCGACTCCTACTTCTTCCCATTACATATCAATGATGGTAAAGAAGGTCTTGAGGAACAGCATCTCTTGTTTCCAGATCTCTTGTTTAACTACCTTGTATCATTACCACCAAGCCCGTGTCCTCACACAACAGATACAGGTCACAACTCTGCTACATTTAGCATTTCACAGGAAACTTTCAGGACACTCAGCAGGTCAGGCAGCATCCCTGGAGAAAATGGATAGGTGACGTTTCGGATGGAGACCCTTATTCAGACCGAGTTCCTCACTATGCCATCCGACCTGCTGAGTTATGCCAGCACCTTGTGTCCTTCTGTGCATTAAACAGCATCTGCAGTTCCTTGTTTCTACGATATGAAATGTTCCTTTAACTTAAATCATTGACACCATTTTGCCTTGCACCATTATCCCTGTAAACACTTTATCTCTTTTAACCAACCCCGTACAGACAGCACCCGTAGACAGGATTGATCCCGGGTCACTAGCACTGCAACGCAGCAACACCTACCGCTGTGCCACAGTGCCGCCCTTGATCTACTCTGAAGGACCACTCTGCCAAGTGTCTCATTCTGTCCGCAGTCCACGGCTCTGTCTAAAAAGCACAAGCCTTCAAGAAAGTAAACCGAGAGCCCGCAAACCTCCAGAAGCTGCTTCTTCCCCAAGGCTTTCATCCTGATGGTGGCCATTCTCTCGGCCAGGACGGTCAGTGTGGACTGCATGGCCAGCTGGTCGGCAGTGTCGGCATCCACCGTGTCCGACACCAGCTCTTCGGCAAAGCAGACCTGCAGCTCGTTGATCTCGTCCTGAAGGGTCACGATCTCCTCCATCAGTCCCTGGGACACAAACATGACAAACACCCGTTGAGACGTGAGTCTATGGAAACCCTCGGGACGCCGAGCTCAACATTGAGCTGTGCCAGTGTTTCAGAGAGCAGAGACCATCAGTGATTTAGAGATGAGCCTCTTTGAGGGCAGTCCACTGATCAAACTAATCAGGGGCATTTACATTTAAAAAAAAATATCAAAATAAACAATATTCAAATTTAATAAACACATACAAATCAAGAACGGTGCAAAAATTCTCCTGACATTCTCAGAGGCTCCGCATACATTCATCAGTGTTGTATTTGGTAGCGTTCACAGAAATGAATGAATGAATGAATGAATGAATGAATGAATGAATACGTTTATTGGCCAATTATCTACACATACAAGGAATTTGCCTTGGTGCTCCGCTCGCAAGTAACAACACGACATACAGTAAACAATTAAGAATAAAACATAAAACTTTAAGAATAAAACATTATAGTTTAAACTTGTGAATTAATTAAAATACCAGAGCAAAAGGAGGCTAGACTTTTGGTTATTGAGTAGAGCTACTGCGCGTGGAAAAAAATATCATTATACCCGGCACCCTTGCCACTCATGTGCTACTTTGCCACCCCAACTTGGGGTGAGATCCTCTCTGTCTGGGGGGGCGTCTCCACCACACCCTGCCCCCCAGCATCCAGCAGCGGAAGGACGCTAGATTAAACACGGACATGCATACCTGCTGTGCAGCCATCTGGAGGTCGTGACTCTCGCCTGCAAGGAGCGACTCGCCGAGCTTCCCCTCGATCAGCTCCATCTTGGTCGACACCGACTGCACGGAGTCCTGATACTTCTGCTGCCGTTCCAGCGCCTCGTAAAGGGTGCGCTGCTTTTCGCTGATCTGCCAACAGGGAGAGAGGTTCACTTACGCACTGCGTGGCCAGGTAACATGTTCACAGCATTCACTCCAGAACCCATTGACCAGAAACACCTTCCCCGGAACGGTGGGCCAGTGGGAAAAGCTATGTAATGGAATAATTCCCTAATGGAGGATAGGTGTTCCTCCCAAGGCAACACCATTGAGAAGAGGCACACGTACTTGCTTCTTACTTACACACACACATAACACATAACACACACACACACAAGCTTTCACCAAAAATAACTTTGAAACGCGTTAAATATATTGCAGACAGATACCTTCGGCAAGAATGCACATCTCGGACTAAACCTAACATGAATGAATGAATAAGTTTATTGGCCAAGTATGTACACATACAAGGAATTTGCCTTGGTGCTCCATTCACAAGCAACAACACGACATACAGTAACAATTAAGAATGACACATAAAACATTAATAATAAAACATTACAGTTTAAACATGTGAATTAAACATGTTTAATGTTTAATTCACATTTAATTACATGTTTAAACATACCAGAGCAAAATGAGGCGACATACTTTTGGTTATTGAGTAGAGCTACCACTCGTGGATAAAAGCTGTTTTTACGTCTGGCTGTGGCTGCTTTAACATTCACCAAAGATTGGCTTAAATTCCACTCCCAAAGTGTTGATGGTGCCCCAGTGTTTGAGCTGAATCTTTCATTCAAGCTGCAAGCTGGAAAGGAAATCCTGCAGCAATGTGTTCATTTAAAAGACACATCTTTCATCTGCTTCTGTTTCCACGTGACAATGTCGCTAAAGTAACAAGTCACCGCAGAAAATAACAACTTTATCGCAGATAATGATGCCAATATCTCCAACTCAGTCCTCAACGCGAATTTGCAGTCTGCATCAATGTGCTAGTGTTAATTTAATTCTATTTGTGGATAGGTTTGTACGCAATGGCATAGAGTTTAATGGAGATGTGTCGGGCAATTTCATTTTTATCCAGAGGGTGGTGGATGCTTGAAACACACACCTGGCTTGGTGGTGGACACGATAGTGGCATTTAAGAGGCGTCTAGATAGGCACGTTAAGTGCAGGGAAGAGAGGGATATGGATCATGTACAGGCAGATGAGATCAGTTTAACTTGGTACCATGTTTGGCACAAAACATTGTCGGCAGAAGGGCTGTACTGTTCTACCTTCTTCTTTTATGTCTTCTATTCCTTGTGACGGCTGGGGAGAGCCTGTTTCAGTGTTGTCCGTTATAGGGAAAGGAACCTTCTATTTTTACTGTACGAACACATTTGTGGAGGACAAGGATAGGTGATGTTTCAGGTCAGGGCCCTCCTTCAAATTAATTGCAGTAGGGGAGAGAACGCAGGAAAAGTGATGGATGCGAAACAAAGTGATAGTCACAATGAACTGCAGATGCTGGTTTACAAAAAAACACAAAATGCTAGGTAACTCTGCAGGTTAGGCAGCATCTTTTTTCCAGCTTTCTTCCCCCCTACTACAATAAGTCAAAACACATTAAAAGCCCTCCAGAGATGCTGCCTGACCCACTGAGTTACTCCAGCACTTTGTGTTTATGTTTTGTACTGTAGTTCCTAGCGTCTGGCATCTGTAGAGGTCCACTCATACATCCAGCAAGCCTTTGATCGCAGTAAACAGGCAGGAGAATGGGGTTGAGATGGACAGACAGATCAGCCATGATTGAATGGCAGAGTAGAAGATGGGCCGAATGCTCCTAACTCTGCACCTATACCTAATGAACTTATAATTTAAAGAGGGCACCACAGCAACAGCAGCTTTTCAGGAGGGAATGGATGGACAACAAATGTCCATCTTGCCTGCCATGGAGAGGACTTCGCCAAGAAGCGTGCCTTTGTCTCCGTTACAGGCCGTGATGGTCAGCTCCCACTCTTGGCCAGGGAATGAGCAGGGACAAGTACTCGGATGGAGAAAGGAAGCACAAAACATTGCCCAAACTTACCACATTCTTCAGCGTTTCCCAGGATCGCTGAAGGTCATCGAGCTTGGACGAGGCCTGGTCTCCCAACGAAGACTCGGAGGGTTCCTGTGGAGATGCAGCACCATTCATGATCTCCACATCAGAGGCTGCTGTCTGCAACTCTTCTGCAGACAATGTTGTGTGATAAGCACTATCCTACAAACATAAACACTCGCAGATTGGGACTCGCAACTACTGAGGTCAGGGACAAAGGATGATAAACCACAAAATGAGGCACAAAGTGCTGGAGAAACTCAGCGGGTCAAGGCACCTCTCTGGAGAACATGGATAGGTGACGTTTTAAACCACACCTTCACATACCTCCGTTTTAGAACTGTTAAGACTCTACAGACAGCCCCCGTATAATAACTTTTATGACACAGCATCATAAGCGAGTCTCAATTTTCCCCCTTCTCCTCTTCCTCTGTAGATCTTCCCAGCACCCATTGCCCAATTCTTTACCCATTACCCATTCCTTGCATCAACCTCCTAACTGCAATCTTTGTTCCCATGAAGGTGCAGTTACCAGCACAGCTCTGTGTCTCATTTAGGATTGGTGGGGTAACCTTTGTACAACAGCCCTGTCCAAACTTCAGCTCAGGATTGTATCCGTTAAAATCTGAAGCTTTTGGTGGGACTCATATACAGCAGTCATGAACTACTATCTACCTCATTGGAGACCTTCGGACTACCTTTGATCGAACTTTATCTTGCACTAAACATAATTCCCTTTATCATGCATCTGACCACTGCGAATGGCTCCATTCTAATCGTGTATTGTCTTTCCGCTGACTAGTTAGTGCACAACAGAAGCTTTTCACTGTACCTCAGTACACGTGACAATAAACTAAACACATGTTCTTAACACTTCATGCTCAGTGTTTGCACAAGCATCTGTAATTTCAAATTGCATATTTTGTTTTGGATGTTTTGACTAGGAGGTTTAGTGCCTGCTCCTGCTTCTATCTTCCTGCATACTCAGCGACTGGAAGGACCTGCATTCTGGCAGGGCATCTGTTGGCATTTCACCGCACCCTTCATTTGCAGAACAGTGTGGAGGAATAGATGGAAGGTGCCACAAATGCTTCTGCCACATCGTGGGCTTCTGCTTAGCTCTAGCAGTTTTTCCTTTGAAGATGCTGGAGTAACTCAGCGAGTCAGGCAGCATCTCTGGAGAGACAGAATATGTGATGTTTTGGGTCAAGACCCTACTTCAAGCCCAGTTAGACTCTACAGACTGCCCCTATATAATTGTATGATACAGCATCATATACGTGTCTCAATTTTTCCCATTCCCCCTTCGTCAGCACCCAAGTAGACATTCCCAGCACCCGTTGGCCAACACCCCTTGCCTTGCATCAACCCCATAACTGCAATCTTTGTTCCCACAAAGGTGCAGTTACTAACAACAGCCCTGTGTCTCAATTAGAGGGTAGTTTTTACTCAACTCCCTTTTCCAAACCTTCAGCTCAGGGATATGTGTGCTTAAATCTGCAATCTATAGAACACAGAATGGTGCCACACAGAACAACGCCTTTAGCCCACAATGTCCGTGCCGAACATTAAGCCAAGTTAAACTAATCTCCTCTGTCTGCATGTAATCCATATTCTTCCATTCAGGGCCCTTGGCAGTGCGTTCCAGACACCCACCATTCTCTGTGTAAAAAAAAACTTGGCCCACGCATCTCCTACAAACTTTGCCCTCTCACCTTAAAGCTTTGCCCTCTGGCCTTTGACATTTACACCCCAGGAAAACGGTTCAGATTGTTTACCAAATCCATGTCTCTCATAACGTATATACTTCTGTCACATCTTCCCTCATCCTCCAATGCTCTAGAGAAAAACAATCTAAGGGGCATGTTGGTCAGCCTGGGCAAGTTGGGCCGAAGGGCCTGTTGTCGCGCTGTATGAATTTATAGCAGTCCTATTTTCTCCTTTGGTGGCTCAGTGTGTTTGCGGGCTGAAGGTGAAGCATCTTGGAGCACTCCCCAATGCTAAATGCTTCCACACAGAGCGTACGTTATGGTCAGGGTGGTAACTGGGAAGGAAGAAAACGTCTCTCTTTAAACCACTGTTTCCTGCAGGCCCACTGCGGCACTCAAAGTGTGGATGCCAAGTGTGATGCCAGGCATTGGTCAGTAGTTGGCACTTCAACTCATGTTTAGTGTGCAGTAACTCTTGAAACGCAGTGAGTGAGATGACCCCACTGGATAAATTCCAGACGCACCTCAGAAACGACGTCAGCCGACTGTCAAAACACCTCTCAACACTGACTGTCCAGCCCTATATTTTAAGAGTGAGGCCATGTTTGAGTGAATGATGGACTGAGAGGAGTGCATGTTCTTAACAGACCCAAATAGAAATAATTAAAAATCAGGTTAATATTTAAAACTCCTTTACAGAACATAGAAAAGGAGATGTTATTCAGCTGGATGATAGAGTGGAATAGTTAATGCAGTAGAGGGGTCGCCTTTAGTCAGCAGTTGAGTAACGGACAAGAGAGATGGATTTCAATGGAAAATGTTGGCGGAAGGCTAATGTGCTGGAGGGATGGATGGGCTCAACGGGGAAGTTAAAGAATTGGAGGGAGAAGCTTCAAAGGGCCAGCAGAGCATTGGGAAAGCGGTCACAATGGCTCAGCGGTAGAGTTGCTGCCTTACAGCGAATGCAGCGCCAGAGACCCGGGATCGATCCAGACTACGGGTGCTGTCTGTACGGAGTTTGTACGTTCTCCCCTTGACCTGCGTGGGTTTTCTCCGAGCTCTTCGGTTTCCTCCCACAATCCAAAGACGTCCAGGTTTATAGGTTAATTGACTTGTCCCAAGTAGGTGTTAATGCGCGGGGATCGCTGGTCGGCGCGGACCCGGTGGGCCGAAGGGCCTGTTTCCGCGCTGTATCTCTAAACTAAACTTGACAGACCAATATTTGGGCAGTCGTGAGGGGCATGAGGGTCAGAGAAATAGAGCAAAAAGTGAATGAGCAAAAGCCTTTAATGGCAAAACAAGGAGACTTGAAGCACATGTCACAGTGTGTGAAACATGGGGGAGAAGAATAGGCTTATAAGATGCATTAGAGAACTGTAAGGTTTGCATGAATGGCCATTGTTCTTGTATTTGTGGAGAACTCTCTTTATTCAAGGTATATGGTTTTCACAGGCTGAGCCAGCATTTAATAGTCCACCCCCTAATTGTCCTATAGAAGGTGGTGGCGAGCTGCTTTCTTGAACCCCTGCAGCCTTGAGGTGTGGATACAGTGGGGAGAGAACCCCAGTATTTTTACCTCGTGACTGGGAAGAAATGGTAATATCTTTCCAAGTCAGGATGGTGTGTGGTTTGGAAGGCAACTTCAAGAGTCAAGAGTGTGTCATTGCCCTATGTCCCAGATAGGACAATGAAATTCTTGCTTGCTGCAGCACAACAGAATATGTATACGGGAGAAAAAAAATTTCAGCGTGTATATATACACATGCACACATACTCAATAAATAAACAAATATGGTGCAATAATAATAATAGTCTGTTGTAGTTCAGAGCTTATTTGTTGCCGTGTTTAATAGCCTGATGGCTGTAGGGAAGAAGCTGTTCCTGAACCTGGACGTTACAGTGGCTCTCCCATGCTTTTGCTGCCCTCATCCTTCAAGCTGGTGGAGGTCGTGGGTGCAGAAGGTGCTGTTACAGGAGTGTCAGTGAGTTGATGCAGCGCATCTTGTGGATGGTACAAACCGCTGCTGCCGTGTATGGGTGGTGGTGGAGTGAGTGCATGGTGGTGGATGGAGGAGGGGGGGGGGGGGCTATCAAGGAGGCTGCTATGTCCTTTATGGTGTTGAGCCCCATGAACGTTGTTGAAGTTGCACTCAACCAGGCAAGTGGAGACTATTCCATCACACTCCTGGATTTGATCTTTGTAGATGGGGAGTCTTTGGCAAGTTTCTCGCACCAAGATTCCTAGCTTCCAACCTGCTCTTGCAGCTACACTGTGTACGAGGCTTCTCTAGTTCAGTTTTTCATCAATTGTAAACCCCTCCGGATATTGAGAGTGGGGGATTCAGTTATGGTATCACCATTGGATGTCAGGGGTACCAGCTGGATTTCCGCTTGCTGGATGTCATCGTTGCATGGCACTTTGTGTGGCATGATGGTTATTTGACACCTATCAGCCCAAGCCTAGGTATTGTCCAGGTCGTGCTGTATTCTCTACACCAGACCGTACACTTGAAAAAAGATCTTTGATGAAGCAGCTGAAGATGGTTGGGCCTCAGAGACCATCTTGAGCAAGTCCAACAGAGACCTCCTGTGAATGTTTTGAAGTGCAGCATTGAGACTCCAGTTGGATCCGTTACTAACCACCTCCTTTGGAGGAGATTGCGGCTCACAGGACTAACAGGCACCATCAGAAACTACAGGATTTCACTTCCTCAAGGGCTTGGGTGACACGGTGGTGCAGTGGTCGAGGTGCCGCCTCACAGCACCAGAGACTTGGGTTCGATCCTGACTTTGGGCGTTGTCTGAATGGAGTTTGTACGTTCTCCCCATAACCTGCGTGGGTTTTCTCCGGGTGCATCTGTTTCCTCCCACACTCCAAGGTTTGTCGGCTAATTGGCTTCCGTGAAACTCTAAAGTGTCCCTAGTGTGTGTAGGATAGTGTTAGTGTACGGGGGGGTGATCGCTGATGGTGGGCCAAAGGACCCGTTTCCGCAATGTGTCTCTTAACTAAACAGAACCAGAGTAATGGGGACATCCATGCACTGATCAAGCATGCCGTCAGCGTGAAGGGTCAAGCAGAAGGTAGTACCTGGTTAACAGACACATCAGCATTAGCCACAGGTGAGGGAGAGCGACAGGCTGTCGGGGAGGAAAGCTCGCTGTTCGTCCCCTCTTCCCCAGACTCCTCCGTGACAGGTGAGAGGAGGGTGTGACAACGCCCAGCTGTCATCTGATACAAGCCCGGCACAAGCAAGACCATTCAATCAGAGAGAGAGGGGGTGGTGGGGGGGGGAAGAGAGAGGGGGGGGGGAAGAAAGAGAGAGGTGAGAGGGAGAAGGGAGTCACGTAAATAAAAATCACACAGTAAAGCACAAACCATTGATAACATTTACAATCTGCCTTCAGCAACATGAAGCAGATACGAATTGTTTTAAAATCTCTGGCGATAACAACACAGATTGGAGATACAAGGAACTGCAGATGCTGGGATCCTGGAGCAAAATACAACCTGCTGGAGGAACTCAGTAGGCCAGGCAGCATCTGCGGAGGGAAATGGGTCTATTCTCTCCAGGGATGCTGTCTGCCCATTTGAGTTCCTCCAGCACTTTGGTGTTTAATACAAAAAAAAGATTAGCATCAGTTCACGCCCACTCCACCCGGGGCAGCAGAATAAAATCAGCCTGGAACGTTATAGTGTGTAGGAAGGAAGTGAAGGCTCAGGTCAGGCAGCGTCGCTGGAGAGAAGGAATAGGCGACGTTTCGGAGTAGGAAGGAACTGTAGATGCTGGTTTACACCGAAGAAAAGACACAAAAAGCTGGAGTGACTCAGCGGGTCCAGGCAGCATCTCTAGGGAGATGGAATAGGTGACCTATTGGGTCGTGACTCTTCTTCAGACTGAGAGACAGGGGAGAGGGAAACTGGAGGTGGGAAAAGGTTGAGAACAAATCAGAGCCGGCACGGATGACCGCGGAAAGGTGGAGCCCACAATGGTCCATTGTTGGCTGTGGAAGAGTTAACTTTTATACGGTTTCCAACAAAGCGCCTTATAAGACAACATGTGCAAGAAAGAACTGCAGTTGCTGGTTTAAATGCTGGAGTAACTCAGCGGGTGAGACAGCATCTATGGAGAGAAGGAATGGGACCCTTCTTCAGTCTGAAACGTCGCCCATTCCTTCTCTCCAGAGAGATGCTGCCTCACCCGCTGAGTTACTCCAGCATTTTGTGTCTGCCTTTATAAGAAAACATTGCAATTACAGGGGGGGACGGAATCGCAGCCCTGGGGAGCCGGGGAAGATCCGGCAGTTTGCTACAAGCGGGAACGCGGGTAGACAATGACATTTGAACATTGCAGCCGGGCTGGGCTGGGGTGGGATCGAGTGGTGATGAGAGCGGGTTGGCTTACCATGACCACGGAAGGGTGGGCCGAGTGTGCGTGCAGCGGCTCCCCGTCCAGCTCCTCCAGCCCCTCCACCTCGGTCACAGTCAGCAACATGGTGGTGTGTTTCGCCTTCATTGTCAACATCTTGCACTTGCTGTTGAGCGCCGCGATTTGCTCCTGGTAGCCCTTGATCTTCTGTGCGAAGTCCTGGTCGTGGATTAAAAACAGGGGACAACTCAGCAATGCTGTCTCATCTGCAGCCGGGACAACTCAAGCTTCGCTGCACCCTCCCCACTCTGTCTCTCTCTCTCGCTCTCTCTTTCTATCTCTCTCTCTTCTCCATTTTCTCTCTCTCTCTCTCTCTTCCCCTCTCTATTTATTTCTCTCTCTATCTATTTCTATGTCTCCCTATTCCCCTATCCCCTCTATTTGTCCCTCTCTCTCTTTCCCCCCCTCTATCTATCTCCCTCTCCCGCTCCCCTATCTCTCTTTCCCTCTCTCTCTCCTACAATGAATGAGGTCGTCTCTCTGTCTGAAACCAAGCGTCAACAGACAGGCCCCGCCTGCAGGATATTCAACACACAGAGAGAGCGAGGGAGAGGGGAGTGGAGGGGGTGGCGAGCAGAACAGGAGCTGACAACACACAACCACTATAAGATCTTTGCACACAACCTCTGCAGGCGCTGTCTGCACAAACAGGAAACGGTGCCACTGGTCTCACCATCAACTCGCTGTTAACACACAAAATAGAGAGGAGGAGGAGGGGGGGAAGGTTTAGCAAGAGGCGAGTTGTGAAGGTGCGTTGCTCACTGGAAGACAGGCGGTCACAGCTGGAAAAACAGCGGCCACAAGGCGCGGAGGCTTTATTTGGAAGATATATGCAACCAGTGACGGCCCAATATCGAGGGCGCAATTTACAGCGTGGATGGCCCGGCCCGACCCGGCGCTACTCTATCGCCCTGCGCCTCTCTTATTTCCTCTCTGTCTGTGTGTGTTTTTTGTGTGTATCTCTCTTGTTTCTCTCCCCCTCTCTTGTTTCTCTCCCTCTCTCTGTCGCTTCCTCTCTGCCTCGGTTTGCTGGTGTAGGTTTCACACGCAGTTGCAGGTGGAAATCAGCAGCGGCTGAGAGTGCACAGGGTTCCGGCCCCCAGTTCCATGCCTGGCCGGTTCTCGAGTCGGTGCCGTGGGTCCAGAGCCGGCGGATTCATCATGAGTTGGGGGGGAAAGGCACAGCGAGCCGAGCAGGCGTTGGGGTGGGAGTGGAATGAAATCCCGCAGGAGAGGGAGAGAGAGAGAGAGAGAGAGGCGCTCACTCCAGGTGCGATCCGCACATTTGCATCTACTCGAAATGGAGACACAAGGGACTGCAGGTGCTAAAATTCCAACAAAACACAAAGTGTTGGAGGAACTCAGCGGGTCAGGCAGCATCTATATAGGGGAATGGACAGATCCGAAACGTCGTCTGTCTATTCCCCCCCACAGATGCTGCCTGAGCCGCTGAGTTCCTCCAGCACTTAGTGACTTGCACCGTTATTCCAGCATCTGCAGTTTCCTTTTACTGCCGGGAGAATCTCATTGTGTCAGCCAGCAGCTGTGGATAGGAATGGATAGGATAGGATACTATTTTCTGTGTGCTTAAGCAAAGCAAGAATTTCATTGTCCTATACAGGGACACATGACAATAAACTCACTTGAACTTGAACTTGAATGGGCAACATGGTCTGAAGAAGGGTCCCAGAACGAACCGTGTCCACTTCCCTCCGCAGATGCAGCCTGACCTGCAGTTCCACCAGTTGCACTTTTTAATGTGAGGGGGAAAAGATTTAAAAGGAACCTGAGTAATAACTTTATCACACAGAGCGTGGTGGGTGTGTGGAATGAGCTGCCGGAGGAGGTAGTTGAGGCGGGTAGTATTCGCAACATTTAAGAAACGTTTGGACAGGTACATGGATGAGACAGGTTTGCCCACACCGACCAACATATCCCACCTGCACCAGTCCAACTTGCCTTTGCTTTGGCCCATATCCCTCTAAACCTGTCCTATCCAGATATCTGAAGAAGGGTCTCGACCTGGAACGTCACCCATTCCTTCTCTCCAGAGATGCTGCCTGTCCCGCTGAGTTACTCCAGCATTTTGTGTCTACCAGCCTAAATACCTTCTTAAATGTTGCGATAGTCCCTGCCTCAACCACCTCTTCTGGCAGCTCATTCCATACACCCACCACCCTTTGTGTGAAATCTGCGGTTTAGAGGGATATGGGACAAACGCAGGCAGGTGTGACGAGTGTTGATGGGACATGTTAGTCGGTGTGGGCAAGTTGGGCAGAAAATTTCAATATTCAATCTTTTATTTCAGATTTTCAGCATCTGTAAGGTTTGTGTTTTGCTTGGATGACAGAAATAAAACATATTGACAAGTAAACACCAAATAACCTACAGTAAGAAGGTATAAATTATGGATTACAAAGATAAAATTAAAACATATATTTCATTCAATATTCTCAAAATAAATAAAATCTCTGGTAATGCAATTCCATGTTTGCATTACAATTTCAGCATCAAAGATGCTTTAGCAATATCCAAATCTGTGTAATAAATGACTGTGGAATGAACAACTCCTCTGGTAGGTATTTGCAGCAAATGTACCTGGGATTGACATGATTGTATCTATGTACAGTATGTATGTGTATATCTGCTGTGTTTAGATATCTGCTATGTTTAAGTACATGTGACAACCTAGTGGAATTCATTGCCACAGAAGGCTGTGGAGGCCAAGTCAATGGATATTTTAAAGGCTGACATTGATATAGTTTGATTAGTATGGGTGTCAGCGGCTATGGGGTTGCGAGAGAAAGATAGATCAGCCATGATTCAGTGGCGGAATCGACTGGATGGGCCGAATGGCTTAATTCTGCTCCTAAAGCTTATTACCTTATATAAACCTAAACCTCCATAATCCAGAATGCGAATGTCAGCAAAAGTGGGACTTTGTCCACTACACAGAACTCTGACCATTGCGTGACTTTGAGCACTAATCTATGGTTAGTGGGAGTCCAAGGTAACGACAGGGGATTTAGTGCCTTGGTTATCAAGGCAAACAACAACCTATCTCTTCAACTAGTCACACGGAAGCACAGTTACTGAGGCATGGATGTTAAAATGACAAAGCAATTGTCAATTTCAGCAACAGAGAAATGTAACTATTAGACCAAGATGGAAAAAAAAAATTTTAAAGGCTCCACCAGCATTTGAACAAGGCTCCAACATACAAATTAACTTAATAATAATAATAATAATACACTTTATTGTCATTGTAAATACATACAACAAAATTTCAGGTGCACTGCCCGAGCGGAGCTCCAACGTATCAGATAAATAATAACGAATAACAAAAACAGCAAGAAATCAAGCACAGTTAATTTGTGCAGGAAGGAACTGCAGATGTTGGTTTAAACCGAAGATAGACTCAAAAAGCTGGAGTAACTCAGCGGGACAGGCAGCATCTCTGGAGAGAAGGAATGGGTAACGTTTCAGGTCGAGAGTGGCTGAGGACCCGAAACGTCACCCATCCTTTCTCTCCAAAGATGCTGCGTGTGTGCCTGTCCCACTGAGTTACTCCAGCTTTGTGTCTATCTACAGTTAATTTGTAGTCACTAAGATTCAATCAGCAATTCATTTAGAATGAACTTGCATTGACCTTTTCTCAATTGTTAGGTGTGTAAAAGTAGCAGAACCGTATGTGTCTTCATGTACTTTAATGGTAAATCGCTCGGTATCTGGAGCTGTCCACAAAATCAGACACACATCTCTTGCTTTCTACCTTTCCCTGGGCACATCCTGACAGGTGAAATGTCTTAAACATGAAACATTAACTATTCCTCTTTCCACTGGTGTGCCTAGCCTGTAACTTCATTGGAGATCTTTTAACTATCTTTAATTGGACTTTATCTTGCACTTAATGTTGTACCCTTAATCCATTTCTGCACCGCAGATGGCTTGATTACAATCATGTATATAGACTTTTCTTTACTAGATCGCAGGCAAACAAAAGCTTTCCACTGTATCTCGGTACTCATGACAGTAATAAGCCTAATTAATACTAAAGACTGCTTGCATCAAAGGCAGGCCTGAGGATTAATCATAGTTATTTTTTATACCATGAGGGGGGGAGGAACCTCATTGAAATTTACTGAATAGTGAAAGGCTTGGATAGAGTGGATGCGGCGAGGATTCTTCCACTAGTGAAATAATCTAGGTCATAGCCTCAGAATTAAAGGACATTCCTTTAAGAAGGAGATGAGGAGGAATTTCTTGGAATTTCTATGGAATTCTTTGCCAGGCTGTGGAGGCCAAGTCAATGGATATTGTTATGGCAGTGATAGATTCTTGATTAGTGCAGGTGTCAGAGGTTATGGGGGAAAAAGGCAGAAGGCAGAAGAAGACAGAGAGTGGTGAATCTCTGGAACTCTCTGCCACAGAGGGTAGTCGAGGCCAGTTCATTGGCTATATTTAAGAAGGAGTTAGATGTGGCCCTTGTGGCTAAGGGGATCAGAGGGTATGGAGAGAAGGCAGGTACAGGATACTGAGTTGGATGATCAGCCATGATCATATTGAATGGCGGTGCAGGCTCGAAGGGCCGAATGGCCTACTCCTGCACCTAATTTCTATGTTTCTATGTAAGAATGGGGTTATGAGGTAGAGATAGATCAGCCATGATTGAATGGTGGAGTAGACTTGATGGGCCGAATGGCCTAAATTCTGCTCCTATCACTTTTGACCTCTACTTTAGTATGGCTTGATTGTGCACGTGTATAGTGTGGTCTGATTTAATTGGGCAGCATGCAAACAAAAACCTTTCACTCTGCCTTGCTACACGTGACAATAATACTGTGTACCTATACCAATACAGTCAGCCTTCCAAACAAGCAGCTCTGACAAGACAGACTAAATGACAGTCTCCATCCAGTGCTGTAATTATTATTAAAATTCATTGTTGTAATAATTATATAATTTTAATAAAATACATTTTATTTGGACATTAGGTTAACATTTATGAGATTTGTTATGCATAGGTTGGCTGCTAATTTCTAGAAGAAAAAAATATATGACACAAGGACTGCAAATGCCGGAATCATGAGGAAACACAAAGTGCTGGAGTAACTCAGCAGATCAGGCAGCATCTGTGGAGAGACTGGATAGGGAATGTTTCGGATCGGGACCCTTCTTCACTCAATGGATAGGTGACATTTCAGGTCCTTCATCAATCTAAGTATCTGAACCAGAAGCGTGTCTATCCACCCCCTCTACAGATGCTGTCTCACCTGCTGAAGCACTTTGTGGTTTGTTTTAGAAAACGTGGCTATGTTTCAAAGATTTTAATTGGGCAGGAAGCACCTTGGGATAGCTACAGCACTGGGTATACAACAGTCTGAGTTTAGTTTAGATATGCAGTGTGGAAACAGGCCCTTTGGCCCACTGAGTCCGTGCAGACCAGCAATCCCTGCCCACTAACACACTCCTACACTCACTGGGGACCATTTTTCCAAGCCAATTAGCTAATAAACCTGTTTAAGAAGGAGGGTCTGAAGAAGGGTTTCAGCCCGAAACGTTGCCTATTTCCTTCGCTCCATAGATGCTGCTGCACCCGCTGAGTTTCTCCAGCATTTTTGTGTAGCTTATAAACCTGCATGTCTTTGCAGTGTGGGCAGAAACCAGAGCTCCCGGAGAAAATCCACATAGGTCACGGGGAGAATGTACAAACTCTTGTACAGAGAGCAGCCACAGTCAGGATCGAACCAGGATCTCTGGCACTAAGACAGCAACTCTGGTGCTGCACCCACAGTTCCGCCCTAATTAGTCGCTGCCTAATTTGATGCCTTTGGGAGCTACAAACCTCTTGCAAGCGGCTGAACTGTCCTTGTGTTGAGATCTGTGTTGAATTGCGCGCGGGGTTTGTTTGTGCATTACCTTGTGCCTGGAGATCTGGGCCTGCAGCTGCTGGATGTTGCTGGTGGACACGGGCCTCTCCTGGATCTCCCGGTGCGCCCTTTCAATCAGCTGCTGGAGGTGCCTCATCTCCTGTCCATACTGTTCATACTGAATCACTGCCTCCTGCAGCACAAAGTGAAATGCAAAATGATTGCTTACTATTAGACAAACTTTCCCCAGTTTATACAGGAAGGAACTGCAAATCTTCGGTTTACACCACAGATAGACACAAAATGCTGGAGTAAATCAGCAGGCCAGATATCATCTCTGGAGAAAAGGAATAAACTTTCCACACTTTAGTTTTTTTTAGAGATACAGCGTGGAAACGGGCCCCTCAGCCCACCGAGTGTGCCAACCAACGATCACCCCGCACACTAGATACATCCTGCAGACTAGAGACAATTTACAGAAGCCAATTAACCTACAAACCTGGACGTCTGCAATGTGGGAGGAAACAGGAGCACCCGGAGAAAATTCACGCGGTCACAGGGAGAACGTACAAACTCCCTACAGACAGCATCCAAAGTCAGGATCGAACCCGGCTCTCGGGCAGCAGCTCTACCGCTGCGCCACAGTTACAAACATAAAGGGCCCATCTTAAAATAATTTTGTGGACATCAATGATTATGGTGACACAAGGAACAGCAGCTGCTGGAATCTTGTGCTGGAGTAACTCAGTGGGTCAGGCAGCATCCGTGGAGGACATGGATAGGCGACGTTTCAGGTCGGGACCTTTCTTCAGATTGATTGTACTCGGGAAGAGAAAAGCGGAAAAGAGGTAGGGTGGATAGAGTCTGGAAAGTGATAGGTGGATACAGGCGGGGAGGGGGCTATTGGCACAACTAAAGGCTGGAAGGCTAGAAATTAAAAAGGGACTAATGACTGTCCGATAGGGAGAGAAGAGGAATGAAATGTAAAGCCAGAGGGAGGGGTTTGGGTGGAAGAGGACAGGGAAAGGGGGGAGGGGAGTGGGAGAAATGTATGTGCACCAGGGTAGAAGGGACACAGGAATGGAACAGGGGGACTGGAAAATTGGAGAATCCAATGTTAATACGGTTGGGTTAGAGGCTGCTCAAGTGGAATATGAGGTGCTGTTCCTCCAATTTGCGTGTGGCCTCACTCTGGTAATGGAGGAGTCCCAGGACAGTATGGGAATGAGGTAGGAGAGTTAACATGTTTGGCAGCCAACACATGGTTATGTTTCTGCTTCACTTGCAACTGAACCCGAGTAAGATTCACCACAAGAGCAGCATTTATTGAACTGATCTTTCACGTCTCCTCCCCTTTGCCTCGTGACTGCCGAGGAACCTGGGCAGATGATCTTTTTGTTCTCTGGATGATGGAACTCATTGGCTGGCCGGGTGCTTTTGAAGGAGCCATGGTGAGGGGATGCAGCGTGCCCATTGTGCCAAAGTGGGGAGAGGGGTCGGGCATCTTGTTCAATGATATGGGAGGTAAACTAACAAGTGTCACCAGGTTGCATCGGCCACCCAACTCCTGCGGTCCCCAGATGTCCACCCACCCCGACTGGCTCGCAACAGGAAACAATGCAGCGCTGCAGCCTCTGGCTGCGCCTGATGCAAGCCCACCTGCAGGATGTTGCACTGCTGGATGGCGGTGTGCTGCAGACGACTGGCTTCCTGCTGCAGCCTCAGCGCCGTCTGGCAGATGGGCAGGTTGGTGACGATTTCTTCCGGGATGCGCAGGGCGGCCTGGAGTTTCTGCACGACCTGTACCTTCTGCTTGAAGCCCTCCATGTCAGCCAGCAACCTCTAGGCAGAGGGAAAACAAGAAAGCACACCGTCAGTCCAGAAAGATGCACCGCACCTGAACCGTGTGCTGGACGCAGATCTGAAAGTAATTCCATAATCATGCCTCAAAATTCCTGTAAGGGAAGTGTGTAATGGGAGATGGGATTGGACAAAGATTTAGGATGAAGCCTGATTTCCATTGGGATCCTAACCCATTCACCTTCATATTAAAGGGCCTGCCATCTATCAGAAGTGTTACTTTGGACAGGATTGGGTACAGACAGGCTTCTCGATTACTCACTTTAAACCTCAAAAAGAAAAACAATGGAACTCGTGAACTGGTAAGAATCTCAGTACGTCATGTGGGGGAAAAGTAATCACCAACAGTATGGATCTACAGTGCCATTCTACATTCAGGTAGCCAAGTCACGATGGCACACCTTGCTATGAATAGATCCGCATCGTGGGCAATCAATGGTGGCCTCCATGTTAGGACTAAAGGGCCTGTCCCACGAGCACGCGACTCCATGCGGCAAGAACAATCTAAGCGACTCCATGCGGCAAGCGCGACCTAACGTGGTCGCTTGAGCCGTACGGCCTCGCGGGGCCGGTCCCACTTAGATCGCTGGAGCCGTATGGATTTGTGCGGAGCTGGTCCCGACATCGCGCGGGGCTCCGAAAAACTGACCGTGTTTACAAAATTCCGCGCGGCAACAGCCTGTCGGCCCGCAGCCGCCTCGACGCCGTATGTCACGCGTGAACTTCCCGCGGACTTCGCTCGAACTTCATGTCACTCACTCGACCTGCTTCTGGTTAGGTCACGCTTGCCGCATGCAGGTGCATGCTGGTGGGACAGGCCCTTTAGGTCGTGCTTGTCGCATGGAGTCGCATGCTCGGGTAGACAGGCCCTTAACACTCCAGCACACACACTGATGGGGTGAATCACAAGGAATACGGGGACCTGTTTTTGTTTACATGGTGGTAAACGATGTGGTGCAGTTACGTACATCACGGGTTAGTGCCAAAGGAGTTGGTCACATACCCACTCCTACCTAGCTTTGTTAATGGACGTTTTGGCTCTGCAGATCTGTGAAAGCCACATCGAAAGACTTGTCCACATACAGGCCTTGATGACACAGTGGAAGGCATGAGAACAGTCAACCTTGCCTCAGCTAATAACAATTTTGTCAGGCATCATAACATGATGTGTTCATGACCCAAGAGGGAGACTTTTCACCTTGTTTCTTTGAATGGTGGTATTGCTAAGTAAGATCAGTCATGTAGCGAGATGATGAGGGATTAAAGGATTATTGTCCTTAGAGCAAACCAAAACCTGCAAGATGGTAAAAATGTGAAATAAAAGAGAAAGCAACGGAAACACTGGGTCAGGCAGCATCCGCAGAGAGAAAAGCAAAGCAAATGCTTCAGGTCACTAACCCTTCCTCAAATCTTCGGCCTGAAGAGTTGACTTTGTTTCTCATTCTGCACACGCTACCTGACCTGCTGGCAGTTTGCAAAACATTCATGATGTTATATGGCGTTTGGGTTGAATAGATTGCTTTCATCGACAATCATATGGGGAATTGTAAGGAACACAGATTTAAGATACTTAGCTCAAAATGCAAGAAATAATTTTTTTCGGCAGCAGTGGCTAACTTGAAATGATGGTGGAAGCAGATTCACTAACAGGAAGTTGACTAAATCCTGAAGGAAGGACGATTTGCAAGTCTGCAGTGTAAGGGCAAGGGGACGTAACCACCTGGTTCACTCTTTCAAAGAGCCACTGCAAGCACATGTTCTAAATGACCAACTTCTGTGCAGTACTGTACATTATCTGGTACCTGTCTTTGGAAGAGTTGCTCCTTTAGGCAGAGGCGAGCGAGCTCAGGAGACGTCAGTGTAACTTGGGCCTGCTTCACCATGGCTTGCAGGCTCTTCACTTCGGTCTCAAACTGCTCCATATCCTGTGTGAGGTTCACAAAGCTGGTCAATGAAGTCAACTCATTAATGAGGTACCTGCGGCACTTGGTCACTGCCGCTCAGCCTGCCGTGATGGGTTTTCACAGCAATCCCTCCCAACACTTTCAATAGAGAACAAAAGCCGAGGTTCAGTGAAAACCTTTAGTTGCGTGCTAACCAGTCAGTTGAAAAACAATACGTGATTACAATCAAGTCATCAACAGTGGATAGATACATGAAAAAAGGAATAATGTGAATAACATTTAGTGCAAGATAATGTCCAGTAAAGTCTGATCA
Organism: Amblyraja radiata; assembly: GCF_010909765.2. Lineage (NCBI taxonomy): Eukaryota > Metazoa > Chordata > Chondrichthyes > Rajiformes > Rajidae > Amblyraja > Amblyraja radiata. The sequence continues at coordinate 68,074,563 of NC_045963.1, forward strand.
AAGATAGTCTGAGGGTCTCCAATGAGGTAAATAGTTGCTCAGGACTGTTCTCTAGTTGTTGGTAGGATGGTTCAGTTGCCCGTTAACACCTGGGAAGAAATTGTCCATGAATCTGGATGTGTGCGTTTTCACACTTCTATCCCTCTTTCCTGATGGGAAAGGGGAGAAGAGGGAGTTGCCGGGGTACGACATCCTTGATTATGCTGCTGACCTTGCCGAGGCAGTGTGAGGTGTAAATGGAGTCAATGGAAGGAAGGCTGATATGTGTGATGATCTGGGATGCGTCCACAATTCTCTTCTGGCTAGCTTCTGTTAATCTTAGAATGCTCTTCCAGTTCACAGACATCAATCAGTCTCCGTCAACCTCCCCAGGAAATTTATGTGATACAATGTTTCTCCATCATTGATTCATTTGTATTGTAATCTTTGGAATTTTCCTCCCTCAACCTCTTTGGTTCCCCCATCTCCTCTCAGACATCTGTTCATCTACGTAGGTGGCTCAATGTCATAGTTTGGCTAAAGCTCCTGTGAAGTGCCTTGAGAAGTTTTATGATCTTACAAGTGCAATATAATTCAACAAATCGATAATTAACCAGGAAAGCAAATGAATAATATTGTTTCAGGTATTTATCACTCAAGTCAGTCACTCAATTCTCCTTCGGCCCAAAAAACTCAGAATGATCAGCAACAGCAGATGCTTGAGATCTGATTAAGATGTTTCCCAACCTTCCTTCCTCCCCTTCACAGAGTCAAAGAGCACAGAAACAGGCCCTTCGGCCCAGCTTGCTCACTCCGACCAACATGACCCATCTATAAATACATCATTACATCAATCCAGATTGTGATCTTGTATCTCCATTGTGGATTTTTTAAAATTTTGCTGGTATTACTTTGTAAGACAAACCTGAAACTGAACAATGAACATTGTAAGGTAATACCTCACAATAGACATGTAGTCATAAGGTAATATCTTACAATAGTCATAACCTTAAAGAAGTTAATCCACTTCACTAAAGAGATTATTACCACTACTGAAAGAGACCCTATGATGACTGCCAGGGAATAAATATGAACCCTCTGCTGGATTTTGGATTTCCAAAGTGCTGCATATTAGCAGACAGAGCTCAATTTGTGGATAGTCATTGGAAAAGTAGACACCAGTCTTTAAAATGGATCTCCAGCTTAAATTTCAGTGATGGAAATCCGCCATACTGTTCTCAATGAAGTCTAATGTTTCCCCGCTGACAAATAAAGTCATTGTGCAACACAAAATGCAATGAAATACAAAGAAACGTATCTCCCATTCAAAATCTTTGTAAACCAAGAATAATAATCACACCCCTCGATCTCCAAGTAATTCAGGATAAAGAAAGGCAGACATTACACATTTTTTCTCAGTGCAGCAGGCAGTTTCATAATATTCACAAAGGTGATTTATTTTCCCATTGACAGATTGCCAAAAACATGAAACGTTTCAGAATATAATTTCACTTGTATATAAAAAAACAACTAAAATAAAACTGTTCTTGGGTTTCTTACTGGATTAGGGACGATCATATTTATGCACTCCTCACTTCCCTGTTTTTGACCACACAAGTGTAAACAATCTTTCCTCCTCTTCTTTCTTGATAATTTTCATAATCTCTATTAAGCCATATCTCAGTCTCTTCTCTTCATAGGCCATAGGAGCAGAATTAGGCCATTCAATCCTTTAAAGCCTACTCCCCCTTTCCCACTCAACCCTCCCCTGCCTTCTCCCCACAACCTGACATCCGTACTAATCAAGAATCTGTCAATTTCGGCCTTTAAAATATCCATTTACTTCGCCTCCACGACCTTCTGTTGCAATGAATTCCACAGATTCAACACCCTTCGAATAAATAAATTCCTCCTTTTAAAAACCATATAACAATTACAGCACGGAAACAGATCTCGGCCCTTCTTTTAATCATCCTTTTATTCTGAGGCTATGGCCTCTGGTCTCAGATTCTCCCACTCTAGCGCTTCTGATAATCCGCACACTTGCTCAGTCCCTTACACCAAACCACTTCAAATTGCACACAGAGCCGCTGTCACATTTTACTTTATTGTACCATGGTTTTTGACGAGTTATGTACAGAGGAAAGTCCTGCAATGGGCAGTACGTAATGTGGTTTTGGAGAAAATACGGATGAGGGGCTATCACACTGGCTGCCCATCACACTCCCCACATACATTATCTCCTCTCTGTGAAAGGATGCTGAATAGAGGCCAAGGCCCTAGAGGTCAGGTTTTCATTAGCATGCTCCGTTTGGTCGGATGAGAACTTTAACTGGAAAAAGACTCGGGGGTGGGGGGGAGGGGTTTCCCAAAAAGGCAGTCACCAATGGATCCAACAAGTAACTCAGAGGAAAGTTCTTTATTCAAAAAGCATTGAGAATGTAGTAACAAGTACCAAAAGTAGCGGTTGAATCAAACAACATAATTGTATTCGGGAAGAAGCTGCTAAGTACGTGAGGAACTGTGTAGACGACTGTGTGAACTGTGTAGGGAGAAGCAGTAAGATGAAGTAGAATGAGTTAAGGCTCATGGAGCATCTAAACTCTGATTGACCAAAGAAGATTATACCTTTCAGTCATAAATTCACTATGGTGTGCCACAATAATAAAACTAGATTTTTTCCCTGGTAGGAACCTAATTTAACATCCTTTCATGAATGTGCGAATCTCAACTCTTCCTTTGGTGTTAATCTGTCACAACCTTGTTGCAGCAGCATTCACTCTTATTTCACTAAGTGTGCCAGGTGGCCAGTTTACCTTGGCCGCATCCTGCAGGTTCTGTAGCCGGGTCCGCACCAGCTGCTGGAGGTCGTCGGTCTGTTGGCGGAGATTGCTCACACGCTGGGACATGGCTGCCGTCTGATACACGTCGCTGACGCTGTCTAGCTTCTCGCTCATGGCCTGCAGGTCGCTCTGGATTTCCTCGGATTCACGGAGAGCAGCCTAAAGAAGGAACAAAACACTTGGGCTGATATGTCCTTGGGACATTGTGGTGCATCCTGCAACTAGTTTGTTAGTTCCTAGACACACGATCCCAGGAATGAATGGGGTAACAAATGCTGAACATTTGACGGCACTGGGCCTCTACTCGCTGAAGCTTAAAAGGAGAGGGGACCTCATTGAAACTTACCCCAGTGGAGGCGGTGGAGGCAGGTTCTCTGGATACTTTCAAGAGAGAGCTAGATAGGGCTCCTAAAGATAGCGGAGTCAGGGAATAAGGGGAGAAGGCAGGAACGGGGTACTGATTGGGGATGATCAGCCATGATCGCATTGAATGGTGGTGCTGGCTCGAAGGGCCGAATGGCCTAATCCTGCACCTATTGTCTATTACTACTATATGCATAACTATTATACATGTCTATAGACAATAGACATGTATAGTGAAAGGCATGGATAGAGAGGATGTTTCCACCAGTGGGAGAGTCTAGGACCAGAGGTCACAGCCTCAGAATTAAACAATGTTTCTTTGGGAAGGAGATGAGGAGGAATTTCTTTCATCAGAGGGTGGTGTCAATGGATATTTTTAAAGCCGAGATAGATACAGTCTTGATTAGTATGAGTGTCAAGTGTTTTGGGGACAAGGTAATAGAATGGAGTTAGGAGGAGGGATAGATCAGCCATGATTGAATGGCGGAGTAGACGTGATGGGCCGAATGGCCTAATTCTGCTCCTATCACTTCTGAACTTAGTCTGAGCTTGTGGGGAATACCACGATCAGTAACATCTGGTGACTGAGTTGGATTAGTGATGAGTAGGTTTGTACTTGTGCACTTTGTCCCTGACATCAGAAGATCAGGAGTTCCTTTCAGCTGTTAAATTACAACCTGAAATAATGTGAGTGCACCCATTCTGACTGTGGACAAATCACAGCCTCATGGTGCAATAAGCCATGATGGCCAGATTATTCTTCAGATACAATGATTTGCCTGGACATCCTCTCACCAGAGCTTGTCTCTGTGGTCATCAACTGCTCCCTGAAGACTGAACTTGCTTCTTTTGCAGTGCTTGCAAACATCTTCCAAATGCATGATGTCTTGGAAGAGCTTGGAGGAGTTGCAAATTTCCCTTCAAAGGGATCTCATGCATCAACATTTCTGCCTGAAGAAACAACTGCCTTCAATTGCCACCAAGCCACGGTTGCACTTCCACTCATTTACACTCTTAAATCTCCCTCCAGCTACACTAGTCCCACCTGCCAGCATTTGGTCCATATCCCTCCATATCTGTCCTATCCATGTACCTGTCTAACTGCTTCTTAAATGTTGGGATAGCCTCTGCCTCAACTACCTCCTCTGGCAGATTGTTCCATTCATCCACCACGCTCTGTGTGAAAACGTTACCCCTCAGGTTCCTATTAAATCTTTTCCCCTTCATCTTAAGCCAACTGTATGTTGTCTCGTCCTCGATTAACTTACTCTGGGCAAGAGACTTTGTGCATCTACCCGATCCATTTGTCTCATGATCTTATACACCTCCATGAGATCACCCCTCATTCTCCTGCGCTCCAAGGAATTGAGTCCCAGCCTACTCAACCTCTCCATATAGCTCAGACCCTCTAGTCCTGGCAACATCCTCGTAAAGCTTCTCTGTACCCTTTCCAGCTTGACAACATCTTTCCTATAACACGGTGCCCAGAACTGACCATAATACTCTAAACGTGGCCTTACCAACGTCTTATACAACTGCAACATGAACTCCCAACTTCTATACTCAGGTGTAGGTTGTATGCTAATTGGCTTGGTAAAACTGTAAATTGTCCCTGGTGTGTAGAACAGAACCAGAGTAGGGATGATTGCTGGGTCAACGTGAACTCGGTGGGCCAAATGGCCTGTTTCCACGCTATATCTCTAAAACAAAGACTAAAACTGGAGCTCCATTGATGGAGCTACATTTGAGCAACTCTCTATTCTTTCAGTTATAATTCCTACCTCAATTGGATCAATGGTTTATCCATTTGAAAAGTTGACACATCTAGTCTATGCAGACGTGCCTTAGAGTGATACCAGAGAAGTGGCATTGGACAAGATTATTTGAGGTGTCAATAAGAAGAGCTCCTGCCAATGTCATTGCTTGGTAACCAAAGGATAGAGATAAGATAGAAGAGGAATCTTTATCCCCAGCACATTGAGTTGTTAAGATGTGGATTTCACTGTAATAAAAAAAAATAGGTGGGTGGGTGGATGGATGGATGCAGATTCAAGAGTGATTTTCAAAACGGAACTGGATTGATGTTACAAGAGGAAATCTTTGGAGAAACAGCGGAGGAGTATGAAGAAGTGAACATGTTTCAAACAGTGTCAACAGTTGGTGAAAGTGTTGTTTCATTCTTAAATGTACTGCAGGATATTTGCATATATTTTTAATGACCTAAAATTCTGTGATCAATGGCTTCTCAAGGAAGGATGTCAACCTGGATGGTGCAGGTTTGATTGAATGAAAGGCACAGCAAGGAAACAGACTACAGAGACCACAGTTGATCATTGATCACCCGTTCACACAAGTTCCATGTTATCTCACTTAAACAAGGCTTGGCTTGTGTACACTGAAGTTTAGAAGAGTGGGAGACTTGAATGGAATGTATAATATCCCAAGGGGGGATGGCAGGTTGGATATGTGGGAGGATATTTCTTCTTTTAGGAGTATTTAGGACCAAATATCACTGTCTAAAGTAACGGTCGCCCTTTATGACAGATTAAGTGATGTTGTTTCTCTCTCACGGTGTTGGAGTCTATGGAAATCTCTTATAAGGATGGTGAAAGCAGACTCCCTTAATATGTTTGAAGCAAAGGTCAATAGATACTTGAAAAGCAGAAGAATGAAAGGTTACTGTGGATAGAGTGGAATGTGGAGTTGATGTCATAATCAGATCAGCCGCAGCATTATTAAATGATGGAGCAGGCTCACAAGTCTGAGCACTCTACTTTCCACTAATACTTTGTTGCCCAATGCAACACTGGGGTGGCACGGCGTAGAGTTGCTACCTTACAGTGCCAGAGACTTGGGTTCGATCCTGACAATGGGTGCTGTCTGTACAGAGTTTGCACGAGCTCACTGTGACCTGCATGGGTTTTCTCCGGATGCTCCGGTTTCCCCCCCCCACACTCCAAAGATGTACAAGGTTGTAGGCTAATTGGCTTCGGTAAAATTGTAAAGTGCCCCTAGTATGTGTAGGACAGTGTTAATGGGTGGGCATCGCTGGTGGATGCAGACTCGGTGGGTCGAAGGGCCTGCTTCCCCGCTGTATCTCTAGACTAAACATGGATGTTGTGTAGGAAAGAACTGCAGATGCAGGTTTAAATTGAAGATAGACAAAAAATGCTGGATTAACTCAGCGGGACAGACAGCATCCTCCTTCTCTCCAGAGATGCTGCCTGTCCCGCTGTTACTCCAGCATTTTGTGTCTACAAACATGGATTTTATCAGATGGGGATAGTTGTGCCCTATCCCATACTGCCCCGGCCAGTTATAGAATCATAGTGTGATACAGTGTGGAGACAGGCCCTTCGCCCACTCAGACCAACATGTCCCAGCTACACTAGTCCTATCTGCCCGCGTTTGGTCCATATCCTTCCAAACCGGTCCTGTCCATGTACCTTTCTAACTGTTTCTTAAATGTTGGGATAGTCTCTGCCTCAACTAATTCCTCTGGCAGCTTGTTCCATACACCCACCACCCTCTGTGTGAAAACGTTACTCCTCAGATTCCTGTTAAATCTTTTCCCCTTCACCTTAAACCTATGTCCTCTGGTTCTCGATTCCCCTACTCTGGGCAAGAGACTCTATGCAATCTATTCCTCTCATGATTGGGTGATGGGTCATGATGTTCCAGTTCCTGGTGGAACATCAGAACGCTGCCAGGTTAGCACATGCGTGCTGCCACCTAGCGGTCATAGTGATAAAAGCCCTGGGGAGGCGTGCATGTCTAACCTGGTGGGTCATCAGCTGGTCATTGAGCTGAGCCGCTGAATCCCAGACGATGTCGCTGTGGCTGAGGTTCTTCGCTCTCTCCACCCATTTCAGTACAAACTCCAGCATTTCGTGGAATTCCTCCAACTGGGAAGCGGCCTGTGGAGAGCAATGAGAGAGGAAGATTAGAACAATGTTCTGGAAAAGCCAACACCATTGCCAGAGGCAAAAATGAGCCGGGTTCTGTCAAATGCAAGGTCCAGCTGACAATGGTTCAAATGAAGTTGCAAGAAATGGGATATGGGCCAAACTCAGGCAGGTGGGGCCAAACTCAGGCAGGTGGGGCCAACATAGACGAGGCACCTTGGTCGGCATGGGCAAGTTGGGCCGAAGGGCCTGTTTCCATGCAGTATGACTCTATGAATCTAAGCAACTGCAGATGTCGATTTACAAAAGTAACTCAGCGGGTCAGGCGGCATCTCTGGAAGACATGAACGAGAGATGTTTCAAGTCATGACCCCATCCCAAAACATTGCCTATTCATGTCCTCCAGAGATGCTACTTAATGTTTTGAATGAGTTGGAGGATGGGTGTTGTCAAGGAAATGATATGTGAGTTGTCCTTGACAGAAAGCAATCAGTAACCTGTCAAAAGTCAACATGAGAAAAGTTTAGGCATCTTCTTCCAGTGTCCATGTCCTGGTGGTCACTATCTGCCTGTCTCCTCTCCTCTGCTAAAGGTTCTAACACTAGTCTGGTTTCTTCACCCTGTCACCTCTGAGACCCAGGCACTGAGTGTTGGCATTGTATCTATGAACAGGAGTCACGTCACAGGTAAGCAACATCACCTGCTTCTGCCCCTCCCTCCACTTTAGTCCCACACACCAAAACAACCGCTCTGCTTATGGTGACCCTAGTCCTCATCCCTCCCTGCAATAACACTGCATCCTTCAAACCTCCGGCTCCTTGCAACTAAGTGTTCAGTTACCTTATTATATATAGTTTTTTCACTTCACCATGAAAACCCATATACCATTCTATAAATTTTGGCCATGGTTCTGAATTCCCCCATCAGAAGAAATAGTTTCTCTCTATCCATCCTAGTGATTCTTTTAATCAACACTTTAGATAACATGGAACGGCACAGTGGTGCAGTGGTAGAGTTGCTGCCTTACAACGCCAGAGACCTGGGTTCGATACGGTCTACGGGTGCTACCGATACGGAGTTTGTACGTTCTCCCCGTGACCTACGTGGGTTTTCTCTGGAATCTCCAGTTTCCTCCCACACTCCAAAGATGTATGGGTTTGTAAATTAATTGGCTTGGTATAACGGTAAATTGTGCCTAGTATGTGTAGGATAGCGTTAGTGTGCGGGGATCGCTGGTCGGTGCGGACTCCATGGGCCGAAGGACCTGTTTCTGCGTTGTATCTCTAAACTAAACTAAACTAAATCAAGCACATTGAAGTAGATTGATATAAGATCTGAAACAACACAGTGCTGATAAAAGGCCAAATACTGTTGTATGCAGAGCCGGCGCTGCTTACCTTGTTGAGTTTGGAGGCTCTGTACTCAGTCTCTCGAAAGACCTGCTGATAGAGGCTGGACAGTTTAGTCATGTCATCCATCAGCCGCTTGCTCTGCTGAGGGTTCTGCTCCATGAAATCCTGCATGGTGGCATCCAGTTCCACCAGCTTCACGTTGCAGCTGTCCAGCCTGTCCCAGAGTCTCTGCAGGGATAACAAACCCCATGTAAGTAAGCCATGCCCTGTCCTGGGTGAATATGGAACTTATCAAGTGCACAGCAAACCTATTCCTCAACCTTGTGTGGGAAGGAACTGCAGACTTGCGTTGAGTTACTGGAGCTTCACTCGTTCAGGAGATGCACCTTGCAGACAATGGAAATGGTTTAGGCTGTCGGGTGGATGAGGGGGAAGGTGAGTCGCTCATTATAAGATCCCAGCCTCATTATATGATGTGGAGATGCAGGTAAGTCCAGAAGCCATGTTTGAGTTTAAATACTCCCTTACCCAAAATCGGCAAACATAATATTGTTTCATCAGTTTGAGAGTCCTGGCTGTACATAAATTGCCTTGAGTATGCGCTTACACAATGACATTGTTTGCAGTGCAGGCAATCACTCAACTGAGGATGCTTCTACCATGTCGACGGGGTTCTGCATGAATTTGTTATTTCCTTCTTGTTCTCATCCCATCTTGATGTCAAACTGATAAGAGGTGACGGAGCAAGGGAACACAGGCAGCGGAACTGGGATCACATGTATAAAGCTTCCTTGTGCGGGTAGATGAGAATATCAAGAAAGACTCAAAAAAGCTGGAGTAACTCAGCATCTCTGGAGAAAAGGAATAGGTGACGTTTCGGGTCAAGACCCTTCTTCAGACTTAGTAAAGATGTGGGAGTGGGGCCTGCGAAGCAGAAGTCATTAAAGAGACGCAGGGTGTGTGAGGTATCGTGGACATAGGTCGTGAGGAAGCGGATTGGGGTGGGGGGGGGGATAGGATGGAGTCGAGGTACGTGGAAACGATTTCAGTGGAGCAGGTGCAGTCAGACACAACGGGACTGCCAGGGCAGTTGTGTTTATGGATTTTGGGGAGAAGGTAAATCCAGGCCGTGTGGGATGGGGAATGATAAGGTTGGAGGATGTGGAGGGCAGACAGCTGGAGGTGATAAAATCGTAGATTTCCTGCAAAATGGTGGCCTGGTGCTCATCTTTAGGGTCATGGTCCAAGGGTAAGTAGGAGGAGGTGTCCGAGAGTTGGCGCCTGGCCTCAGCACGGCAGAGGTCAGCTCGCCAGATGAAAATATATCCAGCACAATACGTAGCAATCTGAAGAAACCAAAATTTGCTTTTAGTATCCCTAACATCATAAATGCAATAAAACTAGTCAGTACTTTTCCCCCTCACCTCCTGCTCAATCTTGGCTTGTACGGCATCAACTCCTTTCTCTTTTAGTTTTCTGGAAATGTCGTGCAGTCCATCGGAGATCTGTTGCATCCTGCTGTTAAAGTCCAGGGTCACTGCCTTCATTTGTTCAGCTTCCCCTTCTTTCACGTTCACCTATACAGTGAAAGCACAGTTTAGAGATAGTTTCGAGTCCAGTTTAGAGATACAGCGCGGAAGCAGGTCCTTCAGCCCACTGAGTCCGCGCTGACCAGCAATCTCCCCATACACCAGAACTATCCTACACACATGGGACAATTTACAATCTTTGCACAAAGGGTGGTGGGTTATGGAACGAGCTATCGGAGGAGGTAGTTGAAACAGACACTATCGCGACATTTAAGAAGCATTTAGACAGGTACATGGATAGGACAAGTTTAGAGGGATATCGGCTAAACGCAGGTAGGTGGGATTTGTGCAGATGGGACATGTTGGCCAGTGTGGGCAAGTTGGGCTGGAGGGCCTGTTTCCACGCTGTATGACTCTATGACAAGTCTCTGCCTCCTGTAGAAGTCTGTGGTATTTCTGTGTAGCATCTCTCGGGTCATGCTAGCTGTTCATGCTAGCATCCTGCTGGAGAAACTCAGCGGGTGCGACAGCATTTATGGAGCGAAGGAGGGTTTTGGCCTGAAATGTTGCCTATTTCCTTCGCTCCATAGATGCTGCCGCACCCGCTGAGTTTCTCCAGCATTTTTGTCTACCTTCGATTTTCCAGCATCTGCAGTTCCTTCTTGAACATGCTAGCATCCTTTCGCTTCTGTAGCTCTGTGTATGACTCTATAACTCCATGTAAGCCTGTGCGGCTAACACGAAGAGAGCTCTTTAAAAGCACGTCCCTTCGAGCCACGTGTAAATGCAAAGGAAGTTACTGCCTCAAGTCAGATCCTAACACGTTTAAATCGATAAACAAAATAACAGCTCCTCCTCCACGCAAAAATGTTCCAACTTGGGTCTTATTTTTGGTGGCATTGGGGCAAAATATTGTCCCCAGCTAGCACTTTATGAAATCCAGCTCCTAGACTCAGACTTCAATTAGTGCTGGAGCGGAGAGCATGAATACTTTTGAAAATTAAAGACCACACACGTTTAAATGTTACATTTAGAACGAAAGTAAAGGATGTAAAGGGGATATGCTCTCTGCAAAAAGCAGTGAATCACAATTTATCATTAGCTGTGAACATCGCTGGCAACATCAGCTTTTATCCCCCAAGTTGTTTCAGAAATAAGAATCTGTGATTTACACCCTAAACCATGAGAGTCTGTTAAGGTGGTGAAAGATCTTCCCAAAATCCTGTTAGATCAGGTATCATGAGATTTTGACTTGGCAACAGAAGGGGACTGGTGACTGGGGAAGGGTACCCACGTCAGGAGTTACGGTGAGAAGGCAGGAGAATGGGGTTAGGAGGGAAAGGAAGATCAGGCATGATTGAATGGTGCAGTAGACTTGATGGACTGAATGGCCTAATTCTGCTACTATTACTTATGACCTTATGATGAAGTGTATGGAAACAAGAGGGGTACTTGCAATTGGAGGAGTTGCATGCTGCTATCGAGTGAAAGGTGGAGTCAAGGGCCTCTCGAAGAATTTGTGCTGAGTTCCTGCAGTACACTGTGTAGGTGGTGCACATTGTAGACGGAGTGTGTGAGTGGTTTAGTTTAGTTTAGAATCAGGCCCTTCAGCGCACCGAGTCTGCGCCGACCAGCGATTCCCGCACACGAGCACTACCCAACACACACGAGGGACAATTTACAATTTTACCAAAGCCAATTAACCTACAAACCTGTACGTCTTTGGAGTGTGGGAGGAACCCGGAGCTCCCGGAGAAAACCCACGCAGGTCGCGGGCAGAACGTACAAACTCCCTACCGAAAGCTCCCATGGTCAGGACCGAACCCGGTACTTTGCCGATGTAAGATAACAACACCAACGCTGTGCCACCACGCCGCCCCTTGTTGATGAGTAGGATGTTGCCAAAGGACTCTGAGCCAAACTTACCTGTTCCTCAATGGCTCCAATGGCTAGCCTGACCTCAGCCAGTTGCTCTGACAGCTCAGAGGGCAGGATGGTGTATAATTCCAGGTACTTATCCCGCTGTCTGTCTCCCAGACGTTCCACTGTCTGATGTCGAGTAGCTACCTCCCCGTGCAGTTCCTAAATACAAGACAGCGTGTTACGGCAAGAAAATGGTATCACAGATCCGTAAGATTAAAAAGTGGATCATCGGACCTGCTACAGAAATTACGCATGATCTCTACTGGTGGGCAAGCTTAGACTCTGTTTGGTGCCACCGAGGCAATACTAAGAGGATACATTTACATGCTTGCTGCATTCAATCCAGATCCAACAATGTCTCCATGATGAATTTCTCGACCTGGTTTTCAAATATCGCTACTACTGCTCCTCTCTCTCTCTCTCAATCACTGCAGTCCTACTCACCACATTCTCTCTCACTGCAGCTTCCTAAAGCCCCACACACCATGCTTTATATCATCGCAACATCCGTCAGTACAGCACATCGTGCCATCTATCACTGCAACTCTCTGCCGTTTAGTTTCGTTTCGAGATACAGCGCTGAAATAGGCCTTTCCCACCCACCGGAGAAAGCCCGCGGGGTCACGGGAAGAAAGTACGAATTCTGTATGGACAACACCCGTAGTCAGGATGGAACCGTATCTCTGGCGTTGTGAGGCAGCTACTCTACTGCTGCACCACTGTGCCGGCCGCCACTTGGAACTTCTTTACCTCTAACCCTCCAACTTTCCACCTCCCTCTTTTCTTTTAAGGTTTTACTTAAAACCAACTTGCTCATATTTCGCTTGTGCAGCTTACAACCCAGCAGTATGAACATTTATTTCTCTAACTTCGTAACCCTTGCATTCCCCCTCTCTCCGTCCCTTCCCCAACCTATCCTTGTTGTCGTCCTGCTTAGTTTACTGTTGCACTCGTTATCACCTTCTCCAAAGCCAACAATGGACCATTGTGGGCTCCACGTTTCCTTGATCATCGTTGCAGGCTTTCATTTATCCTTTTGCATACCTTTCGTTCATTTGTTCTGTGTACCTCTTCATATCTCTAGTTTCCCTCCACCCTGACTGAATAATAATAATAATGGATGGGATTTATATAGCGCCTTTCTAATACTCAAGGCGCTTTACATCGCATTATTCATTCACTCCTCAGTCACACTCGGTGGTGGTAAGCTACTTCTGTAGCCACAGCTGCCCTGGGGCAGACTGACGGAAGCGTGGCTGCCAATCTGCGCCTACGGCCCCTCCGACCACCACCAATCACTCACACACATTCACACACAGGCAAAGGTGGGTGAAGTGTCTTGCCCAAGGACACAACGACAGTATGCACTCCAAGCGGGATTCGAACCGGCTACCTTCCGGTCGCCAGCCGAACACTTAGCCCATTGTGCCATCTGTCGTCCCGACTGAAGAAGGGTCACGACCCGAAACATCACCTATTCCTCTTGTGCAGAGATACAACCTGATCTGCTGTTACTCCAGCTTAGAAACATAGAAAATAGGTGCAGGAGGAGACCATTCGGCCCTTCGAGCCAGCACCGCCATTCATTGTTATCATGGCTGATCGTCCCCAATCAATAACCCGTGCCTGCCTTCTCCCCATATCCCTTGATTCCACTAATACCTAGAGCTATCTAACTCTCTCTTAAATCCATCCAGTGATTTGGCCTCCACTGCCCTCTGGCATGAATTCTACAAATTCACGACTCTCTGGATGAAAAAGTATTTTCTCACCTCAGTCTTAAATGACCTCCCCTTTATTCTTAGGCGGTGGCCCCTGGTTCTGGACTCGCCCAACATTGGGAACATTTTTCCTGCATCTAGCTTGTCCAGTCCTTTTATAATTGTATATGTTTCTATACGATCCCCCTCATCCTTCTAAACTCCAGTGAATACAAGCCTAGTCTTTTCAATCTTTCCTCATATGACAGTCCCGCAATCCCAGGGATCGATCTCGTGAACCTACGCTGCACTCCCTCAATCACTAGGATGTCCTTCCTCAAATTAGGAGACCAAAACTGTACGCAATACTCCAGATGTGGTCTCACCAGAGCCCTATACAACTGCAGAAGAACCTCGCTACTATACTCATTTCCTTGTTGTGTTTATCTTCTTGTTTAAACAAGTTGAGTCCCAATAGCTTCAAATTATGTTTAGTTTAGTGATACAGCGTGAAAACAGGCCCTTCGGCCCACCGGGTCCATGCCGACCAGCAATCCCTGCACACTAACACTATCCTTCACACATTAGGAACTATTTATTTTACATTTACCAAGCCAAGTAACCTACAAACCTGTACGTCTTTGGAGTGTGGGAAGAAACCAAAGATCTTGGAGAAAACCCACGCAGGTCACGGGGAGAACATACAAACTCCGTACAGACAGCACCCGTAGTCGGTCTCATAGATTTTGTGAATCCACAGGACATCCTTGCAAGGAGCAACCTGTACCTCATCAGGTTTTTCAATGGTAGGCTCTGTATTTTACCGAATGTGTATGAGGGGTTTAGAGTTTGATCTAGATAAACTGGGGCCTAGGAGCATGCTGAGGATTTGTATATGAATGTTCTCCTTTCCCTTTCAATAGCCAGCACCCATCTGTCACTGTGGGATATACCTTCAGCTCCTGGAGCTCTGTAACTGCATCAGTGGTTGGGTTTTGCAGATACTCCTTTGTCTCCCGCAGCCACTGCTTGATGGCGTTTAATTCGCTCTCCACCTCCTCCCGCTCCTTCAGTTCCTGCTGGACCATTTTCTTGCTCGTCCTTATCTTTTGTCGGACGCTTTAATTGAAAGCAGAAACTTAAGTCAATATCCGCCTCTGCCACAGAGCGAGGAAATCGGCCCCTTGGAACAAGCCATTTACTTGTTGAGTTTCATTGTTTGTAACTCGTTTTCACGCAGCCCACAAGGACCAATGGCCTGTTTCCTTTACCATCGTTACTCTTTTGCATATCCTTCATTCATTTTTTCTGTATCTCTCTATATCACCGTCAATATCTCTCGTTTCCCTTTCCCCTGACTCTCAATCTGAAGACGAGTCGCAACCCAAAACTTCACCGATACAATTTCTGCAGAGATGCTGTCTGACCTACTGTGTAAAGGGCCTGACCCACTTTCCCGAGTTATTCACGAATTCTCCCGAGTTTTCCCCTTGATTCAAACTCGCAGAATGTTCGTAACAAGTCCGTAGGAGGCTGTTGGACATATTATGTGCGTTTAAGGCTAGATGCTGAGTGAAGACACATAACTCATGGCTATTTTTTTTACTCGTGGACATTTTTTAACAGGCTGGAAAAAACGTCCCAACTTACCTGATGCCCTGAGTACCTACAGCTGGCATAACGAGCTGCTACGATATATCTACAGCTTCCTGCGGCCTCATTACGAACATTCTGCGAGTTTGAATCAAGGGGAAAACTCTTCATTTACTAAGTATGTTGGCTTTCGCGTTCAATGTTTGGCATGTTCAAATAAAACCTCTGGTGTGGATGCTCACTAATTGAAAGCGCCTTTACCATGCCAGGAGAGGCCAATGTCGTCACATTGGTCATGTGTCTTCACTCAGCATCTAGCCTTAAACGCACATAATATGTCCAGCAGATCAGTCTGAAGAAGGGCCTCGACCCGAAACATCGCCCATTCCTTCTCTCTAGAGATGCTGCCTCACCCGCTGAGATCATTCAGCATTTTGTGTCTACCTTATATCAAGTGGACGTGCATATGGAATGTGTCAGGAAAATTACCAGTGAAACAATGCTTCTAGTAGTCATGGAATCAGTGACAAGACAACGCAGGCTGAGGAGGGACAACTACTGCCGTACCAGCATGCCGCCTCTCTACTGGTGAGATATTCCTTTATCCACCCACACGCTGCGTTTCTAAGAGGTAGACACCGGACTCCCGTTGAACCCACTTACTTGTCATATCTGTCCTGCATGGCTTTGATCTCGTGCATGACGGGGAGATCCTCCACCGTGGTTGAAGGCATGGCCACGTCTCGCAGCATGTTCAGTGCCTGCTGTCGGAGCACGGTCAGAGTGGACTGCTCCCGCTCCACTTCCTGCGCAAAGGCGTCGTGGTACTCGAGGAGCTCGAGCAGCTCGGTCTTCCGTGCCTTCTCCACGGAGCTGTCGGGGAGTCGATCCTGCAGCTGGTCCACCACCACTGTGGTTGTCTCGATCTGGGGACCGAGGTTAAGACAAAGGAATGGGCAGAGTAAGCACCAGAGTAACACAAGCTCCCCTTGGCGAGTGAAAATAATCAGGCGCGCATCACTCCAGTTCGCCTCGTCCCGCCCCACTTCCGTCCCGCATACTCAAAATGAGAGGCAGCACCTCAAAGCTATTTTAATGTTCAGTTAGATCATGGGTTCTCTATAACTTAGCTCCATCTACTAGGCTTTGAGCTGTAACCCATAAGGTCAAGGCAACAATGCCGGGTAATGGGATAATCAAATCTTGTCACGTTTAGAGATACAGTGCGGAAACAGGCCCTGCAGCCCACCAAATCCGCAGCGACCAGCGATCACCCCATACACTAGCACTATCCTGCACACTATGGACAATTTACAATTGTTACCGAAACCTACAAACATGTACTTCTTTGGAATATTGGAGGAAGCCAGAGCTCTCGGAGAAAACCCAGGCGGTCATAGGGAGAATGTACAAACTCCGTATAGACAGTGTCCGTAAGGCAGGATCGAACCCGGGCCCCTGGCGCTGAAAGGCAACAATTCTACCACTGCGCTACCATTGATCTTTGATCAGAGAATTGGGTCTTGGCTGATGCAAAACACAAAGTATAGGGTCACAAAGGGAACAAACACAGTGCTAAAATAAGGACTGCATTTGAAGAGCCAGCAATAAGGTGGTGGGAAGGAAAAGGAAAAAACTGTGACAGGATGGAGATCCCTTTGACCAATCTTCCAACCTGAACTCTCCCTTTCAGACAGGCAGTGACTAGTGGGGTATCGCAAGGCTCGGTGCTGGGACTGCAGCTATTTACAATATACATCAATGATTTAGATGAAGGGATTCAAAGTAATATTAGCAAATTTGCAGATGACACAGAGCTGGGTGACAGTGTGAACTGTGAGGAGGATGCTATGAGGATGCAGGGTGACTAGGACTGGTTGGGTGAGTGGGCAGATGCATGGCAGATGCATTTTAATGTGGATAAATGTGAGATTATCCACTTTGGTAGCAAAAACAGGAAGGCAGATTATTATCTAAATAGTGTCAAGTTGGGAAAAGGAAAAGGACAATGGTATCAGGGGTTGTTCATCAGTCAATGAAAGTAAGCATGCAGGTACAGCAGTGAAGAAAGCGAATGGCATGTTGGCCTTGGTACCAAGAGGAGTTGAGTATAGGAGCAAGGAGTTGTATAGGGCCCTAGTGAGACCACACCTGGAGTATTGTGTGCAGTTTTGGTCCCCTAATTTGAGGGAGGACATTCTTGCTATTGAGGGAGTTCAGCGTAGGTTTACAAGGTTAATTCCCGAGATGGCGGGACTGTCATATCCTGAGAGAATGGAGCGGCTGGGCTTGTATACTCTGGAATTTAGAAAGATGAGAGGGGATCTTATTGAAACATATAAGATTATTAAGGGTTTGGACACGCTAGAGGCCAGAAACATGTTCCCGATGTTGTGGGAGTCCAGTCTCAGTCTTCCACCTTTGTTCTACTTTAGAGATGTCCTTCATTCTGGTTAGGTTAGGTTAGGTTAGGTTAGGTTAGGTTAGGTTAGGTTAGGTTAGGTTAGGTTAGGTTAGGTTTCATTTAGTTTGGTTTGCTTTGGTTTGGTTTATTGTCACAAGTACCAAGGTACAGTGAAATGCTTCTTGTTGCGTGCTATCTGGTCAGTGGAAAGACTATGTGTGACTACAATCAAGCTGTGCTCAGTGTACAGATACGGGATGAAGGAATTAACGTTTGGCGCACGATAAAGTTCTAGTCCGTACCTTGTCCGTGAGGTTCTTCCATCCGCGTGCAGCTTCTTCCAGCATCTTTTCCTGCTCCCGGGCTACACTGCGTAGCCGGGTCCAGCGCTGCCATACAGTGGTCATCGACCTACTGATGGTGGCCTTGCTGGCATCATTGCCCAAGCTCTCCAGCTGCGAGGCTTGCTCCTCCAGGGTAGTGATCTTCTCCTGGAAGGAATTCACCACCGATAGCAACGACTAGGAGTGAGAGAAATATCAATGGAACACGTGTATTAAACCACATTGGCAGCTTTATATTTAAAAAAACATGTCTTGCAGAAAGGAAGAAAAAGGTAAAAGGGAAATGAAAGGAAGAGAGAGCACAAAATGAGAGGAGAAAGAGAGAGGGAGAGGGAGAGGGAGCAGAGCAAAGGTTTGACTCAGTGGGTCAGGCAGCATCTCTGGAGCACATGCAAAGGTGACATTTTGGGTCAGAGTCTGAAGAAAGGTCCCAACCCAAAACGTTGCCTATCCATGCTCTCCAGAGATGTTTCCTGACCCGCTGAGTTACTCCAGCATGTTGTGTTCTCTGAAAGATTCCAGCTTCTGAAGTTCCCTATGCCGACCGACCACAGGTAGCTCCTTGTGGTGAGCTAGTGATTGCTGTCAGCGAGTTATTGCTAGAGAGTATTGAGAGCCAGATACTAGAAACATAGAAACATAGAAACAGAAAATAAGTGCAGGAGGAGGCCATTTGGCCCCTTCGAGCCTGCACCACCATTCATTGTGATCACGGCTGATCATCCACATTCAGTACCCCGTGCCTGCCTTCTCCCCATATCCCATGATTCTGCTAGCCCCTAGAGCTCAATCTCTTTTAAATTCATCCAGTGAATTGGCCTCTACTGCATTCTGTGGCAGGGAATTCCACAAATTCATAACTGGGTGAAAAAGTTTTTTTCTCATCTCAGTTTTAAATGGCCTCCCCTTCATTCTTAGACTGTAGCCCTAGTTCTGGACTCCCCCAATATTGGGAACTTTTTTCCTGCATCTAGCTTGTCCAGTCCTTTTATAATTGTATATGTTTCTGTGGTGCTACCTTATGCTGAGTCAGCTTCTCTTCACTTTCATGGCTAGTTGCTGCTTTGGCAGTGGAGAATTCCGACAAGGTCCTTTCTGCCTGGTTCATGAGAGCAATTAACTGCTGCCGGGCCTCCTGGTAGTCTTGCCACTGTGCGACACATCTAGGAGGAATGGTGTAGAACCACACTCAGTCAGCTCTCGGTTCAATGAAAGCTAAACAGAAAACAGTATATCCCAATCCCAAATACTCATCAGTCAACCCCGGGTCATGCAGACCACCCCTGACAGATCATTGCAAAATTATCTTGAATGCCCCCAGGGCTTAGGGCATTGGAAGTACAACATTCAACGTCCAAATCTCAATATCCCAAACCATGTTCCAATACTTTTAAATCATAAACTATTGACATAACATTGCATAATATGCCTTCCCTTGGGATCAAGTTTCGATGTTTGCAATGGAATTAAATTCACTTCACTGGCAAAGACCATTTATCTCAATGATCCATGTTTTGTTGATGTGCCAAATGACCATCTTAGTTCATCTAACCCTATCCTTTCTCTCTCAATCACCAATACATAGCTGCTTCTTAAATATGCACAAGCCCTCAATGTTCCACATTCTCTGGGTAAGAGGTTTCTCCTGGATTTCCTGCAGGACCCCTCTCACCCTAACCATGGACTATTTGCCCTCCTCCCATCAGCGAGGCGGTACAGGAGCCTCAGGTCTCGCACAAGCAGGCTGAGGAACAGCTTTTTCAATAACACCATTACACTGCTGAACTCACAGTCCCGACGCTAGCTATCTTCTATACTCTCCCATTTGTATACATTTATTTGCCTATGTACCAGTTTAATTCATCCACAGTGCACACATTGTTTAACCAGTATTTTTATTTCTACTATCTTGCACTCTGACCAGACGCTAAACTGCATTTTGTTGTACCTGTACTCGTATTTGTGCAATGACAATAAAGTTGAATTGAATTGAATTGAATTGAATTTACAAGTGCCTATATTTTACTTTCTTCCCCTAATGTTACCTCCCCATTATCCGGAAACATCTTGCTTACATCCACCCTTGCATAACTTTGAAGACCTCTGCCAGGATCAGTCCTCTTTTTCCTTCCACATAGTTACCCCACCTTTCAATTGTGGTGTTCCACACTGCATCAAAATTGCATCGATCCCCATTGCATCATTAATTTGATTGCAACCCCACCGCATGAATTGCATCACCTATTCCCCAATGCATCAACTGCGCAGCCCAATGGCCTTGTACCTGCCTGCAGTGGAACAGGTGAGACGTTACCTTTGCAAGATGTCCCGCTGCCCCTGAGCTTCCAGCTCGGTGTCACCTTTCCTTTGCTGCAACGATGCCAAGCTTTGCTCCACCTGCTCTCTTCCTGCCGGGTTGATCGACGGCAGTAGGTCCGGTACCAGGCGCTCCAGCAGCCCCATTTGGCTTGCGAACGTGGATTCTGTAGCAAAGAATTCCGTGTGTCTGCTCAAGGTCTCCTCTGATGCCTCCACATCCAAGCCCTCAGTCGCTTGCTGTAAGAGGGCGTTGGCATCCTCTAACCAGTCACCAGCAGACTGAACTGCCCATTGGTACTGCAGAATCATGCTTTGTACCTTGTCGAGGGACTGCTGGGAAAGAAGAGGATGGAGAGAGGAAATGATCACAATCAACAAGGAACTGCAGATACTGGTTCACACAATAGGACACAAACAACAGTGGTGGATGCCCACAACGTCGCTTAGCCAGGCCGACACTGCAACGTCGCCATGACAACGGCCATTTATGGACAGCTGCACTCGAAACAATTTGGACTTTGAAAATTGCGCCAGAATCTGGCGACTCTGGTATATTGTCTCAGTGGACTAGTGCTTGAGTAACTCAGCGGGTGGGGCAGCATCTCTGTCGAACATGGAAAAAATGATGGTTCAGGTCAGGGCTCTTCTTCCGACTGATCAGGCTATTATCATCATCACTCCGATTGAACCAGTTGTCGGAAACAAGGAGGATCTTGTCCAGTGCAACTTCTAGCAAAAGGAATGCAAGATCTCCAATCTGTTGCTAGATTTACTTTAGTTAGTTTAGAGAGTGCCAAAACAGGCCCTTAGGCCCACTGAGTCCACTCACACCAGCCAGCAATCGCCCCATACACTAACTTTATCCTACACACTAGAAACAATTTACAAGTTTACTGAAGCCAATTAACCTACAAATTTGTACGTCTTTGGACGGGAGGAAGCCAGAGCACTCGGGGAAAACCCATGCGGTCACAGAGGAGAACGTACAAACTCTGTACAGACAGCACCTGTAGTCAGGATCGAGCCCGGGGCTCTGGCGCTGTAAGGCAGCAACTCTACCGCTGCGCCACAATAAAGTGGTCAAAAGATTCCTCGTCTAATTCCTCGGTTTCATGTCATAAAGGAGCAATTCGTCAGAGTGGCCATGACAGAATGGAGTGACTACCGTGTTCAAGGAATATTCAAGAGAGGACAATAACAGCAGAGATACAAGAAAGGGAGATCATCGATACTAATGAAGTGCAGGCATAGTCTAATACTGGGAAAAGAGTTGTAATGCTACAGAGAGGGCTGAAAAGATCTAACAACACTCCCAATACCAAGAGGAGGACTGAGACACTCTGATGATGGGGAGGTCAATATCCTTAATGGACCATGCAATATCCTAGCAGGAGGCACTGCTCAAAAAGGCAATGAATATCATCATTGATGCCCATTTCCCTGGCCACGTTCTCTTCTCGTTGCTATTATCAGGAGGAAGTCCCGGGAGCCTAGGACCGTTACCTCCCGATGCCAGAACAACTTCTTCTCATCAGCCGTCATGTTCTACACACCCCCACCTCAGCACCAAATCATTACGGACTTTGAACTACTATAGTTGCTTGACATACTTTGGTTTTTGCACGATCACGGCCTAGTTTACTTAGAATAACTTAAAATGTATTGCATATTGATTATTATTTTTGTTGCGTCTAGTGTGTCTGCAAAGCTGCAGCAAGTAAGAATGTATCTGTTACGGTTCATATCCGGAGTCTATGACAAATGAACATTTTATTTTTATTAATTAAAATGATATCTATATTTTAAATTTACAATCATTTGAGTTGATTATTCAACCTGTTTCTATCTCTAGCCTTTGTCCAACAATCTGGCCATCGGGGAACTTCTTCACCCGAGGTCATCTGTTGCTGTGATTTGATCGCCCCTTTCTCTCATCCACCTTTCTTTACTGCTCCCCCCCCTGCAATCAGTCTGAAGAAGGGTTCCGACCCGAAAAGTCACGTATCTATGTTCTCGAGAGATGCTTCCTGACCCGCTGAGTTACAGTATTCCAGCAATTTGTATTTGTTTTTGTCAAATAAATACTCTTGATTATTGTCTCGGCTAGACACACAGAGTCTCTTGCCCAGTGTAGGAGAACCAGAGGACATAGGTTTAAGGTGGGGGGGTGGGGGATGGGGGGAGAAAGATTTAATAGGAACCCGAGGGTGGAACCCTTTTCATGCGAAGGATGGTAGGTGTATGGAACGAGCTGCCAGAGAAGGTAGTTGAGGCAGGTACTGTCGCAAGGTCTAAGAAACATTTAAACAGGTACATGGACTAGACAGGTTTAGAGGGATATGGGTCAAATGCGGGCAGGTGGGATTAGCCTAGATGGGACTTTATCAGTTAATTTATTCATGTTGGGCCGAAGGGCCTGTTTCCAAGTGTACAGTTTTGGTCTCCTAATCTGAGGAAAGACATTCTTGCCATAGAGGGAGTACAGACAAGGTTCACCAGACTGATTCCTGGGATGTCAGGGCTTTCATATGAAGAAAGACTGGATAGACTTGGCTTGTACTCACTAGAATTTAGAAGATTGAGGGGGGATTTTATAGAAACTTACAACATTCTTAAGGGGTTGGACAGGCTAGATGCAGGAAGATTGTTCCCGATGTTGGGGAAGTCCAGAATAAGGGATCACAGTTTAAGGATTAGGGGGAAATCTTTTAGGACCGAGATGAGAAAAACATTTTTCACACATGTGCAGGCCTGTGATGAATCTCTGAAATTCTCTGCCACAGAAGGTAGTTGAGGCCGGTTCATTGGCTATATTTAAGAGGGATTAGATGTGGCCCTTGTGGCTAAAGGTATCAGGGGGTATGGAGAGAAGGCAGGTACAGGGATACTGATTGGGGATGATCAGCCATGATCATATTGAATGGCGGTGCAGGCTCGAAGGGCCGAATGGCCTACACCTGCACCTATTTTCTATGTTTCTATGTGTGTATATATTTATACAATGGTATATGGACACACTGATCTGTTCTGTATTCGTGCCTACTATGTTCTGGTGTGCTAAAGCAAAGCAAGAATTTCATTGTCCTATCTGGGACACATGACAAAAATCTCTCTTGATCTTGGACATGTTGGCCGGTGTGGGCTAGTTGGGCCGAAGGGCCTGTTTCCAGGCTGTAAGACTCTATGACCCATGTTTTGTCATTTTACTGAGAGACATTGTTCTGATTAGTCAGCATCGAGTCTCTTCCAATTCCCTTCCCCTCTGGCAGGTCGCATCTACCCAAGGTACTGACTAACCTTCTTGGTGCTCAGCATTTCCTGGACTTGGGCCTCGAGCTGGGCGAGCTCACTCAGGTTGGTCTCCACCTGTGGCGGCATCAGCTCCTTCGACTCGGAGTACTTGTCCTTCTCCTTGCCGCTCAACGCCGCCATGATCCGAAGAGTTGACTGCACCTCCTCCTCCAGGATCTGGGACTTCCGTATCTCCTCCTGGATGCTCTGAAGCTTGACGTCCAGGTACGCGGCAGCGCCGAGGTCCCCCTTGATCTTCCGCAGCCACTCGAGGGTGTGCTGGATCTCGGTCTGGAAGTCGATCCTCTGGACGAGCCTGCCCTCGCACTCTGTTATCCTCCCGCCGACTGTTCCCTGGGCCGTCTCCAGGGCCTCTCTCCAGGCCTGGATTTGCAGGCTTCTCGCCTCATGAGCGCCGCTCTCCAGCTCGGGCGAAAACTGTTCCACTTGCTCGATCAGCCTCTTCAGGAGGGAGCTGGCGGCCTGCACGCCTCCAGCCAGGGCGTGGTAGTTCTTCAGCTTCTCCTCGAGGGAGAGGGTCTCCTGGTTGGTCTTGGCCAGGCCCTCCTGCAGCGCCTGGAGCTGAGCCTCCAACTGCAGGGAGGTGGCCTCGTGGTCCAGGTAGGCCGAGACTGTGTCTCCCAGCATGGACACCCTCAGCTCGGTCTGGCGCTTCAGCCGGTTGTACAGGCTGCCCAGCCCCGCCATCTCGTCGGGCTGCCAGGGTTGTCCCGAGCTTCGGAAGGTCTCTTTCCTCTGGTTCAGCTCGTCCACCGCTTTGCCCAGTCCCACCACCTCGCCCAGGAGGGTGCGGTAGTCAGCCTGCACCGATGCTGCCTCCTCGGAGGAAAGCCTCAGCTTGCTTTTGCCCATCTGGACCAGCTGGTCCTCCAGCTCGCTCAAAGCCTTGCTGGTCATGTCGATGAGGGAGATGTACTCTTTCCTGCCCGCGATGGCCTCTTGGATCTTCTCCGACTTCTCCTTGGCCAGGCCGATGATGGAGTTGAACTGCTTGGGCAAGGCGTTGAGCTTCTCGTCCAAGAAGGAGTGGTCGGCCTCGCTGAGGGAAGGCAGGAGTTCCCGGCCGCTCCTCTGCACCAGGAGGAGAAGGTTCTCGTACTCGGGGCACTGCTCCAGGAGGAGCTGGTACTTGGCCAGCTGGACACACAGCTCCGCGTCGCTGCTCATCAGGCTGGTCTGCGGGAAGGTCAGGATGTCGGCCTGCTTCAGCCAGTGGCACACCTTGTCCAGGTCGGCCTTGAAGTACTTCCTGGAGGCCAGGATCCTCTCCAGCCCCTGCAGCCGCTGCGCGCTCTTCTGCACCGCCGAGTCGTAGGCGGCCTGCAGCTCCTGCAGGTGGGTCATTATTTCTGCCGTCTCTTCCTCGGCCGCCTCCCGGGCCAGCTCCCTGCCCTGGGCCCAGAGAGCCGCCACGTCGGCCTGGTACTCTTTCAGGCTGGCGCAGGCGGCCTTGCAGGCCCGGGTCTGCTTGCCGACGTCCAGCGGCATGAGGGCGACGTGCTCCGGGGTGGTGGCCGCCATCTCGGTCTGCCGGATCCAGCCCACGGCCGGGCCCAGCGCCATGAGGAACTGGGTGCGGTCCGACAGGGCCCGGCTCAGGTACTTCCTCCGCTGCCCCACCGCCTCGCTCAGCGAGCCCATCCTCCCGTGCAGGGCGCCCAGCGTCTTCTGCAGCCGCTGCCGCTCGTCCAGGCCCAACCGGGCCAGGATCTTCTCCGCCTCCGTCGTGGCCGCGCCGTGGGCCAGCTGCTGCGACTCCAGCTCGCTGCAGCTGGCGATGTGGTCCAGCAGCAAGGTCTGGGCCAGCTCTGCCGGCGGGCTGCACCGCAGGGCCTCGGAGAAAAGCCGGGTCTGACCCTCGGCCCAGTCCAGCAGGTCCTCCAGCTTGGACTGGCACTGGCTCAGCTCCTCCAGGGTGGTCACGGAGACCTGGATCTTCCTCTCCAGCAGCTCCTCCAGCTGGGCCCACTGCTTCTCATAGTGGCTGGTCTGCTCCTTGATCAGCTCCTTGTCCTCAGGGTTCAGGCGCTCCATCAGCTTCTGCTTCTGCTCCTTCAGGTCATCCAGCACAAACCTCTGAGCCTGCACTGCGCTCGCCAGCTGCTTCAGGGCTTCCAGGAGCTCAGCTGTGCTCTCCGCGTCCGTTCTGTTGCAAAGAAACCAAGATAAGAAGGGTCAGAAGTGAGTGCAATTGCACGTGAAGGGCCTGTCCCACCAGCATGCGACTCCATGCGGCAAGCGCGACCTAAAGGGCCTGTCCTACGAGCATGCGACTCCATGTGGCAAGCACGACCTAACGTGGTCGCTTGAGCCGTACGGCCTCGCGGGGCCGGTCCCACTTCGATCGCCGGAGCCGTATGGAGTTGTGCGGAGCTGGTCCCGACATCGGGCGGGACTCCGAAAAGATGACCGTATTCAAAAATTCCGCGCGGCAACGGCCTGCCGGCCCGCAGCCAGCTCGACGCTCGAACTTCATGTCACTCACACGACCTCCGCACGGCCCCCGCTTCTGGTTTGGTCGCGCTTGCCGCATGGAGTCACATGCTCGTGGGACAGGCCCTTTAGTCACAAAGTGCTGGAGTAACTCAGCGGGTCGGGCAGCATCTCTGAAGAAAAGGAATAGGCGACTATTTCAGGTCAGAACCCCTCTTCGACTGCACGTTGTTTGAAGAGCAACCCAAGTTAACCTTCCCTGTCTTAATTAGGTTTTTAGGAACATTTCATAATAAACTCACAAGGAAGTACTGGCTCAAAACTACTGCCAATATCAGCAAAGGCCCACACCTCCCTATCCATGCTCTCATTTCATCAGGAAGAAGGTATAGAAGTCTGACAACCATGACCACCAGGTTCAAGAATAGCTTCTTCCCAGCAATCACCCGGCTCTTGAACACTACACAACACCAACCTTAGCCATGACCTTCTATGAACTGTCTTTGGTTACACCACAGAGTTTGGTGTAGTGTTGTCGTTATTAGTTTATTAAATTTTTCTATATTATATATTATCTATGACATTGTTTACAGGCCTGTTGTGCTGCTGCAAGTAAGGATTTCACTCCTCCATTGTCAGAGTGAGGCCCAGAGTGAGACCCAGTCAGAGTGAGGAACAGCACCTCATATTTCACTTGGTAGACAAAAATGCTGGAGAAACTCAGCGTGTGAGGCAGCATCTATGGAGCGAAGGAATAGGTGAAGTTTCGGGTCGAGACCCTTCTTCAGACTGAAGAAGGGTCTCGACCCGAAAGGGTCTGAAGAAGGGTCTCGACCCGAAATGTCACCTATTCCTTCGCTCCATAGATGCTGCCTCACCCGCTGAGTTTCTCCAGCATTTTTGTCTACCTTCGATTTTTCCAGCACCTGCAGTTCTTTCTTAATCATATTTCGCGTGGGTAGTTTACACCACAGCAGTATGAACATTAACTTCTCTATCCTCAGATAGCCCTTGCTTTCTCTCTCCATCCGCTCCCCCTTCCCAGTTATCCCACTAGTCTTATTGTCTCTGACTACATTCTACCTTTGTCCCGCCCCCTCCACTGACATCAGTCTGAAGAAGGGTCTTCACCCGAAACGTCATTCATTCCTTCTCTCCAGAGATGCTGCCTCACCCGTTGAGTTACTCCAGCATTTTGTGTCTATCTTGCAGTGTTTTAATAGCCTGATGGCTGTAGGGAAGAAGCTGCTCCTGAACCCGGGCGTTACAAACTCCGACATATTCTTCCCGATGGCAGGAGTGAAATGAGTGTGTGGTCCGGGTGGTGTGGGTCTCTGATGATGCTGGCTGACTTTTTGTGACGCCGCCTCCTGTAGATCCCTTTGATGGTAGGGAGGTCAGTACCCGTGATGGACTGGGCAGTGCTCAGAGATAAGAGTGTGAACAAAGTGTAAGATCTGGAGAGAGGGGATGTGGAGAGGATATTTCCACCAGTGGGAGAGTTCAGGACCAGAGGTCGTAGCCTCAGAATTAAAGGATGTTCCTTTGGAAAGGAGACGAGGAGGAATTTCTTTGGTCAGAGGATGGTGAATCGGTGGAATTCATTGCCTCAGAAGGCTAAGGAGGCCAAGTTAATGGATAGTTTTAAGGCAGATTGGTAAATTCTTGATTAGTAATAGTGTCAGGGGTTACGGGGAGAAGGCAGGGGAATGGGGGTGAAGACGGAAGGATAGAGTAACCATGATTGAATGGCGGAGTAGACTTGGTGGACCGAATGGTGTAATTCTGCTCCTATCACTTATGAACATCTAACTATCCACCCACTCACCTTCCTAGGTCATCCCATTCTTTGGTGAACTTGTCCAAAAGCACTTCCACGATGCTCATTCGGTCTTGATAATCCCTGGCCCACTGCTGGTCCCGCTCCCTCATGGAGAGCAGGGTGTTGCTCTGATGGCACAACTCCAACCACTGGTTGCTCAAATGGCCAACCTCTGAGTGCTCGGGTGACTCAAGACCTTCCGTCAGGTTACTGATCTTCTCAGTGAGTTTTGTAATATTTACCTGCCTGGATTGGAGTTGATGGCCCAAATCCTGAAAATGACAAACAAATACAATTCGTTGTAGTTGGGCGGCACGGTGACACAGAGGTAGAGTTGCTGTCTTACAGCGCCAGAGACCCGGGTTCGATCCTGACTTCGGGTGCTTGTCTGTACAGAGTTTGTATGTTCTCCCTGTGACCTGCATGGGTTTTCTCCTGGGATCTCCGGTTTCCTTACACACTCCAAAGACGTACAGGTTTGTACGTTAATTGGCTTGGTATAATTGTAAATTGTCCCCAGTGTGTGTAGGATAGTGTTAATGTGCAGATATCGCTGGTTGGCAGGGACTCGGTGGGCCGAAGGGCCTGTTTCTGTGCTGTATCTCAAAATATATATAAATAAAAACCAAAAAGTTATATAAGATGTTGGTGAGGCCGCATTTAGAGTATTGTGTTCACGTTCTGGGCACCATGTTAAGGGAAAGATGTCAAGTTGGAAAGGGTGCAGAGAATGTTTACAAGGATGTTGCTAGGACACGAGGGTGTGAGCTATAGGGAGCAGGCTAGGACTCTATTCCCTGGAGCGCAGAAGGATGAGAGGTGAACTTATAGAGGTTTTTTAAATTATGAGAGGAATAGATCGGGTAGACACACAGAGTCTTTTGCACATAGTAGCGGAATTGAGAACCTGAGGTCACACATTTAAGGTGAAGGGGGAAAGATTTTATCGGAATCTGAGGGGTAACTTTTTCACACAAAGAGTGGTGTGTGTATGGAACGAACTGCAGGGGAAGGTAGTTGAGGCAGGGACTATCGGAACGTTGAAGCAATTAGACAGGTGCATGGATGGGAGATGTTTAGAGGGATAAGGGCCAAACGCAGGCAAGTGGGACTAGTGTAGTTGTGACATGTTGGTCGGTTGTGGGCAGGTTGGGCCGAACGGCCTGTTTCCACACTTTATAACTCTATACAATTTTAATCACAGATTGAACACCGATTTTCTGGCATCCTTGGTTCCAGAGACTTACAGGATTAGCCATTTTTCTGGACGAATAGAGGTCACGTGATAATGAAACGACAATAGATTCAAAAGGTGTGGAAGTGAATGGCATTGAGATAGAGATCAGCCATATCTAACTGAAAGAACGGGCCATTCACAGGGCAAAGCTAAATGACCAAGTTATAATTCTATAAAATGAAAACCTTTTACAACAGATGACAACGTCTTAGGTCCCTCCACAGATGCTGCCTGATCAGCTGAGTTCTTCCAGCACTTTGTGTTTTGCTCATGATTTTCAGAGAGTTGTGAGTCTGTGGAATTCTCTGCCTCAGAGGGCGGTGGAGGCAGGTTCTCTGGATGCTTTCAAGAGAGAGCTAGATAGGGCTCTTAAAAATAGCGGAGTCAGGGGATATGGGGATAAGGCAGGAACAGGATACTGATTGGGGATGATCAGCCATGATCACATTGAATGGCGGTGCTGGCTCGAAGGGCCGAATGGCCTATTCCTGCACCTATT
The DNA here is from genome assembly GCF_010909765.2 of Amblyraja radiata. Taxonomy (NCBI): domain Eukaryota; kingdom Metazoa; phylum Chordata; class Chondrichthyes; order Rajiformes; family Rajidae; genus Amblyraja; species Amblyraja radiata. The sequence goes on from NC_045963.1 coordinate 68,104,120, forward strand.
GTCTATTGTCTATTGATTGCAGCTACTGCAGTTCCTTTGGTCTCTATTGTGTTCAATGTATCTCAGTGAATCCCTTACCTGCACTTGGGCCAACAGGTTCTGGGCAATCTTCAGTTCCAGTTCTGCAGGTCTCCTCTTCAGGCTATGGAGCTGTTGCTCGATGTCCAGGAAATACGCGGAGAGCTCCGTTTTGTGTCGTTTGATCTCCTCCCAGCCTAGGGCCAGCTCCTGTGACCTGACCAGGTGCTGTTCTATCTGAAATACAAGGCAGCCTTGCTTCACTGGATAGCCCGCAGCCGTCGCAGTAACATTGTGGTGGAGGGATGTGGAGAAGTGGTGAAGGGGGACAAGTACAAATCCATGAGGAAATGTCCCCAATGAACTCCTGTCCCACTCCAGCTACTGGAGCCCAAACTCTCTGCTGAGAGTCTGATTCCATACGTTCGGAGTTCTGAATGTGGAAGGTGCCACATTCACTCGGGTCGGCACGGTGGCGCAGCAGTTGAGTTGCTGCCTTGCAGAGACAGAGACCCCGGGTTAGTTCCTGACTATGGGTGCTGTCTGTACGGAGTTTGTACGTTTTTCCTGTGACTGCGTGGGTTTTCCCCGGGTGCTCCGGGGTTTCCTCCCACACTCCAAAGACACACACATTTGTAGGTTAATTGGCTTCGGTAAAGATTGTAAATTGTTTCTAGTGGGTAGAATAGTGCTAGTGTACAGGGTGATCGCTGGTCGCTGTGGATTTGGTGGGCCTAAGGGCCTGTTTCCACACCGTATTTCTAAACTAAGCCAAGCTAAAACTGCCACAGATATTAGTTGATATTTTTAGTGCTGGTTGGTATTTAGCACTAAACCAATATTTGAAGACAGGTCACACTTGTAGCTCTCCTTAGCCTAAAAGGGGTGTTGTACTTGGAATGACAGCAGTGCTCGGTCAAATAGGTTGGGAGTGTTGCAAAAATTTGATGTGTTAACTTACCATTTGTTTGGTGTGTTGGATGTCTCCTGCTGCCTTCTTGACGGTGTCGTCGGACAGGTCACACATGCAACAAAGGAGCTCCAGGTACGTGCTCGCCTGCTCCTGCAGAGCCCGGTAGTGTTTCACCTGCAGCAACGTGGAGTCCAGGATTATTAACAGGTACATGAGGAAACCATGCACTGCAGATGCTGGTTTACAAAAAGACACCGAGTGCTGGATTAACGACGCAGTGGCGCAGCAGTAGAGTTGCTGCCTCACAGCGCTTGCAGCACCGGAGACCCAGTGTCGATCCCGACTACGGGTGCTGTCTGTGCGGAGTTTGCATGTCCTCCCTGTGACGTGCGTGGGTTTTCGCCGAGAACTTCGGTTTCCTCCCACACTCCAAAGATGTACAGGTATATAGGTTAATTGGCTTGTTGTATGTGTAAACTGTCCCTAGTGTGTGTAGGATAGTGTTAATGTGCGAGGATCACTGGTCGGCGAAGACTCGGTGGGGAACATGGCTCAGTGATGTTTCAGTTGGACCCTTAAATGATTCATTGAAACTTTACTGTCACTTGTACCTATGAATAGCGAAATGCTTTGTATTGCATGCAACCTAGTAACATCATATAGCAGACCTCTCCTAGGCAGTACACAAGTGTTGCCACATCTGTGGTGCTGCCAATGTTACATAAACTCACCGAATAATCCTATATTCTGCCTGGCAGCTGGAGGCCTCCCACCGGGTTCCTCTTCGTTCTTCCGCCCCCCCCCCCACGCTCACCACATGCCGGGTCCCCTTCATTCTCGGCACACCCCCCACACCTTCCCGCCGGGTACCCCCATTGTTCTCGGCAGCCCCAACCCCCATTCCCTCCCTCCCCCATGCTGGGTTCCTCTTCATTCTCAGCGGCCCCCTCCAGAACGTCAGGATGTTTAGTCTGGTTACCTGTTTGATTGACTTCTTTGGGCTGGTGGGCGGGTGAGCTTGGACCTCCAGCTCCTGCTGCACAGTCCGGAGCCAGGTCTGGCACTGCTGCAGTGTGTCCTGGTGGCTCACGTGTTTCTGGAGCTCGCATTCCAGACTCTGGTACAACTGTGAAGGAACAAGTTAAACAGAGGCAGAGAGTTAGTCACCCGCAGGCATGATCACAACTCTGTGCCATCCACATACTAAAGCCATTTGCCAGCCAAGCCACCCACCATGGTGACGACTATGGCAGCCTTGCCTGTGAATAACAGTACCGAGAAAAGGCTATGGGTGTAATAGAGTCGGCACAGTGGTGCAGCGGTAGAGTTGCTGCCTTACAGTGCCAGAGACCCGGGTTCAATCCTGGCAATGGGTGCTGTCTGTACGGAGTTTGTACGTTCTCCCTGTGACCGAGTGGGTTTGCTCTGGTTGCTGCGGTTTCCTCCCACACTCCAAAGGCGTACAGGTTTGTAGGTTAAATTGGCTTCTGTAAAATTGTCCCTGGTGTGTAGGACAGTGTTAGTGTATGAGGTGGTGATCACTGGTCAGTGTGTGAACTCAGTCAGTTGAAGGGCCTATTTTCGTGCCGTATGTCTAAAGTCTGGTGCCTAGAGTCTGCTTGCTCCCTTTGCCCAAACCAATGCTCCCATGTTTGTGTAGAAAGGAACTGCAGATGCTGGTTTAGACCGAAGATAGATACAAAGTACCGGAGCAACTCAGCATCGCTGGAGAAAAAGGATGGATGACGTTTTGGGTCGGGTCCGAGTCAGTTCCGGTATCAAAAAGTGTCCCAGCCCGAAATGTCACCCATCCTTTTTCTCCAGTGATGTTGCCTGACCCGTTGAGTTACTCCAGCACTTTGTGTCCATCATCCCACGTTAGTATTGGTCTTACCACTGAAGAGAGAGTTGGGGAGCAGAGCGTTTCACCTTGGTTCAGGGATGGTGTAATGGAAGCAACATTCATGGTATGAATGCAAACAAGAACAAGTGTAGATGTGGGTGTACTTAAAGACCATTCCTTTACCCTCTGAGCTGTGCTACAGATGGCAGAGTAGCTGTCCCGGATCCCCTGTAGATGCCCTTGGACCTGGTGCTTGAACTTTCCTTGGAGCCCCTCCGAGCAGTTGGCAATCAGGCTGTCTCCTTTGTTTCTCAGACTCGCCAGGGCGTGTTCAAAACCGGCAATCTCCTCCATTATCGGCTGTTGGGAGAGAGAAAGACGGCACACAGAGTCATCCTACAGATACAGCACGGAGTATATGGAAGTAATATTGGCCCTCAGCTATGTCACACCATTCAATTACACTTTGCTCACCACTACAGAGCTCTCACTCCAGGAGAAAATAGTCGACTCCATTCACCATCCATCCACCACTCAGCCTCCAGTCATGGTGCACCTCCAGAAAGCCCTGGAGCACACTGGGGCCCCTTCAACACATTTGTAACCTCCATCCTGCCTACTCTTACTGAATGATGCGCCGCTGGCCAAAGCCAGCATATATTGCCCCTCCTAGCACACTCTACCTTCAAGAAGGCAGTGTACGCAAGCTTCCTGAACAGCCACAGTCCACGTGGCTAAAGTTGTCCAACAGTGTTAGGTAGAGAATTCATCGGCTTTGATCCGTGGTGGAGACAGACAGTGGAATAAGTCGACGTCTGACCCATTGGGGTAGGTATCGATTTCTGTCTTCCTATGTACCTGCGCACGGCCATCCATGCTGTAGGACTCTATTTGTTATTATATCTCCCTTAATTGTCCCTAAAACCATAGCTACTTCACCCTTGACCTTCTGTACTCATGGAGATGCAAAGAATCATGGGAAAGAATAGGCGCACAAGTAAGCTATGCGGCCACTCAAGCCTGCGGACCGCACCCACCTTATGTCTGGCCAGGTGCTGGGTTGCCATCTCTAGGTTGGTGCTCTGGGTGGTGTCGTGGGCCACCAGCCTGGTGGAGATCTGTAGCAGCCACTTTTCCACCTCTTGCAGGTTGCTGTTATAGTCCTCATGCTCCCTCACCTTCTCTTCCAGGTCCTCCTTGCAGACCTAAGCAGACAAGCAGAACATTGACCACCAAACCTTTTAAGTGGGTGGGAAATATTCCAATCCACACTTATCACCTGGGCGTTACTAACAAGTCTGTCTTGAATAAAACACTGATACTACCATATATAGAACTGGGTTGCTTCAGAATCCAGTTTGTAGTCAACCTTGCTGATGAGGGGATGGAGCCTTGCTCAGATCCAAATCAGCCTCCGTACAGTTATCAATCTGGCAGTGACCAAGACGACCTAGGCTTGAGTCCTAGGCTTTTGGACCTTAGACTTTAGATTTAGGGATACAGCGAGGAAACGGGCCCTTCGGCCCACCGAGTCTGTGCCGACCAATGACCACCCCATACACAAGCGCTATCTATCCTGCACACTAGGGACAATTTGTAATGTTAGCAAGGCTAATTAACTACAAACCTGCACCTCTGAAGTGTGGGATGAAACTGGAGCACCCGGGGGAAACCCACGTGGTCAGGGAACGAACGTACAAACTCCATACAGACAGCACCCGTGGTCAGCATCGCACCCGGGTCACTGGCGCTAAAAGGCAGCAGCTCTACCGCTGCACCACCATGCTGCCCGTGCCCTTTTGTGGCCCTAACCTTGACTTCCGGAAGTGGCGCCGCTGGTGAACGGCTGCGGCTCGCCTGCAGTCCGTTTGTCTTTACTTTTTTGTGTTGTTTTTTTTTCGTTTTGTCTAGTTAAGTTTTTGGTTTTTAGGTTGTGTTTATGTGTGGGGGGGGAGGGGGGTGGGGGGTTGAAACGGGGCTTGCTGTCTCTCCCTTCGGGGGAATGCGACGTTTTTGTCGTATCCCCCTTCTCTGCCTCCGTCTGCGCTGAGGACTAATGGCGGAGCTGGCGACCTCGAGACTCCGGAGGCAGAGCCAGTCAGGACTCACCCTGGGCTCGCTCCCGTGAGGGCGGCCCAGCTCGGGATAGAACGGCGCTCCCGTGAGGGGCTGTGACGCTCCCGTGAGGGCGGCCTGGCGAGGGGCTGAGACTCTCCCGTGAGGGGCTGTGGCGCTCCCGTCGGAGCGGCCCAGCTCGAGGGTGGAATGGAGCTCCCGTCGGAGCGGCCCAGCCCGAGGTGGAATGGCACTCCCGTCGGAGCGGCCCAGCTCGAGGGAGGAAAGGCACTCCTGTCGGAACGGCCCAGCTCGAGGGAGGAACGGCACTCACGTGAGGGCGATCCGGCTCGGGGCTGGAACGGTGCTCCGGTGGCTGGGACGACGTTCTGGCGGCGGTGACCTGAGTCCGGGGTTCAGCCGCGGGCCAACGGCTGCGTCCGCTGGACTGGAGGGCGGCAGCTTCGACCACTCCTGGGCCACGGTGTTTGAACCGGCCCGTTTGCGGGGTTCGGTGAGCCGCGGGACTGTTTGTGCCATCGCCCGGTGGGGAATCGCCTCAGCGCAGAGGGAGAAGAGGAGGGAAGAGACTGCAGCCCTAAGATTTTTGCCTCCACCACAGTGAGGAGGTGCTTGGAGGATACACTGTGGTGGATGTTAATTTGTGTTTAGTGTTGTTTATTATTGTATTATTGTATGTATGCATGCAGGCACGAAATTTCGTTCAGACCGTAAGGTCTGAATGACAATAAAGGAATTCAATTCAATTCAATTCAATTCAATTCAGGGGTGTGTGTCGACTTGGAGAACTCTGAATGCTCCTTACATTGGACCCTCACCCCAGCTAACACCTGGGTAAACCTTCTATTGATTATCAGATGGTGGATTCCATAACACCAAGTACTTCGTGTGGCCGTGTGGCCTTTGGGACTCTCTTATACTCCACCCTCAGATCGTGGAAACTTTATCCTGACCGTAAGGATCCTCATCCCGACGATTTTAAAAAAAGCTTTTTTTTTAATTACGTGCTTTCCAGTCAGCACAAAGACTGCACATGATCACAAACAAGCCATCCACAGTGTAGCGATACAGCATAAAGGGAATAGCATGGTTATGATAAGAAATTCTGCTGTTGAAAGAAAAATTGAAAAGAGTTGAGTGATTGTAATGAATGACAGCAGAGCCACTTCTGGGACCAGCACTCAAAGAGTCGCCTGCCTTCGCCGCCATCTTGGATCAGCTGGGGGTCACTGGTGTCTATACCCGTGCATGGGAGCTTTGCTCTGATCACTCGGCCTCATCTTAGGTTCCTTGCAACTCGTAGATTCAATGTAAGGCACTTGCCCCAATACTGGCAACTCTACTGCCCCTTACCCCAACCGTGGAGTTCACAAGCTGACTCTGGGCCTCTCAACACCAGAGAGCCCAGATCCTGGCTGTAACCATGGCACCCACATCCCAACCCTGAGGCCTTCACCGTGGTTCACTTACCGTCACCGTGGAGCACAGCTCCTGGTAGTCGGACAGCAGTCTCTTCAGATTGTCACTGACGGCGGGGTCATGAACGAGATCAAAGACTGCCTCGCCCCTCTCGATCACCAACCTTATGCCTGGCTCGTGGGATACAACTGTTTGCTGGATGGCCTGAAGCAGGGAGGAGAGGTTAACTCAGATATTGTACGTGGCAGGTCTTGGCATGAATGTAAGCATACTACAGGCAGAGAACCATTGTCATCACTAGAGGGCAAAATGTGTGAGAATGGAATTTTGAACTAGGTACTTTATCAAGAAGAGTAACTCAGCGGATCAGGCAGCATCAGAGGAGAAAAGGAATAGATGACCTTTCGGGTCGAGACCCTTCTTCAGACATTATGACCTTCAGTCAGAAGAGGGGTGTCGAACCGAAACGTCTGTCCGCCTAAACCTACATGATCTCCCAGTTGCTGGACACTTTAACTCCCCCTCCCATCCCTACACTGTGTGCAAATTGGAGGAACAGCACCTCATATTACGCTTGGATAGCTTACCCCCCCCCCCCCCCCAGCAGTATGAACATTGACATCCCTAACTTCAAGTAACCCTTACCTTCCCTCTCTCTCCATCCCCTCCCCCTTCCCGGTTCTCCGACCAGTCTTACTGTCTCCGACTACATTTTATCCGTTTCCTTTGATGTTACCTTCGCCCGGCTAACAATGGTCTATTCTACATTTTCCCTGATCTCTATTCCGTTTGCCTGTTTTCACACCTTCACATTTACTTATCTATGTATCTCCCTCCCGCCCTGACGTCAGTCTGAAGAAGGGTCTCGACCTGAAACGTCACCCATTCCTTCTCTCCGGAGATACTGCCTGTCCCACTGAGTTACTCCAGCATTTTGTGTCTATGTCGTAATCAACCTTAGTTGATTAATAATCAAAAGCCTGTAGCCTCCTTTTGCTCTGGTATTTTATTTCATTCACATGTTTAAACTATAATGTTTTATTCTTAATGGTTTACTGTATGTCGTGTTGTTGCTTGTGAACGGAGCACCAAGGCAAATTCCTTGTATGTGTAGATACTTGGCCAATAATCTTATTCATTCATTCACTCATTACACAGGCATGCTGGAGACACTGGGCTATGGTTCTCGTTAAATCTAGTAGATTAAGCAGGAAAGGGGGAGAAGGCAGGAAAAGGGTACTAATTGTGGATGATCAGCCATGATCACATTGAATGGCAGTGCTGACTTGAAGGGCCGAATGGCCTACTCCTGCACCTATTGTCTATTGTCTATAAAATGGGGTCTCTGGCCAAGCAGAGTCAGGCAACATCACCATCTGCAGCCACTGTATGTCCAATCACTTAATTATAAAAGAAACTTAAAAGACAGATCCTGACAGATTTACACAGTGAGTCCTTTCACAGTAGAATTGTTGAGAGAGGAAACTGGGCCTTATCTCCACCAATGTCCTCAACGCCCCTCACCTTGTACTTGGCCAGCTGGGCTTTCTTCTCATACAGTTCCACCTTTGGCTCAACCGGGATCTGTAAGATAGCCTGAAAGTCTGCCAGCCACTTGGTCTGGCTCTGGTACTTATCGGTGAACTCCTTTGTGAGGAAGAAACATTTCTCCAGGTTTCCACGCTCTCTCCTGATGGAGCAGGTCAGCTCGTTCAGTTGGCTAATGTGGCCGTCCATCGCTTCCCGGAGACACTGAGCTCCGGGTTCATCCAGGCACTCGATGGCTCGCTCACTCTTCTCCAGAATCATCTTGAGCAAAGTGTTCCCCATATCAATGTTACTGTGTAGAGTCTGGAAATGAAAGAATGTCATACGTTCATAAGTGATATGTGCGGAATTAGGCCATTCTGCCCATCAAGTCTACTCCGCCATTCAATCATGGCTGATCTACTGTATCTCTCCCTCCTAGCTAACCCCATTCTCCTGCCTTCTCCCCATAACCCCTACAGAGTGGTGAATCTCTGGAACTCTCTGCCACAGAAGGTAGTTGAGGCCTGTTCAATGGCTATATTTAAGAGGGAGTTGGATGTGGCCCTTGTGGCTAAAGGGATCAGGTGGTATGGAGAGAAGGCAGGTACAGGATACTGAGTGGATGATCAGCCATGATCATATTGGATGGCGGTGCAGGCTCGAAGGGCCGAATGGCCTACTCCTGCACCTATTTTCTATGTTTCTATGACACCCGTACTAATCAAGAATCTATCGATTTCCGCCTTTAAATTATTATGACCGCCTCCACAGCCGTCCATGGTATCAAATTCCACAGATTCACCACCCCATGATGAAAGAAATTCCTCTTCATCTCCTTTCTAAAGGTACGTCCTTTTATTCTGAGGCTACGGCCTCTATCCTAGGCTTTATTGCTTGTGAAACATGCTCTCTACGTCCACTCTATTCAGGCATTTTACAATGTCTCTGGTAAGCAAAGTCTACACAAGAGACCAAAAGTGGCCACACTAAAGGGCCTGTCGCACTTGGGCGTCATTTGCGCGCAAAGATTTTGTCCTTCCCAAAATCCTGGGGCACCGTGCGCGACTGGAGGAACACCACCTCATATTCAGCTTGGGTAGCTCATAACTCAACGGTATGAACACTGAATTCCCCAGTTTTAAATATCACTTCCCGCTCTCTCTTTCCTGTATCCCCTCTCACCTCCCTGATTCTGCTTCGCACTCATCTCTCCCACTACCCACCCTGCGTTCCCCCATCCCTCCCGGTCTCCTCGACTTACCTCAAACTTTTTGATCTTGCTTTCCATGGCAACTTTGTCCACCACCGTCAAAGCGACCGCCAGGTTCTTGAAGTTCTTCTGTGCAGCCCTGAGCCAGCCCGTGTAGGTGCCAAGAGCTGAATCAGCTTCCTCCAGGGCTCGCAGTTCCTCCCTCAGTAATTTGGTCTGGTTCTGTGACACAAAGTACACCCGTCACCGTGGGAGATAACATCAGAGCGGAGATAGTGCACAATCAACCTGCTTATGCTGGCCAAGAGTGTTTTATTGTCACATGTCCCAGACAGAACAATGAAAATTCTTACTTGCAGCAGCACAAAAGAACATGTAAACATAGTACTATGTAAATAGTGGCTCAGTGGTAGAGGTGCTGCATTACAATGCCAGAGACACGGGTTCGATCCTGACTACGGGTGCTGTTTGTACGGAGTTTGTACGTTCTCCCCGTGACCGCATGGGATTTCTCCAGATACTTCGATTTCCTCCCACACTCCAAAGACATACAGGTTTGTAGGTTAATTGGCTTAGTAACATTGACGCTAGTGTGTGTAGGAAAGTATTAGCGTGCAGGGATCGCTGGTCGTAGTGGACTCGGTGGGCCGAAGGGCCTGTTTCTGCATTGTATCTCTAAACTAAACTAATTAGGGCAGAGATAATGCATAATCAACCTGCTTATGCTGGCCAAGCATCAAGAGTGTTTTATCGTCATAATATCCCAGACAGAACAATGAAATTATTACTTGCTGTAACACAACAGAATATGTAAACATAGTACTCTGCAAACAATATAATAAACCGGAAAAAAAGTTATATATATACACATACATACACAAAGACAAAAAGACAAAATTAATGCCCCCAAGTCTCTGCAGTTCAGAACTTATTTGGGAAGTAGCTGCGCCTGAACCTGGACATTATAGTTTTCAGGCTCCTATATCTTCTTCTCGAAGGCAGGACTGAAATGAGTGTGTGGCCAGGGTGGTGTGGGTCACTAATGATGCTGGCTGCAATCACACCTTTGCTCCATTGATAGCAATGGGTTAGAAAGACCTGGGTCCTAGTCCCAATCCAAGGGCGTGTTCCAAAGCCGCACACCCAATAGACGTCGTGACACATTGCTGTATCATCCATGTTAAGCAGCAACTCTACCGCTGAGCCACCGTGCTGCCATTCTCACCGCTCCAAGCACTCTGGTTCGACCCTGGCAAGAGACGCAGTCTGTGTGGAGTTTGCACGTTCTTTCTATGACTGGGGCAGTTTTCCTATGGGCGCTCTAGTTTCCGCCCATGCTCCAAAAGCAAGCTGATGGGTTCATTGACGACTGTGAATGATGCCTTAGAGTATCAGGGAGCTGGAGTTTTGACCTGTCAGACACTTACCAGCACGTGAAGCAGAATGCCCTGGTATCGGGTGGCCAGTTGGGTGGCCTGACATCCCACACTGCTGTTGATGTGACTCTCCTCCAGAACTTGGTGGGCAAGCAGCCCAACCCTTTCCACTTCATCTTTCCGGCTCAGGATTTCTTCGTTCCATTTCTAATTCCACAGAAGAGAAAATGAACAGTCCCAACTTTAGCCATTAAGCTAAAACGATTTACATGTAACAGGGCTACGGTATAAAGAGGTGGAATAAAACTCTTCCACCACTATCCTCTGTCTTCTGTGGGTGACCTAGAATGGAATCCAAACTACCACGTCACCATGGATACCATGCGTCTTAATCTTCTGGGTTAGTTTTCCAGGAGGGATTTTATCCAATGCCTTGTTAAGGTCCATCTAAACAACTGCTCTACCCTCACTAATCACCTTCATCTCCTCAAAAGACGCAATGAAATTTATAAAATGCGACGTGCTGTGCTGACTGACCCAATTGCTTCCAAAAGTGAGCCAATCCTACTCTAAGGAATCCTCTCCAATAGCTTCTCAAGCACTGCAATATAATTCCCTGCTTTCGGTCTACTCCGTTGTCAAAGGAATAACATTGGCTACTCTCCAGTCCTCCAGCACCTAAGCCTGGGGCTTGAGAGGATACACAGATCCTCGTTAAAGCCCCTGCAGTCTCTTCTCTTGCCTCTCGCAATAACTATAAATGTAAAACACCAGACTATAGAGTTGGCTCTAGCCGCGATAGTCCTCCCTCCTTACACGGCAGCCCCTCCCCTGCTGCCCCCCCCCCCCCCCAGGGTTGCCAACTGCCCCGTATTAGCCCAGACACACCATATATTGGGCTGAATTGGTTTGTCCCATGCGGACAATTTGACTGCGACTACTCGGGTCGAGGGGACTGTCGGGGTCAGAGCACCACGTCCCGTCGTAGTGCAGCCCATGGAGTGCAGCAGCAGCAGCAGCAGCACCTCGCCCGTGGCCCCGTCGGTTGGCAGCCCGGCCAGCTGTCCGACCTTCGGACCTTCGCTTACCGCCGACACCACCACTCCTCCTTCTCAAGGCCGATCATCGGTTCATGAGTTGGATAGGGTGCCGGACTTTTCGCGCAACAGCGCGCGGCCCGGGCCAAAATACCTCAGCAGTCCAGTACCCGGGCCAACTCATCATTCACCCAGCCACGGCCGAGATGGTCAACGAATTGCCATTGGGAATTTTGTCCCTTATTTTGACCTTTTGTCCCTTATTGGGGAGTGAGAAAGTTGGCAACCCTATCAACCCCCCTCCCCCATTGTTCTTGGTGGCTCCACGCTGGGTCCCCCCATCATTCTCAGCCCCCCCCCCTTTGTTCTCAGTGCCCCCCCCACTAGACCTCCCCGTCGTGTAGCTCTCAGCCGCGCGGGTCCTCCCCCTCACTCTTGACGGGTGCTGCTAGCACAGCGCTCACCTGCAGCTGCTCCATCTGCACTTCCTTGGTGGCTCGGTCAGACTTCCTCCCCGTCCGGATGTCCACCTCGCTCTCCAGGCCGGACAGCCACGCGTCCACCTGCTGGAACATCTTCTCCAGGCGCGTGAGCACGTTCAGGGTGGCGTGGACCTTCTCCTTGGCCTCGCCGAGCCTTCGCTGGTACAGGTGCCAGTCGTGCTGAGCAGACTCGAGAATGCGATCCTCCATGTACATCGACCCAGGCAGACTCACCTTCTCCTGCGTTCTCAGTGCGGCATTCAGCAGAGTCTGGCCCTCAGTGCATCGCTTCTCCAAGTCCTGTGGAACAATGATAGAGTGTGTTAACACAAGGCAGCACGACACAACTCCATGTGGTATTTCATAGAGTCATACAGTGTGGAAAGGTCCTTCGGCCCAACTTGCCCACACCAACCAACATGTCCCATCTACACTAGTCCCACTTGCCCGCGTTTGGCTCAAAACCCTCTAAACATGCCCTATTCATGTACCGGTCTAAATGTTTCTTAAACATTGCGATACTACCTGCCTCATCTACCTGAGGGGCTGCCAGTGGTATCATCATTCAGATGAGGCATTAAACCAAGCCCCACCTATCCTCTCAGCTGACCACTAAAGATGGGACTTTACTTTGGAGGAGAGCAGTGCAGTTTCCCCTGTGTCCAGGGCAAGTGACACCACTAGAATAGAGGATACAGTCGTTTACTTCAATCCAATTTGGGGAACTTGCTGTGCATAATTTTCATAATTTTCATTATTTAAAAAATGTGTCAATGTTTCAGAACAAATGGTTGTGGTAAAACTTTTTTCCCTGAACTTGTGAGATGCACTGTATGAAGGCAAATATAAAGTGTGTCCCCATAAATGCACATAATGCACTGTATAAAGGCAAGTGCAACTGTACAAATGCATTGGTAGACACAAAATGCTGGAGTAACTCAGCGGGGCAGGCAGCATCTCTGGAGAGAAGGAACGGGTGGTGTTTCGGGTCGAGAACCTTCTTGCTCAGTGTATAAATGCACCAATGCACTGTATAAAGGCAAGTATAAAGCCAAGTAATCAAGGACCTCTCCCATCGGGTAAAAGGTTAAAACGCACACTTCCAGATTCAGGGACATATTTTTCCCCAGCTGTTATCAGGTAACTGAACCATCCTACCAGCAACTAACGAGCAGTCCTGAACTACTACCTATCTCTTTGGAGACTCTCGGGCTATCTTTGATCGGACTATACTGATTTTATCTTGCACTAAACGCTATTAAGGTTATTCCCTTTATCAGGTATCTGTACACTGCGAATGGCTTAATTATAATCATGTATTGTCTTTCCGCTCACTGGCTAGCACGAAACAAGAGCTTTTCACTGTACCTTGGTACACATGACAATAAAATTCAACTCAACTTAAGTGCATCTGTATAAATGCACAGATGCTGTGTATAAAGACGCGTCTACTTTGTTACCTCAAGGTCGCGATGTGTATTTTCGAAGGTCACGACATCTTTGCCCATGTGTGAACAACAATACAGCTTCTCCTTCTCCTGCTCCAGCCACTCCTCGAACGACCTCAGGCCCTGCTGGTACTCCTGGTGAAGCTGGAGCAGTTCCTCCGCTCTCCTCATCCCCTCCTGGAAACCAAAAGAAACCGTTGCACAGGTTCACAGAAGGAGACCACTGGTCCTCAGGGTGGTGGTGGGAGGGGGAGGGGGGGGGGGGGGGGGGGGGGGGATGGATGAACTGAGGTCTGGGCCCTGAGGGTCAAGGGATGGCTGCTTGAATTGGGATGGGAGTTATGGCCTGAGCCCTATGGGAGAAGGATTAAGGGGCAGGTTCCAGGTGAGCTGAGTTCACTCCTGGGGAAGTGGATTAAGGAACAGGCGAAGGGAGATGCTGGTTTTCAAGACCTTGCTCTAGTGGTAAGGTGGCCAATACTGAAGAAAGGGTCTCGACCCGAAACATCATCTATTTCCCCCAGAGGGGCTGATTGGTCCGCTGAGTTACTCCAGCATTGTTGTCTATCTTTGGATTAAACCAGCATCTGCAGTTCCTTCCAATACCGTACGGCAAAAAGATAAGATCTATGGTCAGATCCATCACTTCCCGCGTGTCCTGTTGGGAGGGTCGAGTAGCGATGTAGTTGGGAGGGATGCTGAGACTGCATGTTCTTTCCCCAAACGGCATAGCTTATCTTTGGGTGCTCTGGTTTTCACCCATATCCCAAAGATATGCTCTTGGGTTACTTGGTGACTGTGGATTATCCCTTTATCCAAAGGTGTTGCCTGGCCAGCTGGGTTACTCCAGCACCTTTTTTATAATGGTAAAGGAAGTTATTGATGGATATGTGTGAGAGAACACACAATGGGGGAATGGGACAGATGAGAACCCATGGCTTGTTTCTGTTGTGGTAAGTGTATGAACAAGGCCAGGCTGGCTACGGTCCAGGTCCCGGGGGGATAAACTGAGGTTCAGTCCCTGGGGGATGGCAGGTTGATTTGGGGTGGGAGTTGTGGTAGAAGCCCTATGGGGGAGGGGTTAATGGGCAGGTTCCAGGTGAGGTGAGTTAACCCCTAGGGAGGTGGATTAAGGAACAGGTGAAGGGTGATGCTGATTATAGAAGCTGCTCTCGTGGTACGGTGGCCAATACTTATGGCAAATATATAAACCCGAGTCTGTGGCCAGATCCTGGTGATAGAGTAGGCCCGGCTTAACCATCGCGGACTCCAAATCGGCCCCGAGCCACGGGCGTCGATGGAACCGCGCCAACAAAAGCCACAGGAGGTGGACTGGTGAGAACAAAGGGGGGAGTTTGTGCAGCGGCAGGCAGTAGATAGGATCGTTCAGTAACTTTGTCGGCACCAACACATGGCGACACTTGTGTACTGCCTAGGATGTGTGGGAAACAAAGCCTTTCACTGTACCTCGACACCCTAGATACATGTGACAACAAAGTATCATTCATTCACATCCCGCACAACATTTGTCCACTTTAAATCACACTCTGCACTGGGTTTGTTTTGTACCTTTGCCTTGTCACTCAGAGAGTGAAAGCGCTCCTGAAGTTCCTGCAGCTCCAAACGCGTGACGTAGTGTTGGGCCATGCTCTCGCCTTTAGCCTGGATGGTTTCCAGCAGGTGGCTGTGACTCACGATGTCTTCATACAGTAACTGGAAGAGCAGAATCCATGTTAGCATCAGTGCATGAAGGAGAAATAGTGTTGGTGCTCCCTTGAGTATTGCAAACTAAAACATCTCATCGTTTTCTTGAGATGTGAGCGACGTGTCATAGAGGTGGAGATTAGACTTGAGACAATCGCCATGGAAACATGCCCTTGGGCCCGCCGAGTCCGTGCCGACCAGCGATCACCCCATACAATAGTGCAATCCTACATACTAGAGATAATTTACAATTTTTTTTAATTCAAAGCCAACTGACCTACAAACCTGCAATTCTTTGAAGTGTGGGAGGAAACCGGAGCACCCGGAGAAAACCCACATGGTCACAAAGTGAATGTACAAACTCCACACAGACAGTACCCGTAGTCAGGATCGAACTTGTGTCTATGATGCCGTGAGGCATAACTCTACCGTTGCGCCACTGTGCAGATTTTTTCTGAGAATTGTCATCCCGCAGGTAAAACCAAGAGATTTTGTAAAAGATCCTAGACAGACATAACATGCAGGAGTAAGTCAACCAGTCGGGCAGCATCTCGAGACCAAAGGAATAGCTGACGTTTCAAGTCGAGACCCTTCATCAGATAGAGAGTAAAAGATCCTGCTCGGTTCCCAAATGTTCACTAGTCCGGGATGATCCAAGTGTTCCACAAAGAGAGCCAGCAAATTCTTCCCTTCATGTTTGTATTTCTTGATCTCAATAGTTGCACTCTGGATAAACAAGTGACCAAATGACGTGGACCCTTAATGCAGACGGCCAGGCCAGTAACTCAGTGATCGAGAAGACAATTTCGGTGGCCTGGCCTAGACAACAGACACAGTAATCCACAAGATCAACCATATGATCCAGAGGGCAGATCCCGTGCTTTAGAGCAGAGACCTAGTGATCCAGGTGACTGACCCAATGAACCAAAGGGCAGACCCTGTGATTTATGGCCCAACTTGCCCACACCGACCAACATGTCCCATCTACACAAGTCCCACCTGCCTGCATTTGCTCCATAGGCCTCTGAATCCATCCTATCAAATGTTTTTTCAAAGAGGAAGCAAGTCCTTTCACATTGACCACCGGGTGGCGCCAGCAATGGCTGCCTCGCCAACAGTTTGTCTCGTCCCTTCCTTCTTTCTTGTTTTTAGTAAGTGTTAAATGTATGTTTTAGTGTTCTTTAGCTTGTTTTATGTGGGGGGTGGGGGGTTGGGGGAAACCTTTTTAAATCTCTTACCTCGACAGAGGTGTGATTTTTTTCCGTATCGTATCTCCGTCCGCACTGCGGCCTAACATCGAGGAGTTGGCAGCCCATGCTGGAGAGTGACTTCGAGAGCTCCAACCGTGGGAGCCTGCAGACTTTAACATCGTGGAGCTCGCAGTCTTTGGTTAGCGACCGACTTCGAGAGCTCCAAGCCGCAGTAGCTTCGACCGCCCCGAAGCAGGAGCTTCTATCGCCCCGACTGCGGGTGATTCGACTGCCCCGACCGCGGGAGATTAAAGAGGAAGAAGATTAGACCTTCTTGCCTTCCATCCCAACGAGGGATGTGGGGAATCCACTGTGGTGGATGTTTATGGTGACTTTTATGTAGTTGTGTGTCTTGTTGCTTTTTTTTAGTATGGCTGTACGGTAATTCAAGTTTCACTGTATCTTAGGTACATGTGACAATAAACAGACCTTTGAACCTTTGAACATTCTCGATTCTTCATCACATTTCAATGTTTAAATATCTGCCGGCACAACAGCAGCAAAAGTGATTCATTTTTGTCAAAGGAACTTCACTCTGCGGAACCCTCAAAGCTTTCTCTTGAAATCCAATGAAAGGTTAGAAGCAATCATCACAAGGTCCTTTTCCCATTTCACACAAGCAAGTGTAAACTCCACCATGGAGCTCTGCAAACTACCTGGCCCTGTCACCCAATCCCTCAAGCCCTGTTATCTTCCAGTGTTGTTCCTTGTGAAAGTCATCATTGAATCTGCTCCCTCCTTCCTTTCCGTCTGTTGCAATACCCAATAATGCGCTGTGGAAAATCGCTTCCCTTCATCACAACAAGTTGGGTGGCACGGAGCCAGCTGCTGCCTTCAGTCCTGGGTTCGATCTGACTACGGATGCTGTCTGTACAGAGTTTGCACATTCTCCCTGTAACCGCGTGGTTTTTCCTCGGGAGCTCCGGTTTCCTCCCACACTCTAAAGACGTACAGGTTTGTGGATTAATTGGCTTCTGTAAAAATTATAAATTGTCCCTAGTGTGTGTAGGATAGTGCTAGCGTACGGGCTGATTGCTGGTCAGTGCGGACTCTTTGGGCCTAAGGGCCTGTTTTCATGCTGTATCTCTAAAATCCAAAATCTCCAAGTTGTGGGACAAAACGGATCCTTGTGCCAGTCATTTTGAACTGCTCTAGTTATTACCACAACCACAGTTTTAGAGTCACAGACGATGGAAACATTCCATCCCTAACCTCCATTCACCTTGGCTTTGCCCAGTCCTGTGGCTTTGTCCCTAAGTTCTGTACATTGTCGTTCACAAGCCTTTAGGTCTCCTTCCATGCGATCCATCCAGCTTAGGAACTGCCGGACATCATCCTGGTAACTGGTCCACTGGGATAATGCCGCTTCCAGTTGGCTGAATACGGGATTAAAGAAAAAAACATGTTATTAATGCAAAACATCTGAAATGTTAATAGAAACATAGAAAATAGGTGCAGGAGGCCATTTGGCCCTTTGGCCCTTCGAGCCAGCTTGTGATCATGGCTGATCATCCACAATCAGTAACCCGTGCCTGCCTTCTCCCCATAGCCCTTGATTCCGCTAGCCCCTAGAGCTCTATCTAACTCTCTTTTAAATTCATCCAGTGAATTGGCCTCTACTGCCTTCTGTGGCACAGAATTCCACAAATTCACAACTCTCTGGGTGTAAACGTTTTATCTCATCTCAGTTTTAAATGGCCTCCCCTTTCTTCTTCGACTGTGGCCCCTAGTTCTGAACTTCCCCAACATTGGGAACATTTTCCCTGCATCTAGATTGTCCAGTCCTTTTATAATTTGAGGTTAGCTCATAAAACACATCGCCTAGTCTTGAGTTAAACCAGTTACCAATTTTCCCGACTATGTTTCATTTAGTTTAGTTTAGAGATACAGCGCAGAAACAGGCCCTTCGGCCCACCGGGTCCATGACCACCAGCGATCCCTGCACACTAACACTATCCTACACCCACTAGAGACAAGTTTTACATTTACCAAGCCAATTAACCTACAAACCTGTACGTCTTTGGAGTGTGGGAGGAAACCGAAGATCTCGGAGTAAACCCACATGGTCATGGGGAGAATGTACAAACTCCGTACAGACAGCACCCGTGGTCGGGATCGAACCCGGGTCTCCGGCGCTGCATTCATTGTAAGACAGCAACTCTACTGCTGCGCCACCTTATGAATATGATTTTCAGCCTGACTAACGCTCACATATTTCAGCGTGAACATAGCACAGTAAACAGCACAAAAACAACCCACATTGTCTGTGCTGAACATGATGTCGTTAAACTAATCTCCTCTGAAGAAGGAGTAAAGGGCCTGTCCCACGAGCATGCGACTCCATGCGGCAAGCGCAACCTAAGCGACTCCATGCGGCAAGCGCTACCTAATGTGGTCGCTTGAGCCGTACGGCCTCGCGGGGCCGGTCCCACTTCGATCGCCGGAGCCGTATGGAGTTGTGCGGAGCTGGTCCCGACATCGCGCGGGGCTCCGAAAAACTGACCGTGTTCAAAAACTCCGCTCGGCAACGGCCTGCCGCCGCCTCGACGTCGTACGTCACGAGCGAACTTCCCGCGGACTTCGCTCGCACTTCATGTCACTCACTCGACCTCCGCGCGGCCCCCGCTTCTGGTTAGGTCGCGCTTGCCGCATGGAGTCGTTTAGGTCGCGCTTGCCGCATGGAGTCGCATGCTCGTGGGACAGGCCCTTTAGTCTCCTAATAGCAGTAATGGTGGAAGCTATGGGATTCAAGTGATGGTGTTATGTTGTGGAAGGCATTTGGGATGATGCTCAATGTGCTCTTTGACTGAGGCACAGGGGCGGCACAGTGGTGCAGCGGTAGAGTTGCTGCCTTACAGCAACAGGGGCATTGTTCCCCATGATTGACTTGAGTTTGGGAGCATGCAGTGATCATCAATGATGGTTATTCTGATGAGGGTTTGCTGTGTTAACGTGACTGGGTTGGCTTTGGGTGAGTTTAGTGCACTCCCTTACACCATCACCACTGTGAGGGACTCACCTCTTGCACTGAATGGAGAACGAAAGAAGCGAGTCCCAGGAATCTTTCAGATCCTCCATTTGCTTGCGGACGGTGGGAGCGCCCTCAGGGGACGTGCTCCTCAGGACAGACTCCCCGCGGGTCAGCACCATCTTCAGTTGAATCTCCTTTTCTTGTCTGAGTGCGAGGAGAGCCTGTTGAAAGAGTGATTCAATTGCAGTTGGCAGGGTTCACCAATGCCACCCTGCCCAGAGGAAGCTTTTTTATTAAAGACATTCATCCATAGTGATGCTGGATATCAGTGACATAAGGTGAATATCCAGGTGAATTTCCATCCCAAGAGGCATTTTACTGTTTGGCCATCTCTTTGTGTACTGGTCACACAAGTGGATTTTTTCTCCCCTCAACTTAAAACTATGCCTCTAGTTTTAGACTCCATTAACATTGATATTCACCTTGTCTACTGTATGTTCCCTCGTGATTCTACAAACCTCTATAAGATCACCCTTCAGCCTCCTGTGGTCCAGTCTATCCAGCCTGTCCTATAACTCTTCCCCCCCCCCCCCCCCCCCCTCCCAGATCGGGTAACATGATCTGACCCTCTGGTGGGGTGCTAGGGGAGTCGTGCACTGTTGGAGGTGTCATTCTGCCACGAACATGTTAAAACGGTGCTCTTTTCACACTATGTGGGGTTGCAAGGTATTCTTTCACAAGGCATTCTTTCTGGCAGTCTCCCTTGTGGCATGGCCAACGTAATGTAATGTAATGTGGCATGGCCAATGTAATGGACAATCCATTGCACAGAATGTGCCCTTGATTTGCTTTCTCTCTCTCCGCGTGGGATTCCTAACCGGGCACCTGCATTTTGGAAAAGCGGACGTGCGAATGGCGACGCGGCTGGTGGGACTCACCTCGACCTTGGCCATCCGGCTGTCCAGCATGTTTTTATCAGCAGTGGGAGTGCAGTAGGATTCCAGCATGTGCCTGGCGTCAGCCAACCAGTCCTGGAGCTCCTTCAGTCCCTGGGAGAACTGCTGGTGTTCCGTCACTGTCCGCTGCACCCTCAAAGCTTTCTCCTGAAGTTCAACAAAAGGGTAGGAGGCGTCATCACAAGGTCCTCTCCCATTTCACCCCAGCAAGTGTAAACTCCAGCCTGGAGTTCTGCACCACTATCTGGCCCTGTAACCCGCTCACACAAGCCAGGTTACCTTCAGCAATGTGTCGGAAGGAACTGGTTTACACCGAAGATAGACATAAAATGCTGGAGTAACTCAGCGGGATTCCTTCTATCCAGAGATGCTGCCTGTCCCGCTGAGTTACTCCAGCATTGCGTGTCTATCTTCGGTGTTTACCCTCAGCAACGTTGCTTCTGAAAGTCGCCGTTGAATCTGCTCCCTCCAGCTTTTCAGTCTGTTTCAATACCCAGCAACCCTCTGTGCAAAAACATTTCCTTCATCACCTCTCCAAGTTGCGGGGACAAAACCAATGATTGTGCCAGTTTTTTTAAACTGCTCCGACCACGGGTGAACATCTGGGAAGATCGGAGGGGAGGCTGGCTGGACTATGGTGCCTTCCTCACCTTGGTGCCATTATGTTATGTTGTGTCGTGGACTTTGTGTTTGTGCTTTTTTTTTTCAATTCTATTTTATTTTTAATATGTTTTATTATTTATTTATTATTTATTTATTTTTATGATACTGACTGTAAAGGGAAATTCATTTCGTTGTCTCTAATTGAGACAATGACAATAAATTTGAATACAATACAATACAATACAATAATCATCACAACCACATGTTTAGAGATAAAGAGCACACAAAAAGGTCTGAAGAATTGTCCCGACCTGAAACGTCATCCATCATTTCTCTCCAGAGATGCTGCCTGACCCGCTGAGTTACTCTAGCACTGTGTCTATCTTCGGTCTATACCAGCATCTGCAGTTCCTTTGTACACATAAAAATGCCCAATTGGTCCATGCCAACCAAGATGTCTCATCGAATGTACTATAGCACCATTTACCTGCATATGGGTCATCTTCCACTAAACCTTTTCTATCCATATATCTGTGCAGTTCTCTTTCAATTGCTGCTATTGTACCGACCTCAACCACTTCCTCTGGCAGTTCATTCCATATACCTACCACCCTCTGCATGAATAAAGTGCCCTTCAAGTTCCTATTAAATCTTTCCCCTCTCATCTTACACCTACGTGCGCTAGTAGTTTTTGGTGTCCCTTACCCTGGTGAGAAGATGATGTGTGAATTCACCCTATCTATGCCCCTCATGATTTTATACACTGCTATATGATTACCCTTCAGCCTCCTGCTGTTCAAGGAACAAAGTCCTCATCTACCAAATCTCTCCCTGTAGCTCAGACTCTAGAGTTTAGAGATACAGCGCAGCAACATTTTTGTAAATCATCTCTGCACCCATTTTCTAGCTTAATGGCATACTTCTTGTGGTAGGGTGACTAAAATTGAAGCAAATTCTCACCAATGTATTCAACAACTGTAACATAACGTTGCAGCTTCTATACTCAATTCATTGACTGATAAATGCAAGCATGCTCAAAGTCAACTTCACCAGTCTATCTATCAAGACAAGGATTGATAGACTTTAGAGATACAGCATGGAAACAGGTCCTTTAGCCCACCAAGTCCATGCCAACCAGCGATCACCCCGCACACTAGCACTATCCTACACATTAGAGACAATTTACAAAAGGCAATTAACCTACAAACTTGTACATCATTGGGGCGTGGGAAGAAACGGCAACACCTGGAGGAAACCTGCGCAGTCACAGGGAGAACACACAAACTCCATACAGACAGCACCCACAGTCAGGATTGAATCTGGGTCTCTGGCGCTGTAAGGCAGCAACTCTACCGCTGCGCCACCGTGCCACCTTCTCCAAACCCTCTCCTGAATGAATTCCATCTGCCACTTTCGTAACAGGCATTAAAGAAAAACAGGAGCAGGAGTAAGCCCTCAAAGCTGCTGTCTCATTTGATAAGATCATGGCTGATATTGTGAAATATTGGTGTGTGGCTGGCTTTGCCTAGTTTGACCAGTCCATTGAATCTACCTGCAACCTGGAACATCCAGCCGCACAGTGGAACGCGTTGCTGACATTTAAAAATGATAAAATAAATGTACGGGTGTCAGGAGTTATGGGGAGAAGGCTGGTGAATGAGGTTGAGAGGAAAAGATAGATCAACCATGATTGAATGGCGGAGTAGGCCATATGGGCCAAATGGCCTAATTCTACTCTGATAACATGAAATTTCAAAAAAAATTCTAACCGAACTGTTATCACCTTTCCATTCAGATAATGGGATGACATGCCCCCATTACAAGCCACAGCCAAATCCAATTAAGGGTCATTGGATCAACTGACCCTACAGACCCATCCCCTTATAAACCCTGGAGTCCAGAGGGGGAAGGGGAGAAGGAGAGAAGGAGGAGAGAAGGAGGAGAGAAGGAGGAGAGAAGGAGGAGAGGAGGAGGAGAGGAGGAGGAGAGGAGGAGGAGGGGAGGAGGAGGGGAGGAGGAGGAGGAGGGGAGGAGAGGAGGAGGAGGAGAGGAGGAGGAGGAGAGGAGGAGGAGAGGAGGAGGAGAGGAGGAGGAGAGGAGGAGAGGAGGAGAGGAGGAGGAGAGGAGGAGGAAGGAAGAAAGAAGGGAAGGAAAAAAGGGAGAAAGGATGGATGGAAGGATGATTTGAGACCTTGTTTGTCCCTAGAATAAAGCCCATAGAATGAATTCACCTTCCAGTATGTGTGTGTGTGCGTACGCCAATGTATTCATAATTGATCTGGTGTCATGACCATACTGTATAAACATGGTCAAGTGTGATTATCTTGTTCATGTGGCATGCAGCAAGAGATCAGTACAAA
Source organism: Amblyraja radiata (assembly GCF_010909765.2). Classification (NCBI taxonomy): domain Eukaryota; kingdom Metazoa; phylum Chordata; class Chondrichthyes; order Rajiformes; family Rajidae; genus Amblyraja; species Amblyraja radiata. Next base: position 68,127,316 of record NC_045963.1, read on the forward strand.
TTCAGAGGTTGTGGCCGCAGTTTAAAAACTGGCAGTAGTCACGAGGCAGAGATTTGCACATTTGAATTTTAATTGGAGTGATTTTCACTCACTGATTTAAAAGTCAACATTCACCAATTTCCCTAATTGCACCTTCCCATATCTCCCGGTCCCACCTCCCTGACTCTCAGTCTGATGAAGGGTCTCGGCCTCAAACGTCACCTATTCCTTTTCTCCAGAGATGCTGCCTGACCCGCTGAGTTACTCCAGCACTTTGTGTCTATCTTCACTAATTCAACCCGGCAGTGCTTACAATGTCTGCAGCAGTGCGGTCAGTGACTGGAGACGTCTATAATGGAGCGTTACAAACAATACTGACCCGAGTTTTACATCAAATACGAATCGCTTACATCTGCATAATCTAAATAATCCCCCACGTCCCTGCTTATCCGGGAAGCTGTTAGGCTACGATGCCAACTGCTTGGTAGCAGTCCTGCCTCTAATCAGAAGGTCATGGGTTCAATTCGCTGTGCAAGAGATACGAGTACAACATCTATATTAATGCTCCCAGTGCAACATCGGTTCACATGGCACTTTTTGAGCAAAGTATTAAATCGAGGCATTTTTGCCTCTCAGTTGCACAGAGTTGCTGCAGTTTAGTACACCACTCTGCCCAGTCACAAAACATAATTTGAGGAAGGACATTCTTGCTATTGAGGGAGTGCAGCGTAGGTTTACAAGGTTAATTCCCGGGGTGGCAGGACTGTCATATGCTGAGAGAATGGAGCAGCTGGGCTTGTACACTCTGGAGTTTAGAAGGATGAGAAGGGATCTCATGCAAACATATAAGATTGTTAAGGGCTTGGACACGCTAGAGGTAGGAAACATGTTCCCGATGTTGGGGGAGTCCAGAACCAGGGGCCACAGTTTAAGAATAAGGAGTAAGCCATTTAGAACGGAGACGAGGAAACACTTTTTCTCACAGAGAGTGGTGAGTCTGTGGAATTCTCTGCCTCAAAGGGCGGTGGAGGCAGGTTCTCTGGATGCTTTCAAGAGAGAGCTAGATAGGTCTCTTAAAAATAGCGGAGTCAGGGGATATGGGGAGAAGGCAGGAACGGGGTACTGATTGTGGATGATCAGCCATGATCACATTGAATGGCGGTGCTGGCTCGAAGGGCCAAATGGCCTACTCCTGCACCTATTGACTATTGTCTATAGTGTAATGCAAGTGTTCCATGACAGGCTGTGGAACTAATGGAAACTGAATGCAAAAACTCTGCGGCAAGAATAAAAGTGTGCGAGTCTGTGGTCAGATCCTGTCAGTTCCCGCGTGTCCTGTTGAGAGGATTACTCTGGTGCATATTTTCAATTGGATGGGTACATGGATAGATACATAGAAAATAGGTGCAGGAGTAGGCCATTTGGCCCTTCGAGCCTGCACCGCCATTCAATATGATCATGGCTGATAGGAATGGTTTGGAGGGATATTAGCCAAACGCGGGCGGATGGGACTCGAGCAGATTGGGCATCTTATTCAGCATGGGAAAATTGGGCCGAATTGTTTCCATGTTGTCCTGTGTGTCTCTCTCTCCCTTGGGTGGCACGGTGGCACAGTGCTAGAGTTGCTCCCGTTACAGCGCCAGACACCCGGGTTCGACACTGACTACGGGTGCTGTCTATACAGAGTTTGCACGTTCTCCCTGTGACTGTATGGGTTTTCTCCGGGTGCTCCGGTTTCATCCCACATCCCAAGGACATGCAGATTTGCAGGTTAATTGGCTTCTTTCTGTAAATTGTCCCCAGCGTGTAGGATAGAACCAGTGTATGAGTGATCGGTGCCCGGCGTGGACTCGGTGGGAAGACAAGCCTGGGTTCCATGCAGTAGACTGGATAGACTCGGCTTGTACTCGCTAGAATTTAGAAGATTGAGGGGGGATCTTATAGAAACTTACAAAAATTCTTAAGGGATTGGACAGGCTAGATGCAGGAAGATTGTTCCCGATGTTGGGGAAGTCCAGGACAAGGGGTCACAGTTTAAGGATAAGGGGGAAGTCTTTTAGGACCGAGATGAGAAAATCATTTTTCACACAGAGAGTGGTGAATCTCTGGAACTCTCTGCCACAGAAGGTAGTTGAGGCCAGTTCATTGGCTATATTTAAGAGGGAGTTAGATGTGGCCCTTGTGGCTAAAGGGATCAGGGGGTGTGGAGAGAAGGCAGGTACAGGATACTGAGTTGGACGATCAGCCATGATCATATTGAATGGCGGTGCAGGCTCGAAGGGCCGAATGGCCTACTCCTGCACCTATTTTCTATGTTTCTATGTTTCTATGTTTCTCTAAACGGAATGAAACTAAACTGAAACTAAGCGGTAATGAAAAGTCCTCTGAGTCAAGTAAATGCTCCTGCAGCATTCTTGAGATTCAACATCTCTCTGTGTTGAGGTCATTCAGGGATTGTGCCTCCCAGATATAAAATGAAAAGATCATTAGCAGAGTGGATAGCACTAAAATCATTCATTGTCAATATCCTGGGGGGTACTAGTAGCCAGAAACTGAACTGGAGAAGCCATGTGGAACAATGTAGCGACAAGGGAAGGTCAAAGGCTAGAGACCCCGCAGTGGGACCCCGCTAGTGAATAGCTGTCCACCACATGCCAGGAGTGTGGGGAAATACTCTCCACCTGTTGGTGAATGCAGCTTCAACCAACGCTCAAGAATCTCAACAGCATAAAACACAGAAGGAACACAAGAAACTGCAGATACTCGAGGATTCGTTCATCATCATTGAAAACATTAGCGACGCAGTGGTGTTGGTTTCCGATGGGATCGGTGACGGACGCACCACACATCTCCGTCCCCCAGTTCCTGCGGACATCCGCCGCTGGAAGTATTGGATTTTGGTGTGTGTGTGCTGTGTCATCATTCCTTACAATGCCGTGTACGACAGTGGTCGCAACTTCTACTGAAGTGTGGATGGCTGTTGGCTCGCCTGAAGCTCATCCACCCTTTGACAGGTCTTGTTCTTGGTCCTGCTGGGGGTCCAGGTGGGGGAGACAGTTTAGTGGCCGACTATCTGACCATGGAGCAGGTAGCACGGGATTACATGGCACCCGTGGCAGGGGGAACTCCACCTGACCTGACCTGACCTACTCGAGGAACTCCAGGTATAAGGTATAGAAGTGTGAAAGCGCACACCTCCAGATTCAGGGACCGTTTCTTCCCAGCTGTTATCATCCTATCGACAACTAGAGAGCGGCCCTGATCTACTATCTATCTCATTGGAGACCCTCGGACTACCTTTAATCAGAGTTTAAGGTACACAAAAATGCTGGAGAAACTCAGCGGGTGCAGCAGCATCTATGGAGCGAAGGAGATAGGCAACGTTTACTGGCTTTATCTTGCATTAAATGTCATTCACATTATTCCCTTTATCGTATATCTGCACACTGTGAATGGCTCGATTGTAATCATGTATTGTCCGCTGACTGGTTAGCATGCAAACAAAAGCTTTTCACTGTACCACGGTACACGTGACACTAAACTAAACTAAACTTAGTCGGTCAGGCAGCATCAGTGGAGGGGATGTACCAACGTTTTGGGTCGGGACTCTCTTCAATCTGGTTCCTATCCATATCTTTCCCCGAGGCTATACACTTCACTTCCCTCATCATCTGACACCCATTTGTTTCCTTTTCACCTCTCGTCTTTGTCACTTACTCTGCTAATCACATGCCCCTCTGCCCGTATCCACCTATCACTTGCCAGGCTTTGTCCCACCCCGACTCTCTTTGCCAGCATTCTCCATCCTACTGATCAGTCTGAATAAGAGTCCCAATCCGAAACGTTGTCAATCTATTCCCTTCGTAGATGCTGCCTGACCCACTGAGTTCGTCCAGTACTTTGTCTTTTTACCATATGAGACATAATGGCCTGCTTGATAGGCACACTCTATCCACAACCATTCTCTCACCCAATCACTGACACATAGTTGCTATGCGTGATACAGCAGGCTGTACAGTATCAGAGGCACTACAGCAAATGATCTAGACTTCTTACACAGAACACTCCAAACCAACAAACTCTACCTGCTGGAAGGACAAGGACACCAAAAGCACAGGAATTCAGCCGCCACAAGTTACCTACAAACCCTACACTTAGTAGAGGATAGTTAAACATTGGAACTCACTGCCACAGAGGGTTGTGGAGGCCAGGTCAGTGGATATTTTTAAGGCAGAGGTAGATAGATTCTTGATTAGAACGGGTGTCAAGGGTTATGGAGAGAAGGCAGAGATCAGCCATGATTGAATGGCAGAGTGGGCTCGATGGGCCGAATGGCCTATTTCCACTTCCTAAGTTCTAGTGTGGCTTAGAAATACACCGGCATTCCTTCACCGTCACTGGGTCACAAATCCTGACACCCTTTCCCTAACACCTTTGTGATTTTACCCAATCCTCAAGGACTGCATCGGATCAAGAGGACTGTGGTGGGCTGTGGTGCAGCGGTAGAGTTGCTGCCTTACGGCACCAGAGACACCGGTTCGATCCTGGCTACGGGTGCTCTCCGTAAGTAATTTGAACATTCTCCCTGTGACCGCGTGGGTTTTCTCCGGGCGCTCCGGTTTCCTTCCCAACTCCAAATACGTACAGGTTTGTAGGTTAATTGCCTTCGGTATGAATTGTAAATTGTCCCTAGTGTGCAGGATAATGATAGTATACGGGGCTCACAGGTCAGCGCAGACTCAGTAGGCCGAAGGATCTGTTTCCGCACTGTATCTGTAATGTCAAAAAATGTAAGTCTCAACACCACTTTAGGGTGATTTGAGATGAGCGATTACGCTGCAACAGCAGAAACAAAGAACTGCAGATGCTGGTTGATACACAAAAGGACAGAAAGTGCTGGAGTAACTCTGCCAATCAAGCAGCATCTCTGGAGAACATGGATAGGTGACATTTCGGGTTGAAATCCTTCTTCAGATATGGTCTTGACTTGAAATCCATGTTCCCCAGAGATGCTGCCTGACGGCTGAGTTTTTGTTAATTAAATGCTGACTCATCCTGTGGAAAAACCCCACATCCCTTGAATGAATAAAAAAGGATAGCTTCTTAATCTGAGACACAAGCTACATTTAATATTCCAATCACCAGTGAATGTCAGGATGTCATATTTTAGAAAAGATCTTTGAGATTTTGGGCGGCATGGTGGCGCAACGGTGGAGTTACTGCCTTACAGCGCCAGAGACGTGGGTTCAATCCTGAGTATGGGTGCTGTCTGTACGGAGTTTGGACGTTCTCCCTGTGACCCGGATGCTCTAGCTTCCTCCCACACTCCAAAGGTGTACAGGTTTGTAGGTTAATTGGCTTTGGTTAAAAGTTGTAAATTGTCCTTCTGGTCAGCGCCAATTCGGTGTGGGCCGCCGGGCCTGTTTCCGCGCTGTATCTCTAAAGTATCTCTCAAGTCTACAGTCAGGTGCAGAGTTCTCCTCACCATTGACACTCTGTACCTCTCGCCTAACCAAAAATTGATTCGGAAATTCGAGCAAAGTTACAAATCAACAGAAGCAAACCACAGAGTTTGCTGCAATATTGTTTCTTTTGAGGGTTAGCGCTTGCTTTTGACGTTTGAGCAGAACACGCTGACTTCCAGTCCTTACCTTGGCTAAGTTACTCAAGGCTAAATACCAAGCGGACAGCTGAGACACTCTGTGCGTAAAGCTTTTGTTAGACGCTTGCTCTTCCCACAGGTGGTGAGCTTTCTCTTTCAGCTTGTTTAGCTGTGGTTCGCGGGAGGCTATATCCTCTAGGATAGACTGGAAGGCATAAGCAGGTGTGCAAAAGAAAAACAGGTTACAGAGCGTATTATATGGAGCTGCGGCAAAAGCATCCAGAGCCGCTTCGACTCATGTTACCGTGTCGCGCACTGAAAACAAAGCACATCAAAAGCAGTTAGTGAACATTAGCTGCTTGTTAAAACAAGGGACACGTTACAATGCTAAGGCAAGGCAGGCTACTACAGAAGCGGGATGGAAGCCCTGAGTCATGAGTGGCAGCAAAATATGATAATCATTGTCATAATTCACGTCACCCCCCCCCCCCCCCCCACTATTAGAGAATCACGTGCAGCTTGTGATGGAATGTAGTTTGCTGCTGCTCAGTTGCTGGCGAGATGCTCGAGTACCTGCAATCTGAACTGTTCATTTTTCTTCGCTAGCAGGTCGGGCAGCTGAGCGCCGCTCCCTTGCACGGCCATTTCCGTGGCGACCAGCCACTCCTGCACAGGGCCAACGCCTGCCTCAAAGTCCTTCATCTGGGACTGCAGGTTCTGGGAGAAGGGAGAAAGACACAGGTCATTGTGTGCAGGAAGGCAATGCAGGTGCTGGTTTACATCGAAGATGGACACAAAGTGCTGGAGTAACGCAGTGGGTCAGACAACATCCCTGGAGAGAAGGAACAGGTGACGTTTCAGGCTGAGACCCTTCTTTGTTGGCGCCCTATACATGGCGAAACTTTGCATACTTTGTGTATGGTGGGCAAAACCAAGACTTTCACTGTGATATGTCAGGTGATAATAAAGTATCATTCATTCATTCATACATTCATTCATTATTTCACTCACTCACTCATTCATTCACTCTCTCATTCACTCATTCACTCATTCTCTCATTCATTCACTCACTCATTCATTCATTCACTCATTAATTAATTAGCTCATTCATTCATTCACTCATTCATTCACTCACATTCATTCACTCATTCGTTCACTCATTCGTTCATTCATTCATTCTCTCATTCATTCATTCATTCATTCATTCATTCATTCATTCATTCATTCTCTGATTCTCTCATTCATTCATTCTCTCATTCATTCATTCTCTCATTCATTCATTCTCTCATTCATTCATTCATTCATTTGTTCATTTATTCAGAGGGTGAATCTGTGGAATTCTTTGCCACAGAAGGCTGTGAAGGCAAAGCCAGTGGATATATTTAAGGCAGAGATAGATAGATTCTTGATTAGCACGGGGGTCAGGGGTTATGCGGAGAAGGCAGGAAAATGGGGTTAGGAGGGAGAGATAGATCAGACATGATTAAACGGCGGAGTAGACTTGATGGGCCGAATGGCCTAACTCTACTCCTATCGCTTATGAATGTATTCATTCATTCAGTCTGAAGAAGGGTCTTAAACCGATACATCACCCTATTCCTTTTCTCCAGAGATGCTGCCGGACCCGCTGTTACTCCAGCATTTTGTGTCTAAAGACAGATTGTTGGTGAGGACGGGGAAAAAAAAGTCTTCGAATCGAACGTGACCCCGGCCCTTTAAAAACTGACCTCAATAAACGAGAACTTGCAGCAGGCTTTTGAAAACTGCGCCTTTCAAGTTAAAGGTGACAAGTAGCAATAGGATTGGCTCTGCTGATGTGCATGTGTGCATGAACACAAGATGCATGGAAAAAACACGACAGAAGGGACCAGGAAAGGTTGTCTGTGCAGAGAATGGTTCACAACTCACGCAGTATTGGAGACATTGATGGGCATGTGAGAGAGGACAGGTTATAACAAGTGGAGGAATGGGGCTCAAGAAAGTACTCTGAGATCCAGCATGGATTCGATGGGTTGAATGGACACCATCAATGTCGTAAGGAAACAAGAAGGGCGGCCCGGTGGCACAGCGGTAGAGTTGCTGCCTCACGGCGCCAGAGACCTGGGTTCGATCCTGAACACGGGTGCTGTCTGTACGTGATCTGCATGGAGTTTCTCCGGTTGCTCTGGTTTCCTCCCACGCTCCAAAGACATAGAGGTTTGTAGCTTCATTAGCTTGGTAAATATGTAGGGTGTGTGTAGGATAGTGTTAGTATGCGGGGATCGCTGGTCGGAGCGGACTCGGTGGTCCGCAGGGCTTGTTTCCGCACTGTGTCTGGAAAACGAAAAAACTAAAATTAAGAATCGGGCCATTCAGCCCAACATGTCTACTCGGCCATTCAACCATGTCTGATCTCTACTTCCCTGTCAAACCCCGTTCTCCTGCCTGCTCCCCATAACCCCTGACACCCCTACTAACCATGGAGTTGGTGTTCGCCTCCTACCTGTAAGGCCGCCTCCTTTTGGTGAAGACTTGCCAGCAGGTTCTTCCAGTCCAACTTGGCTGTAGTCACCTTGGCCTTTATCGCCTCTGCCTTCTCCTTGCTGAGGATCCGGCTCAGGAGCTCACCTTTGGAAATCAGGGTGTTTAGTTTGCCCTGACACGCCTCGCTCTCCAACAGGAAATCCTGCAGCCAAAAGCAAAAACCATTTTCAGGAGTCGAGAAAGAAATACAAGTCTTGTTTTTCTTAATATCGACAGGACCAGTGTTTTTGTTTGAAATTTTGTGTTTCAAATTTTTAACGTTATAAAAATGTGACTCAAGCTTGAAAAATTAAATGTGTTCATTAAATTAGGCGGACTGGCTCTTAAACAACTTTTTAAGAAAAGGACACAAGGTGCTGGAATAACTCTGCGGGTAAGGCAGTATCACTGGAGAACATGGATAGGGGACATTTCGGGACGGGACCCTTCAGACTGATCAGTGGCGGCACAATGGCACCGCCTTACAGCGCCAGAGACCCAGGTTCGATCCTGATCATCGATGCTGTCTATGCAGGGTTTGTCCGTTCTCGCTGTGACCACATGGGTTTACTCCGGGTGCTCCGGTTTCCCAGTTAATTGGCCTATAAATCGCCCCTAGTGTGTAGGATAAAACTAGCGTACGGGTGATCGCTGGTTACCCTGGACCCGATGGGCCAAAGGGCCTGTTTCCACGCTTTATCTCTCCCCGTGACCTGCCTGGGGTTTCTCCTGCTGCTCCCGTTTCCTCCCACACTCCAAAGACGTACAAGGTTTGTAGGTTTGCTGGATTGGTAAAATTGTAAATTGTCCTTAGTGTGTGTAGGATAGTGTCAGTGTGAGGGGATCGCTGGGCGGTACGGACTCGGTGGGCCGAAGGGCCTGTTTCCGCTCTGTATCTCTAAATTTAAAAACTAAACTAAACATGCTTAATGGAAGTGGCTGTTTTCGTGATGTCTGTGTGTGGCGAACACTTCACCTGCAGTTTCTGGATTATTGCCGTGGCCTCGTCGATGTTTTGCGGAGTATCGAAGCAGGTGGTGATTTTGGTGTTGATCATCCACTGCTGGAATTCTCTGAAGGTGGTGCGGAATCGTTGCTCCAGGGCCTTCTCCTTGCTCTGACAGTACTTGGCCGTCTGCAAACAAAGGCTGCAGTTTACAGCAAACAAGGAAACAGGGGGTTATTCACTAGGAACATCAGGACCTGACATTTCACCGTCCACTATCCCCAAGACTTTCTGCGGATGAGGCACAAAAAGCTGGTGTAACTCAGCGGGTCAGATAGCATCTCTGGAGAAAAGGAAAAGGTGACATTTCGGATCGAGACCGTTTTTCAGTCAGGGGAAAGGGAAACGAGAGATACAGGTGACATAGGACAAGTGAATGAAAGATAGGCAAAAAAAGTGATGAAGATAAAGGAAACAAGCCATTGTCAGCTGTGGGCTAGGTGAAAATGAGTTACAGACAATGAGCCTCAACAAGAACTTTGAGGCTAGTACGATGGGTGGGGGAGGGATGGAGAGAGAGGGGACGCAAGGGAAATTCTGAGCATTTCCAGCTGTGTATCAAAAGGCCAACAATTAGTTTCTGATGCTCCTCACCAGGGGGAAAGCAGGACACCCTTGGGCCTGGCACCAGCACGCAGGCCGCTGGTGATGCAGTGGCCTTTGCTTCAAGACGCGGAAATGTAGTTTAGTTTAGTTATTGTCACTTGTACCGAGGTACAGGAAAAAGCTCTGTTGCATGTTAACCAGTCAGCAGAAAGACAGTACATGATTACAATCGAGCCATCCACAGTGTACAGATATATGATAAAGGGAATAATGTTTAATGCAAGATAAATCCAGTAAAGTCCGATTGAAGTTAGTCCGAGGGTCACCAATGAGGTAGATAGTAGCTCAGGACTGCTCTCGAGTTGTTGATAGAATGATTCAGTTGCCTGATAACAGCTGGGAAGAAACTGGAAACTCCCTGAATCTGGAAGTGTGCTTTTTCTCACTTCTATACCTCTTGCCTAATGGGAGAGGGGAGAAGAGGGAGTGACCAGGGTGATACTCGTCCTTGATTATGCTGCTGGCCTTGCAGAGGCATGTGAGGTATAAATGGAGTCAATGGAAGGGAGGTTGGTTTGTGTGATGGTCTGGGCTGCGTCCACAATTCGCTGCATTCTAGTGTGGTCTTGGATGGAGCTGATCCCAAACCAAGCTGTGGTGCATCCGGATAAAATGCTTCCTACGGCGCATCTGTAGAAGTTGGCGGGAGTTGCTGGGGGACATCCTAAGCCTTCTAAGCGAGTAGAGGCGTTGGTGTGCCTTCTAGGCCGTAGCTTCAATATGGATGGTCCAGGAGAATTTGCCATCACTGAATCCTGGAACTCACTATTCATCCGCACTGCTGGAGAACCTTTCACAAGATGGACTGTTCAGGAGGAGAGTCACCACTGCCTTCCCAAGGTCGGTCAGTCAGTCAGTGATCGTGCCTCATTTCGACCTTGCCTCAATTCGCAAATGAATAAAAAAGGAAATAATGTACAAAATGGTGTTTACCTATTGTACTCTTTGATTAAAGAAGAAACTTTATCTGAATGCGAGCTCAAGTCCTTGGAAAATCTGCAGAGGTCGTTTAGTTGAGTCTTCAGCGATTCACTGGCACTTTCCGCCTCCTTCAGGGCTTCCTCTGTTTCCTGCAGAAAAATGGTGATGGATTATACACTGGCTCACTAAGAGGAGACAATGATGTCCATTGTTCATTAAATACAACTATAGAATGCTGGGAGTAATCAAATGGAGCATAACATGTGATGGACAATTCTGTCTATAGCGTTGATATTGTGCCGAGACTCTAATGTGTGCAGTTCAGAGATACAGTGCGCAAACAGGCCCTTCGACCCACCGAGTTCACGCCGACCAGCGATCCCCGCACACCAACACTATCCAACAACACTAGGGACAATTTACAATCTTTACCAAAGCCAATTAACCTACAAACCTGCACATCTTTGGAGTGTGGGAGGAAACCGGAGCACCCGGGGAAACCCCATGCAGGTCACGGGGAGAATAGACAACCTCCGCACAGACAGCACCCGTAGTCAGGATCGAACCCGGGTCTCTGGCGCTGTAAGGCAGCAACTCTACCACTGCGCCGCCGTGCCGCCCTTGTGAACCATGTGTGAATTTAAGAGAAGGAGTAATGCATCTGGGAATGATACTCTGCATGCAAATCCGCAGTTATATTCAGGAATGTTCTATGTTGCAGTAAAACTGCATACAGGGCTACAAGATGTGTAGGAATGAACTGCAGATGCTGGTTTATACTGAAGATAGACACAAAATGCTGGAGTAACCCAGCGGGACAGGCGAAATCTCTGAAGAGAAAGAAGAGGTGAAGAGAAAAAGAACTACCGCTTAGTGGGCAGCACGGTGGCGCAGCGGTAGAGTCGCTGCCTTATGGGCCTGGCCCACTTAGGCGGTTTTTCAGGCATTTGCCGGAGACAGACAGACAGACAGACAGACAGACAGACACAGACACAGACACAGACACAGACACAGACACAGACACAGACACAGACACAGACACACACACACACACACACACACACACACACACACACACACACACACACACAGCTGCTTCTCTGCCACTGACCCCATCTCCACGTACCTTGATTCCATCCTAATAGCAAAATCCCACCAATTGCAGCCTGCAGGAACGGCTCTGCCCTTGAGGGCGATGCAGTGCATGGAGACAATGCTGTCCGTGGGAGGGAGCAATGCCCTGCTTGGGATTGATGTGGGAGTGAAGCTGTGATGAGGAGTGACACACGACTGGAGGAGTGACACTGCACGTGGGAGTGAGTCTGTGCTTGGCACCAAGCCTGCCTGTGGTAACAGCACTGTGCGTGGGAGGGGTACTTTCCGTTGTTGAACTTGTTATTTTTGATCAAACTGGAATTAGGCTTTCTACAACCAGCAGCAGTTAATATTATTAATACTGTTTACAGTTTCAAAGAGTTATATTATGTAATAAGGCAGAATGCAAGGTTCGTCTGGATAAACCTCTCACAGTGGGGTGCAGAATTTAATTATCAGCCATTGAATTAGTCATTACTCTAATAACTCCACAGCATTGAGATACCCAGAAAATATCTGCTTTTGATGCTGGAATTTCTTTAGCTGAGTCCAAACTGCTGAAGTCATTTCACTGTGGTGGTGGGGGGGGGGGGGGGGGGCATAGCAGGAAAGTCGCTGCCTCACAGCGCCAGAGACCCAGGTTCGATCCTGACTACGGGTGCTGTCTGTACGGAGTTTGTACGCTCTCCGCCGTGGCCGCGTGGGTTTTTCCTGGGTGCTCCGGTTTCCTCCCACACTCCGAAGGCGTACAGGTTTGTAGGTTAATTTGGCTTCGGTAAAAATTGTAAATTGTCCCTAGTGTGTAGGATAGTGTTATGCCCCTGTCCCACTTAGGAAACCTGAACGGAAACCTCTGGAGACTTTGCGCCCCACCCAAGGTTTCTGTGCGGTTCCCGGAGGTTTTTGTCAGTCTCCCTACCTGCTTCCACTACCTGCAACCTCCGGCAACCACCTGCAACCTCCGGGAACCGCACGGAAACCTTGGGTGGGGTGCAAAGTCTCCAGAGGTTTCCGTTCAGGTTTCCTAAGTGGGACAGGGGCATTAGTGTACGGGGATAGCTGGTCGGTGCGGACTCAATGAGCCGAAAGGCCTGTTTCAACGCTGTATCTCTAAACTAAAAGACTGAACTACTCTAGCATATAAATACATTGATGTACATGATGCACCACTATATGCTGATCTGCAGATTATCAGCACTAATCATGTATTGTCCTTCCGCTGACTGGTTAGCACGCAACTGTACCTCGGTACACATGATGATTAAACTGAACTGCTCAGAAAGAATTTTTTATCCTTGGCAGCACCAAGCTAAGACAGCCTCTGCTAATTTGTTTTCCAGAGTCGTTTCCCTGACACAAATTCCATGGAACGCTTACAAACCTTTGCCTTCTGCCAACATTCCACGACTTCTTCATCGGTGGTTTTGTCCTGCAGTTGGGACAGGCTGTGGGAACAGGCCCCGAGGCTGGCGCTGAAGTCCTGCAGGTCTCTGTTAAGCTGGGCGACCTGAGCCTCAAACTCCTGCTCGGAGCTGGTGGTCTGGCTCAGCATGGTCTCCAGGCAGCTCTGCGCCTGCACCGTGCTCTCTTCCCACTGCCACCACTCGGCCCGCAGTGCCTCCAGCTCCCTGCGGATGGCCTCGCGCCCACCAGCTCCCGTCTGCCGAACAACCTCTCCAGCCAGGGACTCGGCTCTGCTTAAACGCTCCCCGCCATTGCGTCTGGAAACGATCAGCTCCTGGTGATGGAAAATATTTACAGTCACCGGCACTGTCATAACTGTTTATGCAAGTCCTCATGGAGCTGCTTGAGAAGTTCATAGTTGAGTAAAAGCGACGCAACGTCCTGCACAAAACATTAACCCTGCCGTGCCTGGATCTGCTGAATATCACAGACCTGACTTTAACAATTTCGTCCCACAACCGGCATTTGTCTTTACAAACTAAAAGAGGGTGTCATCTCTGGTCAAGACAGATCAGATGTGCTCTCATTATAGGGAATTCCAAGGCAGCTATGGTTGAGGAATTATCATTGATCAATTATAAAAGGATCAAGAGAGCCAATGTTAAAATCTCGATCGACAAAGATCAACAAGAGCAGTGAACTACTGAACAGTGAACGATGCTTAAGCTGGGAAAGATCCTGCCACCTCTGCATAAATGCTGGAGACAAAACAAAAATCCAGAACTTGAAACATATTTTCAGCCTGAATGAATACTTTGAAGTCGTAACAAAGAGCTGGGGAAGGGTAATGTCACAAATGCATTCAATTTGTATGTCAAAAGGCAGCCAGTGAGGAATCACATTGTATACTCATGGTTATGGACAGAGTGCGTGTGATCAGACAGCAGTAACAGATCGCCACCCGGCTGACCGAATAGTGAAAGGACTGGATAGAGTGGATGTGGAGAGGAAGTTTCCATTAGTGGCAAAGTCCAAAACCAGAGGCCATAGCCTCAGAATGAAAGGACGTTCCTTTAGGAAAGAGATGAGGAGGAATTTCTTTAGTCAGAGGGTGGTGAATCTATAGGAATTCATTGCCACAGAAGGGTGTGGTGTTAAAGGATATTTTTAAGACAGAGATAGATGGATTCTTGATTAGTACAGGTGTCAGGCGTTATGGGGAGAAGGCAGGAGAATGGGGTTGGCAGGGAGCAGCCATGATTGAATGGCAGAGGAGACTTGATGGGCCAAATTGCCTAATTCTGCTCCTATCTCTTATGAATTAATGAATTAACCAAATACATAGATACATGGAGGATAGGTGTAGGAGCAGGCCATTCGAGACAGCACCGCCATTCAATGTGATCATGGCTGATCATCCACAATCAGTACCCCATTCCTGCTTTCTCCCCATATCCCTTGATTCTGCTAGCTAGCCCTAAGAGCTCTATCTAACTCTCTTTTGAATGATAGAAGATGGGTTAAGAGCATCTATTTAGACTGGGCAAAGGGCATGCTTAGGTTTAGGTTTTACTGTCACATGTACCAAGGTACAGTGAAAACATTTGATAGACACAAAACACTGGAGAAATTCAGCGGGTCAGGCAGCATCTCTGGGGAAAAGAAATAGGTGACATTTTGGGTCGGGACCCTTCATTGGACCCGAAACGTCACCTATTGCTTTTCTCCAGAGATGCTGCCTGCCCCGCTGAGTTACTCCAGTATTTTGTGTCTATCTTCCGCGTAAACCAGCATCTGCAGTTCCTTCCTGCAAAGTGCTGCATGCTAGCCAAACAGATCAGATGTAGTATGCATAAATACAATCACTACCTCTAATCGGACTTTACTGGACTTTATTTAGCACTAGGCAATGTCCCCCTTATCTTGTAAATGTACATTGATGACGCTTGACTTTAATCATGTACGGTCTTTTTCCTGACTGGAGATAGCACGCACCAATAAAGCTTTTCACTGTACCTCGATGCACATAACAATAATGATACACTAAACTAAACAAGTTAAATACAATAGACAGAGCAAAGGTACAGAGTGCTGAATATGGTTCTCAGAATTGTGGGTGGTATCGGGTCCGTAGACAAAGTCCGATATCCACAATGGGTGGAGGTGAATCAGATGGGATCCCAGCTCATGGAAGGACCGTTCAGAAGCCTTGGAACACAGGAGGAGCTGTTCCTGTGTATTAAAGTCAGAAATCTTTTTTTCCAGGATGAATCTGTCAAAGACTGGAGGGCATAGCCTCGAAGTGAGAAGGGGGCAGTTTAAAAGAGATGTGAAGGGGACATTTTTAAAATATAGATTGGAGGATAGCTGGAACACGCTGCCATGTGTGGTGGGAAGCAGTACCTCATATTTCGCTTGGGTAGCTCACACCCCAGCGGTATGAACATTGACTTCCCTAACTTCAAGTAGCCCCTTGCTTTCCCTCTCTCTCCATCCCCTCCCCTTTCCCAGTTCTCCCACCAGTCCTACTGTCTCCGCCTACATCTTATCTCTGTAACGCCCACTCCCCTGACATCAGTCTGAAGAAGGGTCATGACCCGAAACGTCACCCATTCCATCTCTCCAGAGATGCTGCCCGTCCCGCTGAGTTACTCCAGCATTTTGTGTCTACTTTCGATTTAAACCACCATCTGCAGTTCTTTCCTCCACAAGAAATGTAACTTGCTTTTTCCCTGGCCTTAACTCACCTGATCTCCCCACTGACGTGCAACCCTCTGTTGCTGATGGGCAACGTCTAACATCCCAGTGGTTTCAGTTCTACACAAATTGTCCCAAACATGCATCCAAGACCTCAACCCTCTCCTTCAAAGAAAAACCACGCGTCATGTAACCAAGGGTTAAAATGCAAAGGCTGAAAATGCACAGCAGGTGGGCTGTAAAGAGGCTGGCTGAAGGGTTGTGGACAGTCGGAGGAAGGTTTCCCTCAACGCTCTCAAGATGTCTTGCAGCGCTTTGCAGTCAGCGGGGTGCTTCTGAAGTGCTGTCAATGTGCATGCATAAAGTGCAACAGCCAGTCTGTGCAGCACAGCGGGCTCCGACTGATGATGGTCTGGTTAAGAAACGGCAATCAGTTTATAGATGTTCAATGGAGGATTGAAATTTAAACATGCCAGGACACTAGAAAGAGTAACCCTGTACTGTTGCAATATAATGCCAGCGTTCCTTCCATCTCCAGTTAACAAGGCATCAGAGGTTATGGGGAGAAGGCAGGGGAATGGGGTTGAGATGGAAAAATAAATTAGCCATAATTGAAAGGCAGATTCGACTTGATGGGCCAAATGTCCTAATTTTGCTCCTTTGATTTATGAACTTAAGATGGCATCAAGGGTTAAGGGTAGAAGCAGGAGAATGGGATTGAGAGGGGGAAATGGATCAGCCATGATTGAATAGTGGCGCAGACTCAATGGGCCAAATGGCCTGGTTCTGCTCCTATGTCTAATGGTCTTATGGTCCAAGGCTTGGTTTAATGTTTCAACACTGCTGTTGCAGTACAACCAAGTACAGGTCCACCACTGATTTTCTGGCAACAGTTGATCCAGCACCTCCGTTAATCCAGACAAAATTATGATAGGGCACTTGAAATCTCCCCGGAAGTACCCCCGAAAATGTGATGCCTAGGCCGGGTGAGGCAGCTGATCTTGACCTCATCGGGATTTCCGCAGCCGATCGGCGGGTCGAATTTGCCGCCTGCGGCCGGGGCTCTGGAACTCCAGCCAGGCCGGAACCGGCAGATCCTTTCCCACAGCTGACTTCTGAAGCCGACTTTGCGGGGCCGGAATCTCGGCCTCTGGTACCGAGCCAATCCGGTACCGTTGGGATTCCTCTCAGAGGCCGTGACCTCTGTCAGTCCAGCAAAACGGATAATCCCGAAAGGTTTGGACCCAAGGATGCAGGAAAATCATTGTTGTACCTGTACCGACCTAGATCTAGATGATATGACTGATCTCTGGAGTGGTTTGGATTCCAGGTCTCCCTGACTCAGAGCAGTACTCCTGTGCCTAGTCAGCATTATACAGCTTTCCTCTTTTACCGGTTCCTGCGGTGCATTTTTCGCAGCCCAGTTACAAACAGTTCCCCCACCATGACTTTCTCCAGTTTCCGCTGCAGGGTGGAAGAGTCCCCCGAGATATCCGACCAGCGGTGAAGTTCTTCCTTCGCCGAGTTCAGCCAGTTGGACAGTTCCTGGACCGCGCTCTGATAGCTCTGATGGTCCTGCACCACCTCCTCCAGCTTCTTGACTTTGCCCTGGAATCAAAAAGCAAATGAGCTGGAGACATCGCCGATTTGTAGACTGAAATGACCACCAATGGAAGATCTAGTCTATCCACCAAATCAGTTCCACTTTCTCTCCCCCCCCCCCTCCCCCCCCTCCACCTGCTCTTGGATCCATACGATCATTGAATGTCACCATTTTCCATGTGCAAGCCTTAAGGGTCAAAGAAGTTACTTTACCCGAGAAGGTAAAAGCTATACACTATACGGGGTGGCACGGTGGCACAGCGGTAGAGTTCTTGCCTTACAGCACCAGAGACCTAGGTTCGATCCTGACTACGGGTGCTGCCTGTTTGGAGTTTGTACGTTCTCCATGTAACCTACGTGGGTTTTCCCTGGGATCTCTGGTTTTCTCCCACACTCCAAAGGTTTGTAGGTTAATTGGCTTGGTAAAATTGTAAATTGTCCCCGGTGTGTGCAGGATAGTGCAAGTGTGCAGGGATCACTGGTCGGTGCGGACTCGGTGGGCCGAAGCAAGAGCGGAACTCGCTATCAAAACATGGAGGGGACGGGGGACACAATTTCTTGGCGGCCGCGCGCGCATGCGCACACTCACACACACGCGCGAGGCTTCGGAGGCTCAATCCAGCGCTAAAAGCGGAGATTTTAAAATCGGGATGACAAAAACTTGGATGTCCCCCACCTCTCAAAACATGGGGGGGACGTGTCCCCTCTGGCCCCCATGGGTTTTCCGCCCCTGGGCCGAAGGGCCTGTTTCCACACTAATCTAAACCAAATTTCAATGCCTTTTCGCAGATTGGTTAGCATGCAACGAAAAGCTTTTCACTGTACCTCGGTACACGTGACAATAAACTAAACTAATCTTCACTGTAACTCTACGACCTTGATCAAAGCACCTTTTCACCATACAGCTTCTCAAACTAATTTGCAGCACCATAGCTGGTGCACTAAAGTAGTGGAATCTATAGCAAAGACTCGGTTTCTTGGGTTTGTGCTTTATCCCTTCTGCCTTTTGATAGATCAGGAAATACGGCATGGACCAGTTGAAAGATGTTAATTCCCTATGTCATGTTTTGCTTAAGAGTTAACCGACATTCACGGGAGAGTTCTTTTTGTATGAGAGTATGTTTGATGAACAATCTGCCTTCTGTTGGGAAAGTATGTTGCTCGGCCAAAAACAGAGGGAGCCCTGATGTTAATAGCAACAGTTTGTGCCACAGTTCTCGCTTCCAACTGCCTCACTTTGCCTGCCAGAGTTATTTGTGTTGAACTCAAGGGAATTGGACTTGAACGGGGAAGGCCGGTTACCTTGGCAACCACGACAATATCAGCAAACTGGGTCCTGATCTCCAGCAGGGCGTCTTCTGTGAACGCCGGATCGCCAGTTTTCTCCAGCAGCTCCTGTGCTTTCTCCACCAAGCGGCTTAGGACAGCCGAGTGCTTCTCGATGTCGGCCACCACACTCTGGTGTCTCTCCAGCTGCAGCAGCTTGTCCTTCAGGTCATTCTGCTGCTCCAGGCCTCGGCTCATCTCCTGCTCCACGCTCTCCATCCACTCCTGCAGCTGGCCTTTACTCTCCACGAAGCTGCTCCACTGTGTCACTGCCCACTCCAGCCGGCTGGAAGGCAGAAGAGAAGCACATGGTCGAAACAAGGAACTGCAGATGCTGGTTTACACCAAAGATAGACACAAAGTGCTGGAGTAACTCAGCGGGTCAGGCAGCATCTCTGGAGAGCATGGATAGGCGATGTTTCGGGTCGGGACCCTTCATTAGTCTGCAGAAGGGTCTCGACCGGAAATGTCACCCATCCTTTTATTCCCCAGAGAGAAATACAGTGACTGGTTGCAGGACAGGCACTGGGTCCGGCCACAGAGCGCAGTGATACCCAGTGCAAGGTTCTGCCAGTCACATTTCCATGCTGACAAGGACCCTTCAATAACTGAGACAGATCTTTTTTAACACAAGAATGTGAATAAATGCTTCAAGAAGTAAAGGCTTTTGGCACATGTGCCTTCATCAGTCAGAGTATTGAGTATAGAAGTTGGGAGGTCATGTTTCAGTTCTCTAAGATGTCGATGAGGCCACATTTAGGGTATTGTGTACGGATTGGGCACCGTGTTATGGGAAAGATGTTGTCAAGCTGGGAAAGGTGCCGAGAAGATCTACGAGGATGATGCCAGGACTCGAGGGCCTGAGCTGTAGGGAGAGGTTGAGCAAGCTGGGACTTATTCGTCTAAGTCCAGTCCAGTGTTCTAGTGTGCTCCGAGAAAGTAGGATGGCAATAAATAGAACAGCACCCTTTGGTGCTGTACCCACCCTCAAGACAAATAAACACCAGAAGCTCATGTGTTATCATTGTCTAGGGACGGCAGGGTATCATCTGGTCCCATTAATATTGTTTGCGAGAAGAGAAGAGAAGATATGTGGCAAGATATTGGAATGGAATTCCAGGGTTTGGACAATCG
Organism: Amblyraja radiata; assembly: GCF_010909765.2. Taxonomy (NCBI): domain Eukaryota; kingdom Metazoa; phylum Chordata; class Chondrichthyes; order Rajiformes; family Rajidae; genus Amblyraja; species Amblyraja radiata. The sequence goes on from NC_045963.1 coordinate 68,147,190, forward strand.
TCAGTTAATGGAAATTGGAAAAGGACCAGTGGCCAGACCTGGAGGAGCACATATATCCCAAGGTATGTGGTTTGGAAGTTCATAAATTCATAGGTTCCAGGAGCGGAATTAACCCATTCGGCCCATCAAGTAGAGTTGCTGCCCCACACACCAGAGACCTGGATTCAATCTTGACTACGGGTGCTGTCTGTACAAAGTTTGTACATTCACCCCGTGACTGTGTGGGTTTTCCCCAGGTATTCCAGTTTCCTCCCACACTCCATAGACATACAGGTTTGTAGGTTAATTGGCTTCTGTCAAAATGTTAAATTGTCCCCAGTGTGTAGGATAGTGCTAGTGTACGGGGTGATCGCTGGTCGGTGCAGACTCAATAGGCCGAAGGGTCTGTTTCCATGTCTGTATCTCTAAATCTGAATCAGCCATGATCACAATGAATGACGGTGCTGGCTTGAAGGGCCGAATGGCACCTATTTTCTATGTTTCTATGTTTCTAAAGAGTAAATTTAACACAAAGTTAACCAATGTTACTGTTTTTTGTGTCAGTTGCTTCAAAGATGGTATGAGATTTAATGTTTAGTTTTGGCGATGCAGTGTGGAAACTTGGCCCTCCAGGTCAATCTCGGGACAATTTACAGCTTGGAAACAAGTCCTTCGGCCCACCGAGTCTGCGCCGAGCATTCGATCACCCGAGCAATCGGAACAATTTACAGCGCGGAAACAGGCGCTTTGGCCCACCAAGTCTGCACCAACCATCGATCACCCATACACTAGTTCTATCCTACACACCAGGGAGAATTTACCAAACCAACAAACCTGTATGTCTATGGAGTGTGGGAGGATACCGAAGCACCCGGAGAAAACCCACGCGGTCACGGAGAATGTGCAAACTCTGTGCAGACAGCACCCCCGTAGTCTGGATCAAACCCGGGTCTCTAGCATTGTACGATGTTAGAAGGTATGAGCTCAGATAGGTGAGACTCGGACTGTACCTGTGGCAGCTGACGGAGTTACTGACCACCTCTGTCCACGTCTCCTTGACCGCCTGAAGCTGCCCGTGGATGGCCTTCCGCCCCTCGTGGTTACTGCTCTTCAGGGACTGTTCTCCTTTGCCGATGGTCATGTTCAGCTTCACGTCCCCTTCCCCCTTCATCAGCAGGATCTCCTGGACAAACACAACGCCGTGAGTTAAAAATACGTGCCTCGGGTGTGGTGGAACCCTGCCCTCGTTCTAACTGATGGGTGCTGGACCCACTGGCTGCACCAAGAGAATGTGCAATATCATTCCCAGCTGAAGAATTCTCAGACGTGTCTGAAGAAGGGTCTCAACCCAAATTGTCACCAATTCCTTGTCTCCAGAGATGCTGCCTGACCTGCTGAGTTACTCCAGCTTTTTGTGTCTCGCCCACCGGCGATTTTGGGGAACACCAATATACTTCCTGCAGCTAAAACACTCGCTTTCCAGATATTTCTTGCAAACATCAGGTGACTGGAACTTTATTTTGGAGTGTTATGCAATTGATCAATGATAGAATTAATGAAATGTTCTGCACAAAGAGAGGCCATTCCGTGCTAGCTCCCCTAATGTGCTATCTGTTCAATGCCACCCCCCACTCTATTTTCAAAATGTCTTTTTGCACATCTGGATGGTGCAGGAGCGAACCATCACATGATGTTTGCCACAGATTCAATAGTGCCATTTAAATATGATAGTGGTATTGGATATGATAGTGGCCATAAGGTCATAAGTGATAGAAGTAGAATAAGGCCATTGGGTCCATCAAGTCTACTCCGCCATTCAATCATGGCTGATCTTTTTAGCTATTTAGATACAATAGAAGTATTTAAGTGACTTTTGAAAAGACACATGGATATGCCGGGAATGGAGGGATATGGATTATGTGCAGGCAGATAAGCGTTGGTCAAGGCATCATGTTCAGTATTGACATTGTGGGCCGAAGGGCCTGTTTCTGGGCTGTGCTGGTCTACGTTCCACCCCGACCTTTGTGCTGAAGGGGTGAGTCAGTGACGATCTGGATGGGAACAATAAAACATGTCAGACTACTGAATGATGGGACTCAAAGTGTGTCCTTGACCACCAGGTCTGGAGATCAGGACAGAACGTGGCACAGTGGTAGAGCTGCTCTCTCACGGCACCAGAGACCTGGGCCCAATCCTGACCTCTGGTGCTGAAGGGAATAAGCGTCAATTATGCTCACATAAAGTGGGGAAAAAATAAAGAAAAAAAGATGGGATTGAGGGACTGTGTAAGAAAGAAAAACTAAAAATGACAAAAAAATAAAACTGCAACCAAACTAATCCAGACAGATGCATAAATACATAGACAATAGGTGCAGGAGGAGGCCATTCAGCCCATCGTCCCAGCACCGCCATTCAATGTGATCATGGCTGACTGAATCTACACTGCACTCCCTCAATAGCAAGAACCGCTGCCATTGCTGTTCCACCGTCATCCCTGCTACGGTCCCTTTCCAGTCAACTTCGGCCAGCTCCTCCCTATGCCAACATTGTCCCCTTTGTTCAACTGCAATACTGACACTTCTGATCTTACCTTTCCCCTCTCAAATTGCAGAATAAAACCTATCATGTTATGGTCACTACCTCCTAATGGTTCCTTTACCTTGAGTTCCCTTATCAAATCTGGTTCATTACAGCATTCTGGTAAATCTCCTCTGCACCCTCTCCAAAGCCTCCGCATCTTCCCTGTAATGATGTGACCAGAACCACACACAATACACCAAATGTGGTCTCACCAAATCCTGTAGCTGCATCATGACTACCTGACTTATATTCAATGCCCCTAGCACAATGAAGGCAAGCATGCTATAAACCTTCTTAACCCTATTATTTGATAGATTATTTTCAGTTCTCCGTCTTGCTCTGCCTGTGACCAGCAGTATTAATGAAGATGGGCACAAAATGCTGGAGTAACGCAGCAGGTCAGGCAGCATCTCTGGAGAAAAGAAATAGGTGACATTCCAGGTCGGAAGTCTTCTCTAGTCTGAAGAAGGGTGTCAACCCGAATCGTCACCTATTCCTTTTCTCCAGAGGTGGCCCGACCCACTGAGTTACTCCAGCATTTTGCGTCTGTCTTCAGTGTAAACCAGCATCTGCAGTTGCTTCATGCAGCAGTATGAGCGAGTCTGCTATCTGCACGGTGACACACCTGGACTTGAAGCAGCTTTTTCTCCAGCGTGGCTTTGTGGCCGAGGGTGCTGTCCGCAGCGGCAAGTTTACTCTGGACCTCTCTCAGCCACGACCAGGTGTTCTGCAGGGTCTCCTCGAAGGCCTGGTGTTCCTGCAGACCCAGCTGGCCAGCTCTCAGCTTCTCCTTCACCGTCTTGGCCAGGAGCTGGTGTCGGGACTGCAGCTGAGAGGCTGAGCGGGTGCCGCCTCCATCTCCGTAGCCCAGCTCGCTCAGGCACTGAGCCTTGTGGCACAAGTTATCACAGGAATCCCTGGACAATGAAACACAAGAGGAGGCATCAGGATAACAACAGATTGCCTGCATACACTGTTAGAGAGACTTTCCACAGAAAACACCGTGCTGTAATGTAGGATATGCGGGCTGCATCCTTGTTGCGATCTGTTATGTAATACTGATGGTATAAAGCTAGATAATACAAATGATTCTCATCGCTACTCCCTTTTCATGCAAACAGACGTGAGAAAGAGGAAGATCAAACCACTCCAGCAAGCAACAAAGAATCATTTCTAAACAGCATTTCTGCCCCCACCCTCCTGCTCCCTGACCTCTCTTCAATAGCTCTGTAATTGTCTGTGCAAAGACCACAGAGAAGCATTTTCAAACCCCCTCAACCTCCTTGAGGAGAATGTGGGGACCTTTAATTCAGTTTAAGTTCACTTTAATTTTAGAAGAACACAGTACACTTAGAATCATGCAGCACCCCAACTGGCCCTTCGGCCCAACCCCTCCATGCTGACCAAGATAACCCGTCTACGTTTGGCTGTGTTTGTCCTATATTGCTCAAAAACCTATCCGATCCATGTACCTGTCCAAATGTCTTTTAAATGCCGTTATAGCATCTGCCTCAACTACCTCCTCCAGCAGTTCGCTCCATATACCCACCATCTCAGTAAAACGTAGAAACATAGAAAATAGGTGCAGGAGTAGGCCATTCGGCCCTTCGAGCCGGAATCACCGTTCAATGCGATCATGGCTGATCATCCAATATCCCGTTCCTGCTTTCTCCCCATTTCCCTGGATTCCGTTAGCCCTAAGAGCTGAATCTAACTCTCTCTTGAAAACATCTCTCTTGAAAAGGTTGTCCCTCAAAGATTGTTTAATGTTCTTTCAACAATTTAAAGAGCAGGTCATTTGAGCAAAATATTAATGTTGGTTTTGCCTTCTCAGCTGATGCCTGACCAGCTGAATAATTCGATCATATTTAAATTGGTATTCTCACCATTATGTGGGTTCTTAACTATAAAGCGATATTAAGGTTGATGCACTTTAGGTGGCTTGTATGACCTGTATGTGGCTCATATATAAAGCTGTTTGTGTCTGTCTCTCACATTAGACAATATCGGGACAGCAAGCGACATTGCATCTTTAACATAAATAAAAGTGTTCGGCTGCGTCAGTGGAAATCTAAAATAAAAACAGAAAATGCAGGAAGTACTCAGCAGGTCAGCCTGCATCTGTGGGAAGAGAAATAGAGCTGATATTTCAGGTCTGAATAACTGAGTCTCTCAGACATTTTGTATTATCTACCTTCGTCCTTGGATTTCAGCGAAGAAATCCTCCATATTTTCCAGCTCAGCTTGCAAGTCGGGAGCGTTACCCTTGTTCGTTCTGATGAATTCCGTGGCCAACCTTTCTTCTGCCTGATGGAGCCACAGACTCAGCTTCTTCTGACAACTCTCGAAGCTTGTGTAAAAAGACACATTCAGTCAGAGCGATGGTGATACGCAGTGGGAGACACAGAACACACACACAACACGGTACTGTACGTCTGCACTGGATATACTGAGGTCATGCACACAATCCCTCAATGTATTCCCAACTAGAATCGTGTATTCCTAGGGCCTCACGTTGGCGCAGTGGCAGAGCAGCTGCCTCACAGCGCCAGAGACCCTGGTTCGATCCTGACTACGGGTACTGTCTGTACAGAGTTTGTACGTTCTCCCTGTGACCTCGTGGGATTTCCTCGGGTGAACTGGTTTCCTCCCACATTCCAAAGACATGCAGGTCTGTAGGTTAATTGACTTCTGTAAGTTGTCCCAGTGTGTAGGATAGACCTAGTGTGCGGGTGATCATTGGTCAGCGTGTACTCGGTGGATCTGTTACAAATCTCTAAACTCTAAACGAAACTAAAAAAAGACACATCGACAGACTGTCTGGAGGGGTTTCGCCCAGAAACGCCATCTGTTCCTTTTCTCCAGAGGGTTTGAACGTTCTCCCCGTGACCGCGTGGGTTTTTCCCGGGAGCTCCGGTTTCCTCCCACACTCCAAAGGCATATAGGTTGGTAAGTTCATTGGCTTCGGTAAAAATTGTAAATTGTCCCTAGTATGTGTAGGATAGTGCTAGAGTACGGGAGTCGCTGGTCAGCGCGGACTCGGTGGGTTGAAACGTCTGTTTCCACTCTGTATCTCTAAACTAAACTAAAGACTCTGCCTGTCCTGCTGAGTTACTCCAGCTTTTTGTGTCTATCTTCGGTGTAAACGGGTATTTGCAGTTCTTTCCTACACTTAAAAAAGACACATGCTTTGTTTATACCCACCCATTCAACTCTTCAACGCAGTCCTCCAGGGCCTTCCTGTTGTGTTCGCACTGGCTCAGGAAGTCGTGCCACTCCTGTCGACTACTGGCAAGCTGCTGCTGAAGCTGAGAAGCACTGGGCTTGGACAAGTGCGGCACTAGTTTGTCCCCTTCAGCCACGGCCGCATCCAGTTTGTCCTGTCCCATGCTGGCCCTAGTCAGGAGTTTCTGTGGGAAAGAATACAACGTCCATCACAAGTTTGTTGCTGCTTCGGAGATAGATCTTAAAACACATCAAGAGCAAAAGAGGGGTGTAGGAAGGAACTGCAGATGCTGGTTTAAACCGAAGATAGACACAAAAATGCAGGAGTAACTCAGTGGGACTGGCAGCATCTCTGGAGAGAAGGGATGGGTGATGTTTTGGATCGAAACCCTTCTTCAGGCTGAAGAATGGTTTTGACCTGAAACATCACCCATTCCTTCTCTTCAGAGATGCTGCCTGTCCCGCTGAGTTACTCCAACTTTTTATGTCCATCTTAAGGGCCTGTCCCACTTTACGAGGTAATTCACAAATTCTCCCGAGTTTTCCCCTTGATTCAAACTCGCAGAATGTTCGTAATGGTTCACCAGCGTCTCTTCTTCCTGAGGAGACTGAAGAAGGTCCATCTGTCTCCTCAGATCCTGGTGAACTTCTACCGCTGCACCATCGAGAGCATCCTTACCAACTGCATCACAGTATGGTATGGCAACTGCTCTGTCTCCGACCGGAAGGCATTGCAGAGGGTGGTGAAAATTGCCCAACGCATCACCGGTTCCTCGCTCCCCTCCATTGAGTCTGTCCAAAGCAAGCGTTGTCTGCGGAGGGCGCTCAGCATCGCCAAGGACTGCTCTCACCCCAACCATGGACTGTTTACCCTCCTACCATCCGGGAGGCGCTACAGGTCTCTCCGTTGCCGAACCAGCAGGTCCAGGAACAGCTTCTTCCCGGCGGCTGTCACTCTACTCAACAACGTACCTCGGTGACTGCCAATCACCCCCCCCCCCCCCCCCCCCCCGGACACTTATTATCACTTATTATTATTTATTCAAATCATTTGCTATGTCGCTCTTCCAGGGAGATGCTAAATGCATTTCGTTGTCTCTGTACTGTACACTGACAATGACAATTAAAATTGAATCTGAATCTGAATCTGAATCTGAGTAATGGGTCCGTAGGAGTCCGTAGATATATCGTAAACCAGCCGTAGGTACTCGGGTCACCCTCCTGACTATTCTTTTACTCATGGAAATTTTTTATCAGGCTGGAAAAAACGATGCCCCGAGTACCTACGGCTGACATAATGAGCCGCTACGAATTATCTACGGACTCCTACGGCTTCCTACGGACCCATTACGAACATTCTGTGAGTTTGAATCAAGGGGAAAACTCGGGAGAATTTGTGAATAACTCGGGAGAATTTGTGAATTACCTCGTAAAGTGGGACAGGCCCTTTAAGAACAAAAGAGTAACTGGCTGTGTGTATCATCAACAAGGAAACCACCTTTCAACAAGCTCGTCCCATCCATCATACGAATACATAATTACCTGGCCCTTCAAACCAGGCAAAAGAGTTGCAATAAAAGGGACTTTTTCAGGTTGGCTGCCAGTGACTAGTGGAGTTCCGCAAAGGTCAGTGCTAGGGTCCGCTTCTCTTCACATTGTATATTAATGATTTGGATAAGGGGATTGAAGGCTTAGTGGCCAAGTTTGCAGATAATGCGAAGATAGGTGGAGGGGCAGGCAGTGTAGAGGAAGCAGACACTGCAGAAGGACCTGGACAAGTTAGGAGAGTGGGCAGAGAAGTGGCAGATGAAATTCAGTGTAGCAAAGTGCGGAGTCATGCATTTTGGTAATAAGAATAAAGGCGTAGATTATTTTCTAAATGGAGAGAGAATCCAGAAATTGGTGCAAAGGGACTTGTCCTGCTAGTGCTCTTAAAGATAGCGGAGTCACGGGATATGGGGAGAAGGCAGGAACGGGGTACTGATTGGGGATGATCAGCCATGATCACAATGAATGGCGGTGCTGGCTCGAAGGGCCGAATGGCCTACTCCTGCACCTATTGTCTAGTTGTCTATTGTCAATTGAAAACAATCGCATCTCCTGCAAGGTAAGATTGAAAAAACGTTTCCCCTGATCCCGCCCATCCCCTACATAAAACAAATCAGAGAACATTAACACATACTTTTTAAACACACTAAAAATTAAAAATAAATGACGAAAAGGACAGATTGTATGCGAGGACATCAAAGCGCCACCCGGTGGTAACATGCTGAATCTACAAAGATGCTGAAGAAAGTAAACACACTGGCCTGCTTTTTTGGTTGCTATATCAATGAGAATAGACCAGCTTAGGTTGCTGGTGATATGATGCCCTGGAACCTGAAGCTGCCGACCATCTCTATAGCATCTCTGTTGATGAGGACAGGGTTGGGCCCAGGAATTAGAAGCTGTGCACCATCTCTACAGATGTGTTCAAGCTCTCACCCCTCCGCCAACCCCATTCCCTTAAGTCAACAACTAATTCTGTCACCTTGCAGACATTAAGGGCTAGATTGTTGGTCGAACCACAGCACAAGGCTCCCAGTTACTTTCCTGTACTCCGTTCCATCACTGTGGATCTGGCTGGAAACAGGGATATCATGGGTGGATTGAAGGAACGAGCCGACACTGTACTTAGCCACATGGTCATAGGTGTACAGGCAGTAGAGCAGGGGGGAGAGCACACAACCCTGAGGACCATCAGTGTTGAAGGTCAGGGGGGAGGAACTGTGACAATCAATTCTAACCAGCTGAGCATTTCCGGTCAGCAAGTCTAGATGCCAATTGCAGATGGAGGACCCCCTCCCCCCACAAGGCCGAGACGGTCACAGTGACACAGCGGTAGAGTTGCTGCCTTACAGCCAGTGGCGGACCTACATTCTTGGGCCCCTGAAGCTTGAACTGTTATGGGGGTCCCTTCGCAACCAGCAACGAGGTCTGGGTAACTAACCACTGTTATCTTCTTCAATGGGGTTGTTCCACGACAGGCTGGCTAGGCCCCCGGTGGGGGTTCAGGGGGCAGAAAAAGCTCCTGCATTTTCAATAAATTGAAAGTCTTCTTCTTCTTGCGTTTGAGGCAGCAGAAGTCTGCAGCAGGGTGATGCCATCCGGTTCGACATCCGTAGGTGCCCGCCCTAAAAGGGCGCATGCTCCGGGTTGGCGCCAAGCTGCGGCGCTGCTGCTGTCTCTGTTTGTTGTCGTTCGCCTGACTGAGGTCAGTTGACAGGGCTCACCACAGTGGAGGTCGACAACATGAGCAAAGTGATTCTCAAGCTTTCTGCTGGTAGTTTACAAAACTACATAACAGAGGCTTAGAATTTTTCTGACACATAAGCAGTAAAGTAACCCCCAAAAGATATATATTTCATGAAATAGACAATAGACATTTTGATGATCATCCACAATCAGTATCCCATTCCTGCCTTCTCCCCATATCTTTGGCATCCTCTGAGCACATATTCCAGGGGAGAGTGAGTGAGAGAACTGTGAGTGAGAGCATGGGGACAGTAAGTCATTGAGCGATAGTGAGCCAGTGGACAAAGGATTGAATAAGTGAATGAATATGCCAGCACATCTGTGCGTGAGTGAGTGAGAGAACAAGTGAGTGAAGGACGGCTCTCTAGTTGGTGAGAGGATGGTTCAGTTGCCCGATAACAGCTGGGAAGAAACTGCCTCTAAATCTGGAAGCACTTTGTGCCCTCCGATTTTGTTTCAGATTTCCAGCATCTGCAGTCGTTTGCTCCAATCTTTCCAACATGATTGCTGCTCAACAAGTCACCGTCTGTGTGGAAGCTATCAGGATCACAGCTGTAGGATGGAACAGATGGCTCAGGGACAAGGAACAAGCTACAATCAGTTGCATAGTTGCAGTGATTTACCACCCTCGGTGACCGACTGGCGCTGAAATCACTGAAGCTTGAAGTACCATTCATTGCAGAAGCCCGCAGGCAAGCAGGTATTTCACTCTTGAGCACAACATGCTTGTGGTGAGGTCCATGTGAATTTATTATCAGGGGATTAATCACACCGAAGCTCAACACAAAAAGCTGGAGTAACTCAGCGGGTCAGACAGAAAGGAATAGGTAATGTTTCAGGTCGAGAAGAAGGGTCTCACACCAAACGTTACCTATTCCTTTGCTCCAGACATGCAGCCTGCCCTGCTGAGTTACTCCAGCTTTTTGTGTCTATCTTTGGTTTAAACCAGCATCTGCAGTTCCTTCCTACGGATTAATAACATCCATCAGCAGCAATCTTCACTACGGTGCAATTATTTTAGTTTTCACAGACACTCTCTCATTTAAAGTCTATTTATATAAAGACTACAGACTCTCAAGACATCAGGCTACAGCTGATGGGTACTGAGGAGAAGGGTGACTGACCTTGAGTTGCTGCAGCTTCTCCTCGACTCTGTGTACATCTCCTGCCTGGTCACCACAGTCCTTCACTGATGCTCTGGCTTCACACAGCCAGAGCTGAAACTCCTGCAGAATACCTTCGAAAAATACAGTGTGAAAATTAATAACAGCTCTTGCTGCTCGTTCCATCAATATTGATCAATACTGTTGCATACAAAAGAGGTGAATACTTCACTGACATTTCAGCAATAGGACGTCTGGTATGAATGGAGATATTCATAATGAGAGGGAATCTTATTGAAACATAAGATTATTAAGGGTTTGGACACGCTAGAGGCAGGAAACAACTTCCCGATGTTGGGGGAAGTCCAGAACCAGGGGCGACTGTTTAAGAATAAGGGGTAAGCCATTTAGAACGGAGATGAGGAAATACTTTTTCACACAGATAGTTGTGAGTCTGTGGAATTCTCTGCCTCAGAGAGCGGTGGAGGCCGGTTCTCTGGATGCTTTCAAGAGTGAGCTAGATAGGGCTCTTAAAGATAGCGGAGTCAGGGGATATGGGGGAGAAGGCAGGAACGGGGTACTGATTGTGGATGATCAGCCATGATCACATTGAATAGGCAGTGCTGGCTCAAAGGGCCGAATGGCCTACTCCTGCACCTATTGCCTATTGCCTATTGTCTATTGTCTATTCTTTTCACGGGTGTCAGGGGTTATGGGGAGAAGGCTGGATAATGGGGTTTGGAGGGAGAGATAGATCAGCCATGATTGAATGTCGAGGGTAGACTTGATGGGTCCTAAGGCTCCTAATTCTGCTCCTATCACTTGTGAACTTATTCACAGAAGTTATGTTAAAAGGACTTACAGTGAGTTAACTGCAAACCGAGGACACCATGGAAGAGCAATGTTGACATTCAGGGGGAGTGGATGGGTCTGGATCGATGTGTTGGTGGAGTGGGCCGCTGGAGGCCCTGCAGCAGCCTGGGGTTTGATTAGATCAGGTGCTGTTCCGAGTGGCTGAGAGTGCGGATCGGCCGTGGCCTGCAGTGGCACGGAGCAGTGGCGGAAGACACCAACAACATCGCCTGGTCCAGGCCGATCCTGCAACTACGAGCCAGTGTCATTGCCAGGACAACGGGCCTTTATGGCCAAGTTTGGATTCTACATTTTTAACAACTTTGGACTTGAATCATACAAAATGGAGCTGGAAACATGGTGACTCGTGTACTGTCTCTGGGTAATCTACTAATCCTACACTCTAGTACTGAAGTATGATTGTGCCTATAGTAAGATTTTTATTGAACTGTATGCAAAAAAGTATGTAGGTACATGTGACAATACAGTACTATTGGATCATTGTCACGAAAACTCGCATTAAAGAGAGCAAAAATAACTGTGATATGAAAGGGTGGAGCAACTGGAAGCAGAGGAAGAGAATTTAAGTTCAATTCAGATAAGTGTACCATATTGGATTTTGGAAAGTCAAACCAGGCTAGGACTTTCACAGTCCTATATAGATCTCTAGAACAATACAACCTTGCAATAGAAATACACAATTCCCTGAAAGTGGCTTCGGAGGTGGACAAGGAGTTGAAGAAGACATTTGACATGCTGGCCTTCATCTGTAAGGTCATAAGGTCATTCAGTGATAAGAGTAGAATTAGGCCATTCAGCCCATCAGTCTACTCTGCCATTCAATCATGGCTGATCTGTCTCTCCTCCAAACCCAATTCTCCTGCCTTCTCCCCATAACCTCTGCCACCTGTACTAATCAAGAATCTGAAGAAGGGTTTTAACCTGAAACGTCACCTATTCCTTCGCTCCACAGATGCTGCCTCACCTGCTGAGTTTCTCCAGCATTTTTGTCTACCTTCGATTTTTCCAGCATCTGCAGTTCTTTCTTAAACAACAATCTATCTATCTCTGTCTTAAAAATATCCACTGACTTGGCCTCCTTGGTAAGGCATTGCTATTAGAAATTAAAAACATAGAAACATAGAAAATAGGTGCAGGAGGAGGCCATTCGGCCCTTCGAGCCAGCACCGCCCATTCATTGTGATCGTGGCTGATCGTACCCAATCAATAACCCATAGAAACATAGAAAATTGGGATATTGTGATGCAGCACAAGTTGTTGGTGAGGCTGCCCTTGGAGAATTGCATTTAGTTTTGGTCACCCATCAATAGGAACGCTGCATTAAGCTGGAAAGAATGCAGAGGTGGTGCCGGGAGTTGGAAGCAGTGAGTTATAGGGAGAGATTGGGCAGACTAGGACTTGATTCCATGGAGCGTAGGAGACCAAGGGGTGATTTAGTAGAGGTGTATAAAATCATGAGGGTCATAGCACACAATCATTCTCTTAAGGTTGGAAAATCAAGAACTAGAGGGCATGAATTTGAGATAAGGGGGAAAAGATTTATTAGCAACCTGATGGACAGCTTTTTAACACAGGGACTGGTACAGATATATGTAACAAACTGACAAAGGAAGTCACCTTTGAGGTAGGTACAAAAGCAGCATTTATAATAATAATAATAATAATAATGGATGGGATTTATATAGCGCCTTTCTAATACTCAAGGCGCTTTACATCGCATTATTCATTCACTCCTCAGTCACACTCGGTGGTGGTAAGCTACTTCTGTAGCCACAGCTGCCCTGGGGCAGACTGACGGAAGCGTGGCTGCCATTCTGCACCTATGGCCCCTCCGACCACCACCAATCACTCACACACATTCACACACAGGCAAAGGTGGGTGAAGTGTCTTGCCCAAGGACACAACGACAGTATGCACTCCAAGCGGGATTCGAACCGGCCACCTTCCGGTCGCCAGCCGAACACTTAGCCCATTGTGCCATCTGTCGTCCCAAATTTATAAGACATTTGGATAGATGCATGGATAGGAAAGAGGGTTATGGGTCAAATGCAGGCAAATGGGACTAGAGTAAAAGGGGAGTATGTATGAGTTAGGCCAAAGGGCCCGCTTTCATTGCCTCTATGACGGAGAACAAATATTAATGTCACGGTGGCGCAGCAGTACAGTTGCTGCCTTACAGCTCCAAAGATCCGGGTTCGATCCTGGCTTTGGGGGCTGTCTTAACAGAGTTTATACATTCTCCCTGTGACCCCGTGTGTTTCTCCAGGTGCTCCCGTTTCCTCCACACTCCAAAGATCTACAGGTTTGTAGGTTAATTGGCTTCGGTAAAATTGTCCCTACAGTGTAGGATAGTGCTAGTGTACGGGGGGGTGATCACTGGTCGCCGCGGACTCGGGTGGGCCACAGGGCCTGTTTCCTGCGCTGTATCTCTAAAGTATCTCTCTCAAGTCTAAAGTCAGGTGTGGCCGTTCCTCTCACCATTGACGTGCTGCTCCAGCGCCTCCTGGAGCCTTCCTTGGGTTTTGGAGGACAGTTGGTTGACAGACTCGTACTGTTTGATCAGCCCGGTGACCCAGCCGCCCAACCCCTCCAGCTCCGTGGAGTGGTACCTCCGACAGAGGCCATTGAGGTTCTCTCGGGCAGCGTCGATCCTGCCTTGCTGGTTGACCAGCTCCAAGTCCAGTTCCTGCAACGAGAAGACGGAACAATCAGTAAGACAACAAGGGCTGGTGCATGCAACTGGCCTGGCCGCTTGGTCATCTCCTCCGTACCTTCACTTCCCTCAGGTCATTGAGATCCTGGCTGCCGGCACAGGCAGTGAGCGAGTGCTCCACTGTGCGCAGCCACTCACTGAGATCCTGGATGTAGCTCTCCATCTGATTCTTCTGGACTCGAAAATCCTTCAGTGTCTCCTTTGCCACCTCAGATACTTCCTGCGCATGATCCAACTTCCTCTGGGAATCAGCTTCCACTGCCTGCAGGTACAGAGCGGTGATCACTTGCAACATGAGCCATGCTAACCACCTCATCGAGTCAAAGATACAGCATGTAAACAGACCCTTCAGCCCAACTTGCAAGTGCATCCAAGATGCTCCATCTACACTAAACCCACCTGCCTGTGTTTGGCCCACATCCTCCTAAACCTCTCCTATCCATGAACAGTTCCAAATGTATTTGAAATGTTTTCATGGTACCTGCCTCAACTACCTCCTCTGGCAGCTCGTTCCATGTACACCACCACCCTCTCTGTGTGAAAAGGTACCGTGTCCTCTGTACTCTGATCCAATTATTGCTATTTTTACAGTCCTGTAGGGTCTTGCCTAGAACAGAAAGACTTTGGAATAGAAGTTCCTTGAAAGTGACTTTAGGGGTGGACAAGGTGTTGAGGAAGACATTTGGCATGCTGGCCTTCATCAGTAAAGGCATCACTATGAGAAATAGTTTACAGCCTTTAACCATCTTATACTAATTGTTGATCCTTATATCATTAAACTGGAGAAATATTCGCTACCTTCAGTATTGCGACTGTATTGAATAGGGACGGGGCTGCTGACCCAAGCTGTGAAACTGAGAAACAAAAGGTGCACCTCAAAGAGAGCTAGATACAGTAAACACAAAGCGGGAAACTTATTAGTGTCTGTAGAAGGGTCTCGACCCGAAACGTCACCTTTTCCTTCGCTCCAAAGATGCTGCCTCACCCGCTGAGTTTCTCCAGCATCTTTATCTACCTTCGATTTTTCCAGCATCTGCAGTTCCTTCTTAAACATTACAATTATTACTCAGTGGGATTATCCAAAGAGTTCAGTTTAGTTTATTGTCACGTGTACCAAGGTAGAGTGAAAAAGTTTTGTTGCGTGCTAACCAGTCAGCAGAAAGACAATACATGATTACAAACGAGCCATTTACAGTGCATAGATTCACAATGAGGGAATAATGTTCAGTGCAAGGTAAAGCCAGCAAAGGCCTATCAAGGGTTGTCCGAGGGTCACCAATGAGGTAGATAGTCGTTCAAAGCAATGTCAGGGTTTTGAGCAAAGTTGGGCACAAGAGGCAGCACCATCCACACCCAGTAATGGGCCTTGCAATTATTAGTCTTATGTCTACATCATAAAAGATGATCACCAGGGGTGACAAAATATATAGAAGACTTTTGCTTACCTGAAGTACAGGTGGAGCCTCCTGACATTTGGATACCTTAATCAGTTCACTGATTTTAGATCGCAGGCACTTCAGCTTCTCCCCTTTGCTTTGGACCTCAGACTAGAAGTCAAGGACAGAGAAAGAAGGTGTCAGAAATCAATGCACGGCTTGTGTCATCAGCAGCCTCAATGCAACTTGAGCTAAAATACTCTTGGAGGTATATTAAAAGGCAGGAGAGTGGTGCTAAAGTATTGGGCCCAAAAGGGCAGATGTTTGGAAATAGAGAGTTACTTATTCACACTGCATGAAGGGTTCTGGGGAGGTTGTAGAACAGAGGGATCTGGTAGTGCAGGCACACAGTTCCTTGATAGTGGCGTTACGGAGACGTAGATAGAATGGTCAAGAAGACTTTTGGCACATTGGGCTTCATCAGTCAGGGTATTGAGCATAGAAGTTGGGATGTTATGTTACAGTTGCACAAGGTATTGGTGTGGCAACATTTGGAGTGAACATGTTGTTAAGCCGGAAAGAGAGCTTTTCGAGAAAGATTTACGAGAATGTTACCAGGACATGAGGCCCTGAGCCCTAGGGAGAGGTTGAGCAGCCTTTAGGACTTTATTCCTTGGAGCACTGGAGGATGAGGAGTATTCCTATAGAGGTGTATAAGATCATGATGGGAATAGAAAGGGTAGATGCACAGAGTCTCTTGCCCAGAGTAGTGGAATCAAGCACCACAGGACATAGGTTTACGGTGAGGGAGGAAAGATTTAATAGGAATCTGAGGGGCAACTTTTTCCACACAGATGGTGATGGGTATATGGAATGAGCTGCCAGAGGAGGTAGCTGGGGCAGATACCGCAGCGACTTTTAAAAGACAATAGGACAGTTACAATAACAGGTTTAGAGGGATATGGGCCAAGCACAGGCAGGTGGGACGTGTACAGAAGTAGCACCTTGGTTGGCATGGGCAAGTTGGGCCGATAGGTCTGTTTCCGTGCTGCGTGAATCTGCGTGATTCTATTTTAGAAAAGGGTCACTGGCCAGAGAAAGAAGGGATTGTGCTAAAGCCTTAGTGAAAGCATCTCTTTACAAGTCAAAACTAATTAAAGAGTAACAGAAAGAGCACAGGGATTGGTACAAGACATTAACAGAAAGTAAATCCAACAATTGGATGATCAGCCATGATCATATTGAATGGCGGTGCAGGCTCGAAGGGCCGAATTGGCTACTCCTGCACCTATTTTCTATGTTTTCTATGTTTCTATGAATGGTACGGAACAAATTGCAAAAACATGAGATAATCAGCTGACCCATCAGAATTACTGGTTGTAAGATTACACTGGAAAAATTTTATTTACCAGGAATATCAAATCAGGAATCATAAATATGAAGTTGTTTCAAATAAGTCCTACAAAGTGGTCAGCAGACATTTTACCTCATAAGTAGTGACTGTGAAGGGTTTTCTATCACAAGAATTGGACAGTGTAGATTCAGTTAAGGGTAAATCAGCTGATTATACAAGGGAGAAATGAACAGAAGAATCTTCGGATATGGCACAAATGAAGGAGCATAAAGATTCGCAAAAATCATTAGGTCTGAATTTCTCCTTTATTCTCTGAAATTAAATAAAAAACCACCTCTGAAACATCTCTCCCTTATATAATTAGCTAATTTCCCCTTAAGTCTGAAGAAGGGTCTCGACCCGAAACGTCACCCATTCCTTCTTTACAGAGATGCTGCCTGTCCTGCTGAGTTACTCCAGCTTTTTGTGTCTGTCTTCCCCTTAAATTAAACTGCACTATCCATTCCTCGTGATCAAAAACCGTATGCAATCACTACATTTGAGGTAACATTTCTGCTGACTACTTTGTAGGACTTGTTAGTAACTACTTCATATTTATGATTCTTGATTTCATATTCCTAGCAAATAAAATTTCTCCAGTGTAATCATTGGTCAGCATGGACTGGTTGGGCTGAAGGACCTGTTTCCACGCTGTCTTAACTAAACACTACATCAGCAACTGTGTGTAAGCTACTGCGCACTAATGAATTTAATTTTGCACTATTATGGTCTGGTTACCTGGTATTACTAATTATTAATGCATTGTATTATTGTACATTTATTTACATAGATAGATAGAGAGATAGAAAATAGGTGCAGGAGAAGGCCATTCGGCCTTTCGAGCCAGCACCGCCATTCATTGTGATCATGGCTGATCATCCCTATCAATAACCCATGCCTGCCTTCTCCCCATATCCCTTGACTTCACTAGCCCCACAGCTCTATCTAACTCTCTCTTAAATCCATCCAGTGATTTGGCCTCCACTGCCCTCTGTGGCAGGGAATTCCATAATTTCACAACTCTCTGGGAGAAAAAGTTTTTTCTCACCTCAGTCTTAAATGATCTCCCCTTTATTCTAAGTCTGTGGCCCCTGGTTCTGGACTCAACATTGGGAAAATTTTCCTGCATCTAGCTTGTCCAGTCCTTTTATAATTTTATATGTTTCTATAAGATCCCCCTCATCCTTTTAAACTCCAGTGAATACAAGCCTAGTCTTTTCAATCTTTCCTCATATGACAGTCCTGCCATCCCAGGGATCAATCTCTTGAACCTACACTTCACTGCTTCAATCACAAGGATGTCCTTCCTCAAATTAGGAGACCAAAACTGTACACAATACTCCAGATGTGGTCTCACCAAAGCCCTATACAACTGCGTGTGTTTTGCATTAATGATCCTGTAAAGCTGCAGCAAGTCAGCGTTTCTTTGGCACATATGACGATTAAACACTCTTTTTCAGTTTAAAGTTGAGAGATACAGGGACGAGACAGGCTCTTCGGACCACCGGGTCCGCGCCGACCAGCGATCCCCGTACACTAGCACTATCTTACACACTAGGGACAATTTACAATTTTAACCAAAGTCAATGAACCTGCAAACCTTCAAGTCTTTGGACTGTGGGAGGAAACCAGAGCACCCGGAGAAAACCCACATGGTCACGGGGAAGAACGTACAAACTCTCTACAGACAGCACCCGTCGTCAGAAACGAAACCCTGCTCTCTGGTGCTGTAAGGCAGCAACTCTACCGCTGCTCCACCGTGCCACCCTCTTGAAGCTTGGTCCTTTCATTTTACAAGCTGATGTTCCAGGACCACAATCACTAGTATAGTACAGGTATATAGTACTAGTATAGTACTAGTATAGTACTAGTATAAGGAGTACAGAGAAGGTTCACCAGACTGATTCCTGGGATGTCAGGACTTTCATATGAAGAAAGACTGGATAGACTCGGCTTGTACTCGCTAGAATTTAGAAGATTGAGGGGGGATCTTATAGAAACTTACAAAATTCTTAAGGGGTTGGACAGGCTAGATGCAGGAAGATTGTTCCCGATGGTGGGGAAGTCCAGAACAAGGGGTCACAGTTTAAGGATAAGGGGGAAATCTTTTAGGACCGAGATGAGAAAAACATTTTTCACACAGAGAGTGGTGAAACTCTGCAATTCTCTGCCACAGAAGGTGGTTGAGGCCAGTTCATTGGCTATATTTAAGAGGAAGTTAGATGTGGCCCTTGTGGCTAAAGGGATCAGGGGGTATGGAGAGAAGGCAGGTACAGGATACTGAGTTGGATGATCAGCCATGATCATATTGAATGGCGGTGCAGGCTCGAAGGGCCGAATGGCCTACTCCTGCACCTATTTTCTATGTTTCTATGTTTCAATGTATAGGACACTGCATAGTGTGTACAGTGCAGACACGATCAGAAGATCCAGCAGCAATAATGCAATTCATGGTGTTGCTTCTTGCTGGGTGCAGACTGACCAACCCCCCAACTCCAAAACACATTCATAAGTTGGAACTGGCAATTCAGCCTCGCCACCTGTACGTCACCCTGTAAATCTGCCAATCTGATCCCCTGACTTTGACAGCTGAATGAATAGCTAATGGACAAGGCTGAAAAACTGCATGCCTTGATTGAAAGCAGATCTTCATTGTTCTACCGGGAGTATGCTCTTGTCACCTACCTGGAACTCGAGCAATCTGCTTTCCAGTCTCTGGCTGTCGTTCAAGTTGCCAGTCATTTCATTCAGTTCGGATACGCAACCTTTGGACCATGTGTCTACCTCATCGCCGATGCCGATCACGTCCTCCCACAGCGCAAGGCTCGTACTTAGCCTTTCAATGTTGCCATCCAGTCTCTCTGATATCTGTAAGGGGAGGATATGGAGACAGCCTGCTATTAATTTTAAAAAATGGCTGCACTAAATATGACCAAATGATCAAGCTCAATCATTCAGTTGTAAGCTTCTGTGACTCAATCAGAGTTCCTAGCTGTGTGAAGGTTGGCGTGTTATTCTATAATCAAATAATTTGTAGTTTGAATTCCAGCAGTCAAGTCAATGCCAGCAGTCATTGCAGGCATTCCTAACTAAAGTGACCATCTCACTTGTGGTGTCAATTGAGGGACGGTTTCCTTTGGCCCCCAGCTGATCCACAGGCAATAGAGACTTTAGTAGGAACCGGCTTAGATCCAGTGGATGTGGAGAGGATGCTTCCAGTAATGGGAGAGTCTAGGACCAGAGGGCACAGCCTCAGGATAAACGAACGCACTTTTACAATGGAGATGAGGAGGGATTTCTTTGGCCAGAGGGTGGTGCATCTGTGGAATTCATTGAAAGTCAAGATATTGGGTAATTTTAAAGCAGAGATTGATAGATTCTTGATAGTGAGGGTGTCGAAGGTTACGGAGAAAAGGCAGGAGAATGGGGTTGAGAGGGAAACTAGATCAGCCATGATCGCATGGCGGAACAGACTCGATGGGCCGAATGGCCTAATTCTGCACCTATGATGTTATGATCTTATGAAGCAATGGGTCACATTATTATCGGAATCAAGGGATATGGGGAGAAATCAGGAATGGGGTACTGATTTTGGATGATCATATTGAATGGCCTACCCCTGCACCTATTTTCTATGTTTTGAAGTTTCTATCTACCAGATACAACAGCTGGGCATAAACAATAGCATTAAAGGAGGGCTGAGAATGTAACAGAGATTTATTTTCCGTTGCTTTCAACAAGATCAAAAAAGAGGTTCAAGAGACATTACTCTGGCAACTTTTGTTGGCGCTCTGTGTGGGACGATTCTTTACATGCTTGTGTATGCAAAACAAAAAATCTCATGGTCATGTCACATTTGATAATAAAGTATCATTCATTCATTCATTCATTCATTCATTCATTCATTCATTCATTCATTCATTCATTCATGCTTGAGGAGGAATTTCTTTAGTCAGAGGGTGGTGAATCTGTGGAATTAATTGCCACAGAAGGGTGTGGAGGCCAAGTCAATGAATATTTTTAAGGCAGAGATAGATAGGTTCTTGATTAGTACGGGTGTCAGGGGTTATGGGGAGAAGGCAGGGGAATGGGGTTAGGAGGGAGAGATAGATCAGCCATGATTAAATGGCGATGTAGACTTGATGGGCCGAGTGGCCGAGTAACTCTGCTCCATTCCCTCATGAACTTACATCCAGCCACTGGTCCAAGATATTGTCCAGGTCCTGCCTTAGGGGCCCTGGGTTGCAGCCGTGAATTTTCTTCAGTTCAGCCAGCAGCTGTTTGCCTTTCGATGTGAATCCATCCAATTGCTCCTGACTCGCACCTAACTCGCACTTTGCCACCTCATGCTGTCCAACAAAGGGAAAGAATCAGAGACAGGTTTTACTCGGCACCTGGCCCTGCCGTCAGCGTGATTCAGCTGGACCGTCTGCGACGATTTTCTGTCAGCAGGTCTTATTGTGATGAAGAAAACAGTCAAAACAGAACATAGACACAAAATACCAGAGTAACTCAGCGGGACAGGCAGCATCTCTGGAGAGAAGGGATGGGTGAAGTTTCGGGTCGAGACCCTTCTTCAGACCATTCTTCAAAACAGAATCTTCTCCAAAGACTTTAGTCAGAGGGCGGTGAATCTGTGGAATTCATTGCCACATTTGGCTGTGGAGGCCAAGTCAATGGATGTTTTTAAGGTGGTGATTGCCAGTACGGGTGTCAGGGGTTATGGGGAGAAGGCAGGAGAATGGGGTTGAGAGGGAGAGAGAGATCAGCCATGATTGAATGGCGGAGTAGACGATGGGCCGAATGGCCTCATTCTGCTGCTATGACATGAATTTATGACTTGTCTCACTCTCACTCCCAAGTTACACGAGGAGAAAGTATAAGATGGTGCGGCGACACAGTGGCACAGCTGCTGCCTCACGATACCAGAGACATGGGTCGCTGTCTGTGTGGAGTTTGACAGCTGTTTCCAAATGACAGGGTAGACACAAATGCTGGAGTAACTCAGCGGGACAGGCAGCGTCTCTGGAGAGAAGGGATGGGTGACGTTTCGGGTCGAGACCCTTCTTCAGACCTTCAATTTAAACCAGCATCTGCAGTTCTTTCCTACGCATTGTTTCCAAATGACTACTGAGTAGGCTTGACATGACTTGAGAGCCCTTGATCAATAGCCCAGGCTCTCAGACAATGCATGGTCCAGATAAAGAGCAAATAAACACAATACACATTCATTTGACTTATTTTAATTGTGTGGGTGGCAATCTGGCAGATCAAATAAAACACGGAAGGACATGAAATCATGGAAGTCTATGTACCTAATGTAGTTAAATAGGATTATTGCAGATAGGTAGACTGGATAGCTTGCACACGATGGGCCAAAAGGTCTGTTTCTGTGCTAATTGACTCAGATGGCTGCAAATCCATATTGTCAGATTACGGTTTAAATACTGAATATGGGAGAATCGCCAGCTGGCCTTTGTATAATGGATTGTGCCAAAGAACAACCAAGATGAATATAAATTAGAGGGTATTAACTAGAAGGAGAGATTGGCCAAAATGTATTGTTTTTTCAGGAGCATCGGAGGTTGAGGGGAGACCTGACCGAAGTATATACAATTATGAGAGGCATGGCTAGAGTAGACAGGCAGAATGTTTTACCCAGAGTGGAAATGTCAAAGACTAGAGGGCATAACTCTGATGTCAGAGGGAGAAAGTTCAAAGCAGATGTGCAGGGCAAGTTTTATTTTTTACACAGAGGGTGATTTGTGCCTGGAACGTGTTGCCAGGAGTGGTGGTGGAAGCAGATACGATAACGGCATTTAAGGGGCTTTTAGATGGACACATGGACATGCAGGGAATGGATGGATATGGAGCATGACCAGGCAGAGGACATTATATTGGCTTAGCATCATGTTCGGCACAGACACTGTGGGTTCCAAGGGTGTGTTCATGTGCTGTGCTATTCTATGCTCAATGTTCAAAATAGTTCCAACATTAAGCAGTGGCGGGAGAATGAATGGGAGTTCAGATGGGCAAAGGCTCCAGGTGATCCTGCAGCTAAACACTATGCATAGGAATCTCACAGCAGATGCTGGTAATAAATAGTATTTAAATACCACCCTAAGGGAAGGAGCAAGCCTGGAGTCTCCTAATGAGAGGCCATTATGTTAATGACGTCTTGATGCATTACCCAATACATGCCATGCATGAGATTGCAAAATCAGTTAAAGATACTTCAAGGATAAAGAGTGCTGGAGTAACTCAGCAGGTCAGACAGCATCCCCAGAGGACATGGATATGATAACACGTTTCGGGTCAAGACCCTTGTTCTCCAGCGATGTTGCCTCACCTGCTGAGTTATTCCAGCACTTTGTACATTAACCAGCATCTGCAGTTCTTTGTTTTCACATCAAGGTACTGAAAGATGGGGGAAAAACAAGGGGATCTCCAAATCAATGTTTGCGTGTGTGACTGTAACATTCCCTTCCATTTCTGTAGGATCCCTACAGGCCAGGAATTATGCTGAAGGCGTTAATATGACACCTACCCTGGATAATGTTCTCCTTAAGTCTTCTTGATCCAGCAGACTTGACTTGATCACAGCTACAGCTTCTGAGTTTTCCACCACTTTGAGAAGAGCAGACTTGGAGCTCTGATAATCCCTCATCAGGGTAACCAGGCAGCTGCCTTGATCCTGACTGTTACAAAGGAACGGTAAATCAATGTAGAGACTGAAGATATTTCATGTACATGTGCCACAGGAGATGCAAATCTAATTTATTTTGCAAGAACACTTCACGCAGACCTTTTCTCAATCTCTTGCTGAGGAAAGGGCCTGATTATTTAGCCAATTTCCCACTGGGAGTTTGAGACAGACACATCTTTCATCAATCCCTCATTGAAAATACTTGTGCTGAGAATTCAGTGAGTAACCGGGTGGTCCTGAGACTACAGATCTATTTGGTGCCCGGGCAGTTCCCCAAATTGGCCAACAGGCTAAGTGGAGTTGACAACCTGAAAGGTCTCACATCTGCGGTGCATATTTGGTGTGCAGGTTTGCTTGTTCTCAAGGCCCTGCAGAGGGGAGTAGTGGCGAAGGGGTTCCTGCTCTGAGCTGGCGTCATGATAATTTCAGGAGCCTTTGCCATTTCCATAAATTACCAAAGACATACTGTCTTTCCCAGGGCGGCACGGTGGCGCAGCAGTCAAGACCCGGGTTCGATCCTGACTACGGGCGCTGTCTGTATCGAGTTTGTACATTTCACCCCGTGACCTGCGTGGGTTTTCTCCGGGATCTCCGGTTTCCTCCCACACTCCAAAGACGTACAGGTTTGTAGGTTAATTGGCTTTGTATAATTGTAAATTGTCCCCAGTGTGTGTAGGATAGTGTTAGTGTGCGGGGATCACTGATTGGTGCGGACTCAGTGGGCCGAAGGGGCTTGTTTCCGCGCTGTATCTCTAAACTAAACTAAACTCTCTAAAGGGATCCATGTAAGGCCTAACGTGTAGGACAAGCTAGATGCAGGAAAAATGTTCCCAATGTTGGGTGAGCCCAGAACCAGGGGCCACAGTCTTAGAATAAAGGGGAGGTAATTTAAGACTGAGGTGAGAAAAAACTTTTTCACCCAGAGAATTGTGAATTTATGGAATTCCCTGCCACAGAGGGCAGTGGAGGCCAAGTCACTGGATGGATTTAAGAGAGAGTTAGATGGAGCTCGAGGGGCTAGTGGAGTCAAAGGATATGGGGAGAAGGCAGGCACGGGTTATTAACCATATAACATATAACCATATAACAATTACAGCATGGAAACAGGCCATCTCGACCCTTCTAGTCCGTGCCGAACACGTATTCTCCCCTAGTCCCATATACCTGCGCTCAGACCATAAGCCTCCATTCCTTTCCCGTCCATATAACTATCCAATTTATTTTTAAATGATAAAAACGAACCTGCCTCCACCACCTTCACTGGAAGCTCATTCCACACAGCCACCACTCTCTGAGTAAAGAAGTTCCCCCTCATGTTACCCCTAAACTTCAGTCCCTTAATTCTCAAGTCATGTCCCCTTGTTTGAATCTTCCCTACTCTCAGTGGGAAAAGCTTATCCACGTCAACTCTGTCTATCCCTCTCATCATTTTAAAGACCTCTATCAAGTCCCCCCTTAACCTTCTGCGCTCCAAAGAATAAAGCCCTAACTTGTTCAACCTTTCTCTGTAACTTAGTTGCTGAAACCCAGGCAACATTCTAGTAAATCTCCTCTGTACTCTCTCTATTTTGTTGACATCCTTCCTATAATTAGGCAACCAAAATTGTACACCATACTCCAGAATTGGCCTCACCAATGCCTTGTACAATTTTAACATTACATCCCAACTTCTATACTCAATGCTCTGATTTATAAAGTCTAGCATACCAAAAGCTTTCTTTACCACCCTATCTATATGAGATTCCACCTTCAAGGAGCTATGCACGGTTATTCCCAGATCCCTCTGTTCAACTGCGTTCTTCAATTCCCTACCATTTACCATGTACGTCCTATTTTGATTTGTCCTGCCAAGATGTAGCACCTCACACTTATCAGCATTAAACTCCATCTGCCATCTTTCAGCCCACTCTTCCAACTGGCATAAATCTCTCTGTAGACTTTGAAAATCTACTTCATTATCCACAACCCCACCTATCTTAGTATCATCTGCATACTTACTAATCCAATTTACCACACCATCATCCAGATCATTGATGTACATGACAAACAACAGTGGACCCAACACAGATCCCTGTGGCACCCCACTAGTCACTGGCCTCCAACCTGACAAATAACCATCCACCATTACTCTCTGGCATCTCCCATTCAGCCACTGTTGAATCCATCTTGCTACTCCACCATTAATACCCAACCATTGAACCTTCTTAACCAACCTTCCATGAGGAACCTTGTCAAAGGCCTTACTGAAGTCCATATATACAACATCCACTACTTTACCCTCATCAATTTCCCGAGTAACCTCTTCAAAAAATTCAAGAAGATTAGTCAAACATGACCTTCCAGGCACAAATCCATGTTGACTGTTCCTAATCAGACCCTGTTTATCCAGATGCTTATATATATTATCTCTAAGTATCCTTTCCATTAATTTGCCCACCACTGACGTCAAACTAACAGGTCTATAATTGCTAGGTTTACTCTTAGACCCCTTTTTAAACAATGGAACAACATGCGCAGTACGCCAATCCTCCGGCACTATTCCCGTTTCTAATGACATTTGAAATATTTCTGTCATAGCCCCTGCTATTTCTACACTAACTTCCCTCAATGTCCTAGGGAATATCCTGTCCGGACCTGGAGACTTATCCACTTTTATATTTCTCAAAAGTGTCAGTACTTCCTCTTCTTTGAATCTCATAGTTTCCATAGCTACTCTACTTGTTTCCCTTACCTCACATAATTCAATATCCATCTCCTTGGTGAATACCGAAGAAAATAAATTGTTCAATATCTCCCCCATCTCTTTTGACTCTGCAGATAGCTGTCCACTCTGACTCTCTAATGGACCAATTTTATCCCTTGTTATCCTTTTGCTATTAATATAGCTGTAGAAACCCTTTGGATTTACTTTCACCTTACTTGCCAAAGCAACCTCATATCTTCTTTTAGCTTTTCTAATTTCTTTCATAAGATTCTTTTTACATTCTTTATACTCCTCATGCACCTCATTTACTCCATGCTGCCTATAATTATTGTAGATCTCTCTCTTTTTCTGAACCAAGTATCCAATTTCCCTTGAAAACCATGGCTCTTTCCAATTTTTACTATTTCCTTTCAACCGAACAGGGACATAAAGATTCTGTACTCTTAAAATTTCACCTTTAAATGTACTCCATTTCTCTTCCACATCTTTCCCATAAAACAAACTGTCCCAATTTACTCCTTTTAAATCCTTTCGCATCTCCTCAAAGTTAGCCTTTCTCCAATCAAAAATCTCAACCCTAGGTCCAGTTCTGACCCTCTCCATAATTATATTGAAACTAATGGTATTGTGATCACTGGTCCCGAACTGTTCCCCAACGCATACCTCTGCCACCTGACCCGTCTCATTTCCTAACAGGAGGTCCAGCACCGCCCCTTCTCTAGTAGGTACTTCTATGTATTGCTGCAAAAAACTATCCTGCACACATTTTACAAACTCCAACCCATCCAGCCCATTTACAGAATGTGTTTCCCAGTCTATGTGTGGAAAATTGAAATCTCCCACAATCACTACCTTGTGCTTACATATTTGCTCTTCCAATTCTCGCTCCCCATTTGGCGGTCTATAATACACCCCTATAAGTGTTGCTACCCCTTTATTGTTATTGATAGGGGACGATCAGCCATGATCGCAATGAATGGCGGTGCTGGCTCGAAGGGCCGAATGGCCTCCTCCTGCACCTATTATCTATATTTCTATGTTTCTATGGGACAACGGGCCTTCATGGTCAGTACAAGAATGCTGCACTTATAACAAGAGGGACTTGAAAATGGCACCAAACTGTCGACTCTGTATACTGTCTCAGTGTACCACAGCTCCACACTTGTAGGCGAGATGTTTATCTAATGTGTATCTGAGTGCATATGTGTAATGATACTTGTACTGAAATGTACACAAATGGATTTCACTGTACCTCGTTACACATGTAACAAATAAAGTGCCATATCACACCACACCGTGCATTAGTCACATCATTGATTACGTTTACAGTACTTACACGTCGTTGATCAACTTTTTGGCGTCATTCCAGGTCACTTCCACTAAGTGAATTTCCTTCTCAGCTTCTGCAGCGAGTGATTTATCCCTCTCGGCAAGTTGTTTAGCTTTGTCCGTCAGACGATGCAGCTCGTGCTGCTGAGAGCTCAGATCTTCCTCCAGGTGACTGAACATCCGCAGCCTGCGGACAAACAGAGCAGCCGCTGGTTAAATCTTAGGCACGTCTTGTATGCCCGGGTCTACAAGCGTAGAATGTAGAACGGTACAGCACAGGAACGGACCCTGCAGCCCACAGTGTTGGACATGATGCCAAGTTAAATTGATCTCATCCGCCTGTACATAATCCCCCTATTCCCTGCATTTCCATGTGCCTATCTGAATGCCTCTTAACCGGCACCTACCGTTATTGCCTCCACCACCACCCCTGGCAATGAGTTCCAGGCCCCCCTCACTTTCAGTGTAAACAATATTGACCTGCATGTCTCCATTAAACTTTGCTCCCTCTCACCTTACAGATATGCCCTCTAGTGTTGGAGCTGCAGGGTCCGCTCCAACTTCGAGACTTCTAGACCGGGAGCGGGGCCGTAAATTGCCCGGCACGGCCTAAAATGGCCGTGGGACTTATCATCGCCCGCCTGGGGCTTCGACATCAGGAGAGACATGGAGAGCAGGGGAGAGAAAATACTTTTGCCTTCCATCACAGTGGGTTCACTGTGATGGATGTTTGTGTGAACTAAATTGTGTGTATGTCTAGAAATTGTCTGTTTGTATGGCTGTGGAAACGAAATTTCGTTTGAGCCTCACTGAGGCTCAAATGACAATAAAATTGTATTGTATTGTATTGTATTGTATTTCCACCCTGGGAAAAAAAGTTCCGATTGGCTTTGAAGGCAAACATACAATCCAAACAACTCGCTTAGGGCAGGTTGAGATAAAGACAATCGGAAGTGATTCAGAGTCAAAACTCTCCCCTCACCACCATCTGATGGGATTAAATATGAATCGCATGAAAGTTGTTGCTTCTAATATTGCTGATAACATTACTCTAGAAATGCATTTGTGTGGCACGGTGGCGCAGCGGTAGAGTGGCTATCTCACAGCGCCAGAGACCCGGGTTCGATCCCGGCTACGGGTGCTGTCTGTACGGAGTTTGCACGTTCTCCCCGAGACTGCGTGGGGTTTCTCCGAGATCTTCGGTTTCCTCCCACACTCCAAAGAAGTACAGGTTTGTAGGTTAAGTGTTTAAGAAGGAACTGCAGAGAAACGTTGCCTATTTCCTTCGCTCCATAGATGCTGCTGCACCCGCTGAGTTTGTGTACCTCAGGTTTGTAGGTTAATGGGCTTGGTATTGAATGGAATTGAATTAAATTGAATTGAAATGAATTGAATCTGAATTTAATTGAATTGAATAAATGTTATTAGCCAAGTATGCACACATACAAGGAATTTGTCCTTAGTGTGTGTAGGATAGTGTTAATGTGCGTGGATCGCTGGTCGGTGCGGACTTGGTGAGCCGAAGGGCCTGTTTCCACGCTGTATCTCTACACTAAACTAAACTAAACTGCATATGAAAGAACTGAAGATGCCGGTTGAAACAGTTTCTGGAGTAACAGGCAGCATCTCTGGAGAGAAGGAATGAGTGATGTTTCAGGTCGAGACCCTTCTACAGACTGTGTTTGACCATGTGTATCCATTGCACACATCCCTCCTTCAGTATATTCACCTGAGTTGCAACGCTGGTACAGTCAATTCTTTTAAACCCTGGTGGTCCGCCTTTTCTTCTATGTCCTCGATGGTCTTCAGCAACTGCTCCTTGCGCTCTTTAAATGATCTCCACAGGGAGTTAAGTGCCTCAGCCTCACTCTGCTTGGTCCCCAGGAGTCTCTGAGCAGAGTCCAGTTCCGCCTCTAGTCCCTCGGCCAACGACCGACACGAGGTTCTTGCGTCTGTTCCCGAGGTCTTCAGATGGCACTGGGCTTTACTGATGAGGGCATCAAGGGCCGTAGCCTGCAACTCCAGTTGCTTAATATCGGGAGTCACGTCACCCAGCTCCTTGTCCAACAGCTCCGTCTTCACCTGGTCCCAGCTGCTGGCCGTCTCGACCGTCTTTGTAATCCGGTGGAGCACGTTCTCCGCCACCCTGTGGGTCTCCAGGAACGAGGCCAGCTGTCCCAGGACCTCGTTCCTTCGCTCGACTACCTCGTTGGCCTCCTGGAAGAGTTGGAAGCACTCCTCGGTCCTGCCGTGGAGACGCTGATCCTGGGGCCCGCTGGTTGCCGGGCACAGCTGCTCCACCTGGTCCCTTAGGCTTTGCTGCTCGGCACGTTGCTGCTCCACGGCTCCTGACTGGTCCTGCGGAGCAAGACAAGGCACGGGGTTAGTGCGGGTGTCGGGGGGTTACGGGGAGAGGGCAGGAGAATGCAGTTAGGAGGGAGAGATAGCTCAGCCATGATTGAATGGCGGAGTAGACTCGGTGGGCCGAATGGCCTAATTCTGCCCCTATCACTTATGAACAAGGCAACATAGAAACATAGAAATTAGGTGCAGGAGTAGGCCATTCGGCCCTTCGAGCCTGCACCGCCATTCAATATCAATGGCTGATCATCCAACTCAGAATCCTGTACCTGCCTTCTCTCCATACCCCCTGATCCCTTTAGCCACAAGGGCCACATCTAACTCCCTCTTAAATATAGCCAATGAATTGGCCTCAACTACCTTCTGTGGCAGAGAATTCCAGAGATTCACCACTCTCTGTGTGAAAAATGTTTTCCTCATCTCGGTCCTAAAAGATTTCCCCCTTATCCTTAAACTGTGACCCCTTGTTCTGGACTTCCCCAACATCGGGAACAATCTTCCTGCATCTAGCCTGTCCAACCCCTTAAGAATTTTGTACGTTTCTATAAGATCCCCCCTCAGTCTTCTAAATTCTAGCGAATTCTAGCAAGAAGGAATATAACATCATTAACTCATGGGAACAGTAATGCAGGGAAGTGGACATTGGGAAACTGATCTTGTACTCCCTGACAATGTACAAAGGAAACCATTCGGCCCATCGAGTTTATGCTGGCTCCCAGTGCTATACCTTCATCTACACTCATTTCCCTTTAACCTATTCTCTCTCAAACACCCATTCCCAAACTAGCCCTACCCTCTTCTGCCAATTCTTCTTCTACCCAGCGACACCATGGGCTCTTTCACCCACCCACCCACACCGAGGGCAATCCAGAGTAACCAATTAGCCCACCAACCCAATCCAACCGGCCATCCCAATTAGCCTGTGTTGGAAGGAACTGCAGACGCTGGTTTACACCAAAGATAGACACAAAACGCTGGAGTAACTCAGCGGGACAGGCAGCATCTCCGGAGAGAAGAAATAGATGACATTTCAGGTCTGGTCTGTAGAAAGGTCTCGACCCAAAACATCACCCCTTCCTTTTCTCTAGAATTGCTGCCTGACCCACTGAGTTACTCCAACATTTTGTGTCTATCCCAAATAATCTACTCAGCTTGGGCATGAGGGAGGAAACCTATTTGTTTACCTATTGCTTCACTAGTCTGAATGTGTTCCCAACATTAGTCGTAGAAAATCTAGGAGTGAAATCTGGTCAATTTGCTGTTATTGTCAGTCAAGTGCTGTGGCCTGGATGTTGCTGGTGATACTGATGGTTTCTCCGTCATTATTTGGCCTTATTTCACTGGGATACTGAGAGTACAGTCGACCACACATGTGCAATGAAGCGTTGACACCCCTGAACCTGTTGCCTGTGATTCGTCACTCTTTCTCAGGGCACCCCTTCGCTGCAGCCTCGTTCAGTGTAACCCGCAGCATCTGGGAACAGCCTGGAACCGAGTCTCCATAACCGAGTACATAGGGTGGCACAGTGGTGCAGCAGTAGACTTGTTGCCTTACAGCACCAGAGACCCAGGTTCGTTCCCGATTTGAACGTTCTCCCCCGTGACCGCGTGGGTTTTCTCCGAGTTCTTCGTTTTCCTCCCCCACTCCAAAGACATACAGATTAGCCGGTTAATTGGCTTGGTGTAAATATAAATTGTTCCCAGTGTGTGTAGGATCGTGTTAATATGCGGGGACCGCTGGTCAGTGCAGACTCTGTGGGATGAAGGGCCTGTTTCTGCACTGTGTCTCTAAACTAAGATAAAACGATCCCTTTTGCTGCTGTTGAAACCCTTAGAAATCTTACACTTAGATGCACAAAGTGTGATGGAGCTTTTAACGACACTCTAATTCATAGGTACTGTTCAGCATATAGCTGGCCTAATAAAAGTGAGTATTATAGGTAGAAAGAAGGAATTGCAGATACAAAAAAACCCATAAAGTGCTGAAGTAACTGACCGGGTCAGGCAGTGTCTCTGGAGAAGATGGATAGTTGATGATTCGGGTCGTGACCCGCCTTCAGACTGAAGAAGGCTTTATTGTAATCATGTATGGTCTGTTCTCTGACTGGGTAACATGACAACAAAAGCCTTTTACTGTGACAAAAATGAACAGGGCTGGGTGCTCCGGTTTCCTCCCACATCCCCAAAGACGTGCGGGCTCGTAGGATAATTAGCCTCTTGTAAATTGCCCCTCGTGTGTCGGGAGTGCATGAGAAAGTAGGATAACATAGAAACTAGTGTGCAAGGGTGATCGATGGGCGGCGTGGACTCGATGGGCCGAAGGGCCTGTTTTCACGCTGAATCTTTAAAGTGAACTAAATATCCTGACAGGTTTTACCTTTAAGTGATTCAAAGCCGGCTGTAGATCTGCGGGATTGATCTCCGAGGTTGACTGCAGGCCACTCTGAAAGCGATCGACCCAGAAAGAGAACTTTTGCAGAGACTGGTCAAACTGCTGGTGCTTCTCGATTGCCTCCTCAAAGGTCCGGATGCTGTGGAGCAAAAACAAGTTTCATAATCATTGCTGGTACAGGTTGGTTTATCATTGATGCACGCACTGAGACATAATCAAAAGCTTTGTCCTGCGGGCTATCCAGGCAAATCGGACCGTACAACACATAATGGAAAATAAAAAAATAAACAGAGTGCAGAATATAGTGTTGCAGCTACAAAGTAAGTGCAGGTTTTATTTTTAAAGTGCAAGGGCTGCAAAGAGGTACATTGGAAGATCGGGAATCTTATGCTTTATCATAGGAGAAGTCCATACAAGAGTCCGATAACAGGGAAGACGCTGTTCTTGAATCTGGTGGTGCATGCTTATAAGCTTTTGAATCTGCTGCACGACATGAGAGAAGAGAAGAGAGAATGACTGGGGTGTGAGTGGTCCATATTCTCATTATTCTCAAGAGGAGGGAGATACTGAATAAAAGTCTAGCATCCAAAAACGTTACCAGAGGAGCCCACTCAGTAATATTAGAACTATCTCATTAGGAAAGGAAAGTGCGAGAAGATATCATGAAAGTATAATTTTTTTCTTGGTCTTCACCATTTAAGAAAATCATAGGCCCAACATATGAAAAGCTGTAAGGTACACAAAATTGCTGGGGAAACTCAGCGGGTGCAGCAGCATCTATGGAGCGAAGGAAATAGGCGACGTTTCGGGCCGAAACCCTTCTTATGAAAAGCTGTGTTGTGTTTTATCTGTTAGAATACGGGAAGAACTTTTTTACATTTATTTCAGAAACGAAGAATGGGTCCCGACCCAAAACGTTGCCTGTCCATTCCCTCCCCAGATGCTGCCTGACCCACCGAGTTCCTCCAGCACTTTGTGCCTTGCTTAAGATTCTAGCATCTGCAGTGCCTTGTGTCTCCATGGAAACAGCTAGCCAGAATCCTCGTTCCAAATTATTTTGTTGAACTTCTCCTGTTCATTGTGGGCAGACTCAGAAACATTTTTTTTTTTTTTTTTAAACGATTATTAATATATCCTACCGTTTTTTGATGCTGTGGGACAGGCTCTGCCACCTCTTGTCGAGCTGCTGCAGATTTGTTTTCATCGCCTTCAGACTGTCCTCTGTGGTGACGGGGTACAAGGCCTTGCTCTGCACCACCAGACTCCTGTGGGCTGACTCTTGGGATGTCACCTCAGCCTGTAAGTCCTGCACAGTTGACGAGATAGACGGGACTGCTGTCAGTGTTCGACAGAAACACCCCTGACACAGGCCAAACTGAGCCGGCAACCAACAAGAGAAGACAGGGAAGCCAAGAACAGGGTGGCGGGCGTATGGAACGAGCTGCCGGAGGAGGTAGTTGAGGCAGGTACTAAAGGTACTAAAGTATAAAGTATAAAGTATCCTTTATTGTCATTCAAACTGTCTCCAATTTGAAAGAAATTGCATACCTTGCAGTCATAACAAAAAATAAAATAATAGAACACACAATCAACACAGTTTAACATCCACCACAGTGAGTCTACCAGGCACCTCCTCACTGTGATGGAAGGCAAAAGTTTTAAAGTCCTTATCTCTTCTTTCCTTGTTCTCCGTCTGCGTTGAGGCGATCCAGGCTTTCGATGTTGTGACCCCGCCGGGTGATGGTAAGTCCCACGGCCAAATCCGAGCTCCGCGAACGGACCGGTTCAAACTCCGCGAAGCTGCCGCCCTCCAGTCCAGCGGACGAAGCTGTTGTTGCGGGAGCTCCGGAGAATCGGTCACCAACCTGGGACCTGCGAGCTCCCGACGTTGTCGTCCACTGGGCCCGCGGCCGAGCCTCCGAGGCCCCGAAGTCGGGCCGTTGCCGCAGCGCCACCACAGCCCCGAAGTCGGCCAGTTTTGCGATGGTAGTTTCCTGGCTCTGCCTCCGGAGCCTCGAGGTCGGTCCCAGTTGGAGGCCGCCAGCTCCGCGATTAGGCCTCAGCGCAGACGGGGATACGACAAAAAAAAGGTCGCATCCCCCCGAAGGAAGAGACCGTAAACAAGTTTCTCCCACCCCCCACACATACACAACTAAAAATAAACTAACCATACATCTAACAAGACAAAAGAAAACAAAACAAAAGGGAAAAAGACAGACGGACTGGTGCCACCACTTACTATTGCAACCTTTTAAGAAAAATTTGGACAGGGACATGGATAGGTCAGGTTTAGAGGGCCAAACGCAGGCAGGTGGGACTAGGATTAATGGGACATGTTGGCCGGTGTGGGCAAGTAGTTAGGCTGAGATTTTAGAGATACAGAGCGGAAACTGGCATTTCGGCTCACCCTGTCGGCGCAGACCAGTGATCACCCCGAACACTAGCACCATCCTACACACCAGGGTCAATTCACAACAGCCAATTAATGTACAAACCTGGAGGTCTTTGGAGTGTGGGAGGAAACCGGAGCACCCGGAGAAAACCCACGAGGTCACAGGGAGAATGTACAATCTCTGTGCAGACGCATCCCGGGTCTCTGGCACTGTAAGGCAGCAGCTCTACTGCTGCGCCACCGTGCCGCTTATAATTACCTCTTACTGAGGGATTGACGTGATCTCGACTGCCTAAATCTGGTGGTCTTTTTCCTGGTCACAGCGTCAACCGGGGCACCCTAAACCTGTCGGTCTTGTTGAAGACATCGGCAGTAGTGACTCTGGGCAGCAACCACTGAAGAAGTGGGCCCTTTGTGCTGTTTGAACTAATTGCAATTATTTTTTAAATAGCTTTGTCATTGGGCAAAGTTGTTGTCGGGAGTGTTTTATTTGGTGCGATATTGAATTGGCAAAGAACTTCACCTACTATCTAAACACTGCAGCAGCACTTTTCTTTTTACCTTCAGAGTCAGCACTTCATTTTGCAGCTCAGCTTGGTCAGCGGAGATGCAGGGCGACCATACCCCTGTAATTGCTTCATGTTTTTCAAGCCAAGAACTGAAGCTGGACAGGTCTTTCTCGTACCTAGTAACAAACAAAACAGTGTTCAACAAACGGACAGTAATTTACACATCACAAACTATTCCGGCTTGAGAGATACTGGGAAATGCGGCCTACGTAGGTTCATTGGCTTGGTAAAATAGTAAATTGTCCCTAGTGTGCGTAGGATTGTGTTAGTGTGCGGGGATTGCTGGTCGGCGTGGGCTGAAGGGCCTGTTTCCTCGCTGTATTTCTAAAACTAAAACTAAAAACTTATGTCCCAATCCCAATCATTTCCCTGCAGCATTTCCCCTCATGTGCATGTGTGTGTACATGTGTGTGTGTGTACATGTGTGTATGTACGTGTGTGTGAGCATGCGTGTATGTACGTGTGTGTGAACATGTGTGTGCCATTGTCTATGTTACTGCCTGTGTGCGTATCTATGTGTCTATCGGTCTATATGTGTGTGTGTGTGTGTGTCTGTCTGTGTGTGTCTGCGTGTGTATGTCTGTGTGTGTGTGTGTGTGTGACTGTGTGTGTGTGTGTGTGTGTGTGTGTGTGTGTGTGTGTGTGTGTGACTGTGTGTGTCTGCATATGTATGTCTGTGTGTGTGTCTATGTGTGTCTGCACGTGTGTGTGTGTGTGTCTTGTGTCTACATGTGTACATTTGTGTGTCTGTGTGTGTGTGTCTATGTGTGTCTGCATGCAGGGGCGGAAATCCGGGGGGGGGGGGTCAGGGGGGGCACGTTCCCCCCCCCTTCCCGGCTTTGAGAGATGGGGGGCAATCCCCCCCCCCCCCCCCCATGTTTTGTAAACCGAACTTTATCAGACGCTTTCTAAGGGCTGAATCAGCCCGTTCGTGGGGCCTTTCATCGCCGGGCGTGGCTTAAAATCAAACTGCTGCATCGAGGCTCCCGATTTTGAATGGGTCATGAAAGGGCGCGTGAACGGGCCGATTCAAGCCCCACGATTCGGGGCGGACAAAGCTGCTGTTGCTGGAGTTTGGAGTCGGTCACCAACCAGGTCAGCTCCCGATGTTACCGTTCACAGGGCCCACGGCCAAAGCCTCGTGTGTGTGCGTGTGCGTGTGTGTGTCTGTATGTCTGTGTGTGTGTGTGTGTGTGTGTGTGTGTGTGTGTGTGTGTGTCTGTATGTCTGTGTGTGTGTGTGTGTGTGTGTGTGTGTGTGTGTGTGTGTGTCTGTATGTCTGTGTGTGTGTGTCCGTGTGTGTGTGTGTGTGTGTGTGTGTGTGTGTGTGTGTGTGTGTGTGTGTGTGTGTGTGTGTGTGTGTGTGTGTCTGTATGTCTGTGTGTGTGTGTCCGTGTGTATGTGTGAGTGTGTGTGAGTGTGTGTCTATGTGTAAGTCTGTGTGTGTGCATTCATTAGTGAGATTGGGCTGGTTTGGATGGGGACAGGTGCATTTTGCATGCGAGTCACTGTGCGTGTAATGTACACTGAATGCTTTGTCTTGCACTGAACATGTATTCTCACGTGTTGCACTTTGGTTATAACATTTGAGAAGTTAAGAAAAGGATTATTCTCGAGTCTGCCGTGTTGAAGTCACTGCGGCACCTTGAGATAGTAGCCACAGGTGAGACCCCTGTGTTCACCAGCGCTCTGAAACAGTCAACGAAACCGATAACGGAAAGTAATGGGAGCTTCACCAGGGGACGTACTTGTGCCAGAGAGACAACCTATGTTCCAGCTGTTCCTCCCTCTTCTTGGCCCGAACCTGCAGATCATCTAGGTTTTCCTGCAAGTCACCCAGTTGCTGAGTGGCTTGGTCCGCATTGGTGACCCTGCGGGCACTGGTCGAGAGAGACACCATTTGGTTTCTAGTCTGGTCAATCGTTTGGCAGAATTTCTGTGGAGGAGAAAACAATGCGATTAATGACTATAACCTTTTTTTGCACGCTTGTACGTAAAACCTGTCCACGGGACTCAGCTGAGGATTGTGTAGGAAGGGACTACAGATGCCGGTTTACACCGAAGATAGACACAAAATGTTGTAGTAACTCAACGGGACAGGCAGCATCTCTGGAGAGAAGGAATGGGTGACGTTTTGAGTCGAGCCCCCCCCCCCCTCGTTCTCCGACTAGTTTCACCGTCTTCCTGATTAATTTTACTGTTTGTATGCCTCGTTGTCAACTTCGCCTCAGCCAACAATGAACCATCTACATTTCCTAGACCATCATCTGCTTCGATCTGTCATTTTCACACCTTACACTTCCATATCTCTAATCTCTCTCTCTCTCTCTCTCTCCCTTGACTCTCTGTCCGAAGAAGGGTCTCGACCCAAATCGTCACCCATTCCTTCTCTCCAGAGATGCCCCCTGTCCCGCTGAGTTACTCCGGCTTTTTGTGTCCACCTCAGCAGAGAATTATTTGCTAGCGCTGAACATAAGAAAAAGCTAAAGCATGAAATCTAAGATATCTTTGCAAGTGAAACAATGTGATTGAGGGAATCACTGCTCTACTGTATTTTACAAGCAGGGTTGGAGTGAACACCACAGCCTCCTCACTGGCTAATGTAGAGAATAATAAGAAAGTCAGATGCAAATGGAAACAAAGTAAATATGGCTCAGATTTATATTGCAATCTATGACAGTGGTTGTATGTATTCCACCCATCTGCTATCAGGCAACCAAACCACCCTATCACCAACTACAGAGTGGTTCTGAGCTACCAGCTACTTCATTTGAGACAAACATACTATCTTTAGTTGGACTTGACTTTATCTTACACTAAACATTATTCCCTTTATCCTGTATCTGTACACTGTGGACGGCATGATTGTAATCATGTATAGCAGGGGTCGGCAATCTATTGCCGACGGGCCGGATCCGGTCCATAACCCGACATCTTGTTGAAGACATCGGCAGCAGTGACTCTGGGAAGCAACCACTGACGTGGGAACTGCAGCTCATCCCGGGACAGGCGAGGGACCTTGGAACTGCAGAAAAACACTTGAAAACTAATGCAAAAAACAACACCAAGTGTCACACTATGGTGATAGATGTGGCCCGCCATCCGCTCACAGACATGGGTCCTGGACCCTACGCAAAACAAGGTTGCCGACTCCCGATGTATAGACAGGACAACAAGCAACAAAAAAGCTTTTCAGAGTACCTCGATACTCGTGACAACAAACTAAACTAATCGAAAGACAGTGTCTTAAGAGACTATTGACTTCTGGAAAGATTATAAATCCCATTTTATTTGGGATTACTGAATATACTGAATATAGGTCCTGCATCCCAAAGATATTACCAAAAGAATGCAGTTAGTAATATTGGAACTATATTCAGTAATAAAGAAAGAAAAATGTGAGAAATTCTCAGTCGGGGCGGCAGTAGAGTTACTGCCTTACAGCGCCAGAGACCCGGGCTCGATCCTAACTGTGGCTGCTGTCTGTACGGAGTTTGTACACTCTCCCTGTGTCGCGTGGGTTTTCTCTGGGTGCTGCGGTTTCCTTCCACACTCGAAAGACGTGCACGTTTGCAAGTTAACTAGCTTCAGTATAAATTGTAAATTGTCCCTAGTGCGTAGGATGGAGATAGTGTGCGGGGATTGCTGGTCGGCACAAACTTGGTGAGTCGAAGGGCTTGTTTCCACGCTGCATCTCTAAATTAAACTAAAATATATTTGACGTTTCATGTTTTTCTTGGCCTTCACCGTAAAAAGAGACAAAAGAGTTCAACATCTGAGGAGCAGAGAGATGGGAGATTTGTGATAAGGATGCAAGAATAGGGGAAGTGTGGTTTGACATTTATTTCAGAAGTCAAGGAAGGAAACCCTTGACTTACGATGAATTTTGCCAAGTGCTTTCATTGAACATCTGCATCCTCCCTCATTTGTACATTGCAGGACCTCTCCCTTGCAACTACGTAATCCCTGACTCACTGTAAGTCTTACCACCGAACCATGCAAAATGTAGGTGCGTACCAGGTGTGTCTGCAATAGCTGCTTAGCCTCAGATGCCGAGGAACACTTATTGGTCTTGCCCTTCATTGTAGACTCCATGTCCATCAGTGTCTGCTGGACCTGCAGAGATATAATTAAAAAAACATGGTCAGTTTTAAGGAGAAAATAAAACAAGATTGAATATCTTGTATAGAAGTTGGGATGTAATGTTAAAATTGTACAAGGCATTGGTGAGGCCAATTCTGGAGTATGGTGTACAATTTTGGTCGCCTAATTATAGGAAGGATGTCAACAAAATAGAGAGAGTACAGAGGAGATTTACTAGAATGTTGCCTGGGTTTCAGCAACTAAGTTACAGAGAAAGGTTGAACAAGTTAGGGCTTTATTCTTTGGAGCGCAGAAGGTTAAGGGGGGACTTGATAGAGGTTTTTAAAATGATGAAAGGGATAGACAGAGTTGACGTGGAAAAGCTTTTCCCACTGAGAGTAGGGAAGTTTCAAACAAGGGGACATGACTTGAGAATTAAGGGACTGAAGTTTAGGGGTAACATGAGGGGGAACTTCTTTACTCAGAGAGTGGTAGCTGTGTGGAATGAGCTTCCAGTGAAGGTGGTGGAGGCAGGTTCGTTTTTATCATTTAAAAATAAATTGGATAGTTATATGGATGGGAAAGGAATGGAGGGTTATGGTCTGAGCGCAGGTATATGGGACTAGGGGAGATTATGTGTTCGGCACGGACTAGAAGGGTCGAGATGGCCTGTTTCCGTGCTGTAATTGTTATATGGTTATATTATATGGTTAATATAATATGATATTAAGGGAACAGTTCGCAGTCTCTGCCTTCCTATGTATTGGGAAACCTACTGATAATAATAATATAATAATAATATATCTTTTATTGTCATTGCACGTCAGTGCAACGAGATTTAGTGTGCAGCTCCACTGATGTCCAAAAAAGGTAAATAAATACAATACATAAATAAACAAGCTGGATTGATTGACGTGACCATCTGAGGGAGACTGTCCAAAGGGGGTGGGTGGGGGGGCACTCATTAGGGCCGGTTCAGAGCCGCTATAGCTCTTGGGATGAAACTGTTCCTGAGTCTGGAGGTTCGGGCGTAGAAGGCCTTGTAACGTCTGCCGGAGGGAAGTAGTTGAAACAGACCGTGGCAGGGTCTGATGAGGAACCTGCAATCAGTTCATTATTGTGACAATCCAAAGAAGATTTAGTGATCAATGGTTTAGTTTCGAGATATAGCGTAGAAACAGGCCCTTCGGCCCACGGATCACTGATCACCCGCACTATAGTCCCATGTTAATCCACATTCACATCCTACCCGCACGGCACAGGCAATTTACAGAGGCCAATTAACCCTCAAATCCGCACGCCTTTGGAATGTGGGAGGATACCAGAACACCCGGGGGTAAACCCACACGGTCACAGGGAGAACGTACAAACTCCGTACAAACACAATCCAAGGTCAGGATCAAACCCGGGTCTCTGGCGCTGTTAGTCAGCAGCACTACCCCTGCGCCACCGTGCCACCCTAAATGATTCATTGTTCTCAGTTAACCATTGTGTTCCTGATCAGTTTTTTTTTTAAATAGTGTCAAGAGAAGCTAAGGGCACCAATATTATGTCACTTTATACACTGGTTAGTCACAGAGTTGCACAGCATGGAAACAGGCCCTTTGGCCCACCAAGTCTGTGCCAACCAGTGATCATCTCATACACTAACCCAATCTTGCATACTAAGGTACATTTTTACAATGTTTTACCAAAGCCAATTAACCTACTTGTACGTCTTTGGAGTGTGAGGAGAAATCGGAGCACTCGGATAAAACCCAAGCGGTCACCGGGCTGATGTACAAACTCCGTACAGACAGCCTCTGAGATCAGGATCGGACCCAAGTCACTGGCGTTGTAGGCCAATAGCTCGATTGCTGAGCCACTGTGCTGCCCGAAACAATCCATTGTTCTCAGTTAATCGGTTTTTGAAGAAGTAGCATCAAGAAGAGTTAAGAGCACCAATATTACACCACTTTATATTCTCATCAGTCGCAGAGTCATACAGCACAGGAACAGGCCCTTTGGCTCTATACGGCCACGTCGATCTGTTCTTTCACACTTATCTTGGACACACGTTAACTTTAACAATTCCCTGATGGTGTAGGTACCTGTTTGAAGTCCACTTCATACTTCTGCTGCAGGGAGACTTGGTTCTCCAGTTTACCGTCCACCTCAAGGCTTTGTTGATGGAGGTCCTCCCACTGCCTGGTCAGTTGGGTCGACCGAGCCTTCACCCGGGCAACCTCGCCAGAGGTGACAAACTGGCCCAGCTTCTGGTACTCTTCGTCCAAGCTCTTAAGTTCTTTTGACTTACCAAGAACTGCTTGAAGAATATGCTGCAAGTCAAAAAACACAGAGTGATTGGTTGCTTTATGTTTCAGCTTTTTCCCTGTCGACGTGGAGTGGATGTTTCCACTAGTGGGAGAGTCTAGGACCAGAGGACACAGCCTCAGAATAAAAGGACACATCTTTGAAAAGGAGATGAGGAGGAATTTCTTTCGTCAGAGGGTGGTGAATCCGTGGATATTTTTAAGGCAGAGATTGACAGATTCTTGATTAGTACGGGTGACAGGCGTTATGGGGAGAAGGCAGGAGAATGGGATTCAGGAATAGATAGATCAGCCATGGTTGAATGGCGGAATAGACCTGATGGGCCGAATGGCCCCAATTCTGCTCCTAGATCTTATGAAGAATCACTGTTGAAGACAGATTTCGAAGTTTAAAAATAAACATTGCATGAAGGCAAAGATTAGGAGTGAACGGGTCCTTTTCAGAATGGCAGGAAGTGACGAGTGGAGTGCCGCAAGGCTCGGTGTTGGGGCCGCAACTATTTACCATATATATTAATAATTTGGAAGAGGGAATTAGGAGCAACACTAGCAAGTTTGCGGATGACACAAAGCTGGGTGGCAGTGTGAACTGTGAAGAGGATGTTAGGAGGTTGCAGGGTGACCTGGACAGGTTGAATGAGTGGGCAGATGCGTGGCAGATGCAGTATAATATAGATAAATGTGAGGTTATCCACTTTGGCGGCAAAAACAAGTGGGTAGATTATTATCTCAATGGGGTTAGGTTAGGTAAGGGGGAGGTACAGCGAGACCTGAGGTACAGCGAGACCTGGGCGTCCTTGTACACCGGTCACTGAAAGTTGGCGTGCAGGTACAGCAGGCAGGGAAGAAAGCTAATGGAATGTTGGCCTTCATAACAAGAGGGTTTCAGTATAGGAGTAAAGAGGCTCTTCTGCAGATGTGTAGGGCTCTGGTGAGACCACATCTGGAGTATTGTGTACAGTTTTGGTCTCCTAATGTGAGGAAGGACATCCTTGTGCAGCGTAGGTTCACGAGATTGATCCCTGGGATGGCCTGACTGTCATATGAGGAAAGATTGAAAAGACTAGGCTTATATTCACTGGAGTTTAGAAGGATGAGGGGTGATCTTATAGAAACATATAAAATTATAAAAGAACTGGACAAGCTCGATGCAGGAAAAATGTTCCCAATGTTGGGCGAGTCCAGAACCAGGGGCCACAGTCTTAGAATAAAGGGGAGTTCATTTAAGACTGAGGTGAGAAAAAACTTTTTCACCCAGAGAGTTGTGAATTTATGGAATTCCCTGCCACAGAGGGCAGTGGAGGCCAAATCACTGGATGGATTTAAGAGAGAGTTAGATAGAGATCTAGGGGCTAGTGGAGTCAGGGGATATGGGGAGAAGGCAGGCACGGGTTATTGATAGGGGACGATCAGTCATGATCACAATGAATGGCGGTGCTGGCTCGAAGGGCCGAATGGCCTCCTGCACCTATTTTCTATGTTTCTAGGTTTCTAAGTAACTTACCTTAACTTTGGAGAGTTTCTCATTCAGTGGGACAGACAAATCCTCCACGCCATTCAGCCCTTTCTGTTCCTCTGTCATCCAGTGCCCCAAACTCTCACACTTTGTCAGCAGCTTCTCCCACACACTCTGGGTCTCTTCCAGCTGCTTCACGCTGAAGTAAAGAGGACAATTGCGTGAAATTAAGAGTGTTTTATGCTCATATGTCCCGAAACAGAACAATGACGTCCTTACTTGCAGCAGCGCAACACAAATGTGATATATAGTATGTGTAGGAAGGAACTGCAGATGCTGGTTTACACCAAAGATTGACACAAAATGCTGGAGTAACTCAGCAGGTCAGGCAGCATCTTTGGAGGAAAAGAACAGGTGACGTTTCGGGTGGAGGCCCTTCTTCAGACTGAGAGTCAGGGGAGAGGGAAACTAGAAACTAGAAGGAAAAGGTATGTATATAGATTCTCTAATTCCAAGTAACCCTTGCATTCCCTCTCTCTCCATCCCTCCCCCACCCTAGAAGTCCTGCTAGTTTCACTGTTCGTATCCTTTTGTTATCACCTCTTCCATAGCCTACAATGGACCATTGTGGGCTCCACCTCTTCCTGAGTTGCCAGTTCCGGCTCTGATTTGTTCTGGACCTTTTCATACCTCTAGTTTCCCTCTCCCCTGGCTCTCGGTCTAAAGAGGGGTCTCGACCCAAAAACATTGCTTTTCTCCATTTAAACATAGCACCCTGTCAATAGGATACATTCTGTAAATAAGGTAAATAATCCAATATAAACCAACTTCTGGATTTCTCTTTGATCTCAGATTAACCAAATCTGCAACAGGATTGTGGGAAGACTAGGAGATGCAGGTGGGGACAATTGTGAAAGGA
The DNA here is from genome assembly GCF_010909765.2 of Amblyraja radiata. NCBI lineage: Eukaryota > Metazoa > Chordata > Chondrichthyes > Rajiformes > Rajidae > Amblyraja > Amblyraja radiata. The sequence goes on from NC_045963.1 coordinate 68,190,950, forward strand.
ACAGTCCCAATTGAGGTTGACAACAGGCACCAAGTTAAATCCTCTGGGTTATCTTTCATCTCAATGCAGAGGGGATGGTGTTCACTAACAGCATCCCCCGTGTACCCCGATTTTAATATTCCCAGCTTCATGTCCTTGCCCACCCATGCCTCTCCCTATCTCTCTCAGCCTTATAACCCTCTCAGACACTTCCAGCTCTATGCAGGGAGAACGTTCAAACTCCACACAGACAGAACCCAAACTTAGGGTAGACACAAATTGCTGGAGTAACTCAGCGGGACAGGCAGCGGGACGGGACAGTCTTGAGACAGAGAGAGAGAGAAGGAATGGGCGACGTTTCGGGTCAAGACCCTTCTTCAGGCTGATGACAGGGGAGTGGTGGGGACAGAGATAGAAATGGGGAGGGGATGGAGCGAGAGGGAAAGCAAGGGCTATTTGAAGTTAGAGAAGTCAATGTTCATACCGCTGGGGTGTAAGCTACCCAAGCGAAATATGAGGTGTTCAGCGAAACGATCGCCGAGCCTGCGTTTGGTCTCGCCGATGTACAGGAGTTGACTCCTGGAACCGCGGATACAGTAGATGAGGTTGGAGGAGGTGCAGGGGAACCTCTGCCTCACCTGAAAAGACTGTCGGGGTCCTTGGATGGAGTCGAGGGAGGAGGTAAAGGGACAGGTGTTGCATTTCCTGCGGTTGCTGGGGAAAGTACCCGGGGAGGGGGTGGTTTGGGTGGGAAGGGACGAGTTGTCCGGGGGGTTGCGGAGGGAACGGTCTTTGCAGAACCAAAGTCACCCGAAGTCAGGATTGGACGCAGGTCTCTGGCGCTGTGAGACAGCAGCTCCACCACTGGTTATTAATATGATGAGCTCTAATGGTCTGTCTTAGAGGCTACAATGGGAGTTGTGGGTTGTTGTGGAGAATAGGCAGATGTAGATTGTGGCAAAATGGTAGATAGTGGACAATAGTGGACAAGCTCCTGACCCAAGGTTAAGGCACGTTATGATCATGATAACTTATTCTTAACTAATTCTTGAAGAATGTAAACACTGAAATCAACTTTCAACAACTGTAGTGCGTAGAAAGGAACTGCAGATGCTGGTGTATATCGAAGATAGACACAAAGTGCTGGAGTAACTCAGCGGGGAAAAAGGGTTGGATCATTGATCCAGCCTCCTTCAGCCTTACAACCCTCTCAGTCGCTTCCTGCCTCCACCTCTATACATTTGTGGCTGCATGTCCAGTTGCATGGGTCTCATGTTTAAGAATTTCCTCCCAAACCATCCAACTTCCTTAAATCATTTCTTTCCTTTGATTCCAAATCCTTGAATAAGGATAGGACAGGTTTAGAAAGATATGGTCAAACTCAGGCAGTTGGGACTAGTGTAGATGGGACATTTTGGTCGGTGTGGGCAAGTTGGGTTAAAGAGGCCTGTTTCCACGCTCGATGTGTCTTTGTAAGCGTTTTGCTGTGTGAGAGAGAGCAAGAGTCAGAATTGTAGCACTTAGATGCTACATAAATGTAAGGTGCTAATGTTAATTTTATTCCAGGTCCACTGGAAGGAATAAATTGTGACACTGAAATGCTTGAGAGTCTACAAGGCAGGTGGCTCTGTATGTATGTATGTATGTATGTATGTATGTATGTATGTATGTATGTATGTATGTATGTATGTATGTATGTATGTATGTATGTATGTATGTATGTATGTATGTATGTATATATTGGGACGACAGATGGCACAATGGGCTAAGTGTTCGGCTGGGAACCTGAAGGTGGCTGGTTCGAATCCCGCTTGGAGTGCATACTGTCGTTGTGTCCTTGGGCAAGACACTTCACCCACCTTTGCCTGTGTGTGAATGTGTGTGAATGTGTGTGAGTGATTGGTGGTGGTCGGAGGGGCCGTAGGCGCAGAATGGCAGCCACGCTTCCGTCAGTCTGCCCCAGGGCAGCTGTGGCTACAGAAGTAGCTTACCACCACCGAGTGTGACTGAGGAGTGAATGAATAATGCGATGTAAAGCGCCTTGAGTATTAGAAAGGCGCTATATAAATCCCATCCATTATTATTATTATTATTATGTATGTATGTATGTATGTATGTATGTATGTATGTATGTATAAATGCGAGTGTATGTGTGTGTGTATGCATGCATGTGCGTGTCTGTGCATGCACATGTCTGCATGTTTGACAATGAGAGCAACTGCGGGGGTGGAAGATTGCAACCTTCACGAGGTCTGCCCTGTTTCGACGAATGCATCAAACTGCCGTGCACAATCAAATAAGATCAAATAGAACAAGTTGTCCTACAACTTTAGGCTGTGCACGCCATACACTAGAAGAATAAGAGCAACTGCGCTCAAATGATTCAGCGACAGCAAGATTGAGAAGGCAAGAAAGTGTGAGAGGAACACTGAGAGCGAGAGAGAGGAGTGAGAGGCAACAATATCATGGACTGCCATTCGAATGATAGACGACATCTAATGGACACTGGGATAAACTTGCAGGTTTCCACCCTAGTGATAAAATGATTGGTCCCTACCAAAAATTATCAGTTCCAAAAATGTGGATCATCAAATGGTCTGAGATTATACATCATCCTCATGGGTAAGTTTGTTGATTAATTGAAAGATACTGCAAGGAAACAGGACCTTGGTCCCACCGAGACCACACTGACCATCAATCATCCGCTCACACTAGTTCTATGCTATCCCACTTTCCCACCTAAAGCCGACACGCCAGGGATAATTTACAGGGGCCGATTTACTGACAAACCTGCACATCTTTGGGATGTGGGAGAAAACCGGAGCGGAAGAGGTGATAACGAAGGGATACAAGGATGCGAATAGTGGAACTAGTAAGACAACCAAGGTGAGGGAATGGGGGAGAGAGGAATGCAGGGGTTACTTGAAATGAGGGAAATCAAGGTTCATACCGCAGGGTTGTAAGCTGCACAAGCAAAATATGAGGTGCTTCAACAACTGCAGGTTGCTTACATTATGGACAGAGGATTTATGGCCGATGCATCTGAATACACAGAGAGCCGAGAGGCTGTGCGTTGCACTGTTAGAGTTAGTGACTGAAACCCAGTGGGCAGCACACTGGTGCAGATGGTGGAGTTGCTGCCTCACAGCGCCAGAGACCCGGGTTCAATCCTGACTACGGGTGCCATCTGCGTGTAGCTTACACATTAGCCCTGTGACCACGTGGGCGGTCTCTGGGTGCTCGGATTTCCCCCCACATTGCAAAGATGTGCAGGTTTGCGCAGTAATCAGCCTCTGTACATTGCCCCTAGGGAGACAATGCAAAAAGTGCGATAACATAGAACTGGTGTGAATGCGTAATCGATGATTGGCATGGACTCGGTGAGTTCATGGGTCCATGCTGGGTCGTTCCGTTCTGGCCCATTTGCGCATTTGAGAATATGTGATTATGTTTATAGTTTGTTTGGTTGTTTGTTTGTTTGTCTTTTTGCACAAAAGTCCGCGAGCATTGCCACCTTTCATTTCACTGCACATCTCGTATGTGTATGTGACGAATAAACTTGACTTGACTTGAGAGATCATGTTAATATAGTCATACATTGCTCCATCTACACTAGTCCCACCTACCTGCGTTTGGCCCATAACTCCGCTCAACCTATCCTACTCATACACCTGTCTAAATGTTTCTTAAACATTGCGATAGTACCTGCTTCAACTACCTCCTCCAGCAGCTCGTTCCACACACCCACCACCCTTTGTGTGAAACATCACCCCTCAGGTTCCTGTTAAATCTTTCCCCCTTCGCCGGAAACCCATGTCCTTTGGTTCTCGATTCTCCTGCTCTGGGCACCGTGCAGGTGATTAAAACAATAAGGGAAATAAAGAGCAATGGAAACAGAGCAGGAATGCAAGACCAGCTGTTCCTGTCAGGAATAAGCATTGAATAAGCATTCTTCTAGCTAGAATTAACATGAAAAAAACATGATGACTTACTGTTTCCTCAGCGTCTCCTGTACATCATCAGCTTTCTCGCTCATCTCTCTGCTTTGTTGTTTCAGGGCGCTCTTACTCCTTGGACCAAGCTGTATGTCTTCGGATTTGTGTAATAGGCGCTCAGCCTGAATTGCCTTCATTTCACCGTCCTTGCAGAGTACCTGCCACACACACACACAAAACCAGTCAGTAACTAGCAAGCAATCTGCAATGGGAAACGCGTGACATGCCTCCAGGCAGTAGGGCAACAGCAACATCATAATGGGCCTGTCCCACATAAGGGCCTGTAACACTTGGGCTATTTTTAGGCGACTGTCATAGTCGTAGCAGGTCGCCGACAAACCAGCGACTGGACCCCCCCCCTCGACATAAAATTTGAAATAGAATCATTACTTTAACAACAACAAAAAAACGGAGTCAGCACCGGCGACAACCTACGTCACCTGCCGACAACCTAACACATCACCTACGTCAGGGGAAGTTAAAGGTTCAAAGGTTCAAAGGTTCTTTATTTGTCACATACACCAATTGGTGTAGTGAAATGTGGATTGCCATTGCAGCACATTAAAAAAGAATACCAAAGAAATTGAAACATAAAAACATTCCCAAGCTAAGCTACGCTCATTGGCATCAAGCCAACTATCGCCGCCTGTCGACGAAAAGAATTGAACATTTCAAAATCCAGCGGCGACCAGAAAGACGCTACAATTCTTTGGGCGACTGAGGAGACGACTCACGACCGTACAGCCGACACCCCTGTATGGTCGTGAGTAGGGGTGACATGTGGCGACAGCCTAGTCGCCTGTAGTCGCCTAAAAAATCGCCTACATGGGACAGGGGCATAACTTCAAGACAGAAAGTCAAACAGTATAACATAATTATAATCCCCACCTGAAATACTTTTAAGAGGCTGTTCCAGGGGATTATGTCTGAATTTTTTTGTTTAGTTTAGTATAGAGATACAGCGCGGCAACGGGCCCTTCAGCCCACCGGGTCCGCGCCGACCAGCGATCCCCGCACATTAACACTATTCTACACAAACTAGGGACAATTTTTACATTTACCAAGGCAATTAACCTACAAACCTGTACCTCTTTGGAGTGTGTGAGGAAACTTAAGATCTCGGAGAAAACCCACGCAGGTCACGGGGAGAACACACAAACTCCGTACAGACAGCACCCGTAGTTGGGATCGAACCTGGGTCTCTGGTGCTAGTAAGCGCTGTCAGGCAGCGACTCTACCGCTGCGCCACCGTGATAATTAGAGTTTTCTATTTTTCATACGCAAAGTCCAATTTTACCCTTCAAACTGGAGCGTGCAGTTTTCCGGAACAGCTGCTAACTTATTTAGAAGTTAATTCAATTCATATAGTGAAGCAGTTTCAATAAGTTAGCACAAGTAGGAAGGAACTGCAGATGCTGGTTTACACTGAAGATGGACACAAAATGTTGGAGTAACTCAGCGGGTCAGGCAGCATCTCTGGAGAAAAGGAATAGGTGACATTTCGGGTCGAGACCCTTCTTCAGACTGAGAGTCAGGGGAGGGGGAAACTAGAGGTATGAAATTGTAGAAAGAACACATGAATGAAAGGTATGCAAATCAAAGCCAGCCAGATGACCAAGGAAAGATGGAGCCCACAATGGTCAATTGTTGGCTGTGGAGAAGGTGATAATGAGTGGATACGAACAGTGAAACTAAGCAGGGCGACAGTGAAACTAGTAGCACGACTAGGGTGGTGGAGGGACTCCAATTTCAAGTAACCCTTACAGTCCCTCTCTCTCCGTCCCTCCCCGTCACCAATTCCTGTTCTCCAGAGATGCTGCTCGACCCGCTGAGTTACTCCGGCATTTTGTGTCCATCATCGGTGTAAACCAGCACCTGCTGTTCCTTCCTGCACATGCTGAATTATTTAAACTGCTTCAATATATGGATCGACTGCAAACGTACCTTCATTTGATCCAGCTCCGAGCTGAGGCTCTCCAGGCTGCTGAACAGATGATTGCAATCCACCTTTGTGGCAGCGTGAGCCAGGAATTCCATCACTTGCCCCTTCTCCTCCTCAAATCGCTGCCACTCCATCAGTGTCTCCTTCATCACAAGGAAAGTCAATGAGTCAACGCAGGCCAGACGATCAAACACAAACCAACCTCCCCTTTCCGTTAAATGTCTGCAGCTCGCCGGAGATACTGCAACCTTGCTGTATCTGTTTCTTTGCAAATCAGAATTTGTAAGCTGGGCAACTTGCAGGCCGAACACGATGAATAATTAATTTTATTGTTAATGACATTCGCAACTGTAATGATGGGAGAACTGCTGAATGTCATTCTTATCACACAAACCAAACTCCCTTCCTTTGCCTCCATCTATACTTCACGCTGCCTCGGCAAGGCCACCAGCATAATCAAGGACGAGTCACCCGGGTAACTCCCTCTTCTCCCCCTCTTCCATCTGTGAAAACGCACACCTCCAAATTCAGGGAGAGTTTCTTCCCAGTTGTTATCAGGCAACTGAACCATTCTATCAACAACTAGAGAATGATACTGATCCTCAGACTATCTTTAATCAGACTTTATAACCGGACTTTATCTTGCACTAAAAGTTATTCCCTTTGTCATGTATCTGTACCTGTGGATGGCTCGATTGTAATCATGTATTGTCTTTCTGCTGACTGGTTAGCACGCAACAACAGCTTTTCACTGCACCTCGGTACACGTGACAATAAACTAAACGAGTCAGCTCCACCCATTGTGACTTCCAATGGACGTCACATTACCACAGCTGAACTTATAGATGACAAAACAGAATTTAACCATCTCCCCCTCACCCTCAGTAATGCAACTCAATCACCATTGCCACCCCCCCCCCCCCCCCCCAGGGGAAGAGTTATATCTTGCTCTCGGGCTAAAGGAATCAAGGGAAATGGGGAGAAAGCAGGAACACGATACAGATTTTAGATGATCAGCCATGATGATATTGAATGGCGATGCCGGCTCGAAGGGCCTACTCCTGCACCAATTTTTCGATGTTATCTATGTTTCTATGTTTGGTTGGCACCAATGTTAGACCTTCAATTGGACCAGATGGCAAAGACCAGGGATTGCTTTGATTTGATTTAGTTGATTGAAGGACACAGCATGGAAACAGGCCCTTCGGCCCACCCAGTCCATGATAACCACCGATCACCCCTTCACAATAGTTCTTTGTTATTCCACTTTGTCATCCACTCCCTACACACTTGGGGACAATTTACAGAGGCCGATTAACCTACAAACCTGCACGTCTTTCGGAATGCGGGAGGAAACCGGAGCAGCCTGTGAAAACCCACGCCGTCACAGGGAGAACACACAAACTCTGTACAGACAGCACCCGTAGTCAGGATTGAACCCAGGTCTCTGGCACTGTAAAGCCCCTGTCCCACTTAGGAGACCTAATCAGCAACCTCTGGTGAACTTGCCCACCACCCAAGGTTTCCATGAGGTCACCGGAGGTTTTGGTCACTCTCCCTAATGGTCTAAAGTGGTTTCCGCGTGGTCGAGGCTTCATCTAGGTTGCTGCTATTTTTTCATCATGTTTAATACCGGCCTCGACTAAAAATAGGTTGTCATTTTAAAAATCGATAATGTTTTAGTCGCAGGTCTTGTCGAAGCCGGTTTTCTTCATAGTCGAAGAAGGTTTTCAACATATGCGTGGGAGGTGGTAGGAGGTCGCAGGTCACCTCGGCCTTGATTTTTTTTTGGGTGGCGGGCAAGATCACCAGAGGTTGCTGTTTAGGTCTCCTAAGTGGGACAGGGGCTTAATAAGGCAGCAACTCTACCGCCCTAATATCACCATACTGACCAGGATGCTTGGGAACAAGCTCTACCTACCACACACCACCTTGTCTTAATGCGAGCTTTGGGGCTGGACCTTACCTCAATTTTCTTCTGCTGTTCATCCACTGCTTCCTCCATTGCATTGAGGGCAGCCTCCTGGCTTTGCAGTTCCTGCAGGCTGGACTCGGTCAGGTCAGCTACTCCATGCAACTCTCTGCCACGAGCAAACTGCTGCTGCACATCAAATCTCTTCACCATCCACTGCTTCACTTGTTGCTGCACGAGCATGGAGTCAAAACAACTTCACTTAGATTGCAGAAACATCAATGAAGATTCAAGATTCAAGATTCAAGAGAGTTTATTGTCATGTGTCCCTGATAGGACAATGAAATTCTTGCTTTGCTTCAGCACAACAGAACATAGTAGGCATGACCACAGAACAGATCAGTGTGTCCATATACCATTAGATAAATATATACACACATGAATAAATAAACTGATAAAGTGCAAATAACAGATAATGGGTTATTAATGTTCAGAGTTTTGTCCGAGCCAAGTTTAATAGCCTGATGGCTGTGGGGAAGTAGCTATTCCTGAACCTGGTTGTTGCAGTCTTCAGGCTCCTGTACCTTCTACCTGAAGGTAGCAGGGAGATGAGTGTGTGGCCAGGATGGTGTGGGTCCTTGATGATACTGCCAGCCTTTTTGAGGCAGCGACTGCGATAGATCCCCTCGATGGAAGGGAGGTCAATGAACAAATAGCATTGGCGATTTGGATGTAACTAGGGCCATTAGCAAAGTGCCGATGAGAATAATAAGGGACCCGGCGTCGGGGGGTGGACACCGGGAACAAACGGGGACCATTGGAGACTAAAAGGAATACTTTGTAACTTTGTCGCGCCCTGTATGTGGCGACTATTTGTATACCTTGCGTATGCAAGCCAAGAATTACACTCTAACTTGTCACATGTGAGAGTAATCTTTCATTCATTCATTCATTCATTCATTCATTCATTCATTCATTCATTCATTCATTCATTCATTCACTGTGTTATCCCACTTTTTCATCCAGTCCTTTCTCATGAGGGGCAGTTTACAGTGGCCAATTAACCTACAAACCCACACGTCTTTGGGATGTGGGATGATACTGGAGGAAACCCACACAGTCACTGGGAGAAGGTGCAAACTCCGCACAGACAGCGCCCGAGGTCGGGATCGAACCCGTTTCTCTGGCGCTGCAATGCATCAGCTCTACCAAATGCGCGGCTGCATCGCACTGCACTTCACTACGTTCTACGATTCTAAACTATGAATTGCTTGTACCCTTGTGCGGATGCTGAGCCAAGAGGCTAGTGTCTTTCACTGGGAGGGATCGGTACCTGATGGTGGAGGTGGCAGCGCTGAGCTTCCTCCAGACTCTCCGAGTTTAACACCGTCTCCTCCTCAGTCCGCAGCTGCGTCTGCGAGTCGGCAAGCTCCCCCAAGGCACTCGTCACACCGTCTTTGTGCTGGATGCATTCATCCACAGCAGACAGCATTTTATCAGACTGCAGAGAAACAACAGGTGAGATGCAAGAGGTGTCCCAAATAAAAACCAAAGGCCGTTTACTTGAATCTGCTGCCATGACAATGGAATCTTTTTCAGACACACAATCATCGCATCAACAAACAGGCATCTTCACTTAGAAGGTCCGTCCTTCGCAGCAGGGATTTGGACAGGTACAAAAACAAAGCCCAAAGCCTTGAGTGCAACCTTAGGCAGGTACTCAGTTCTGTTTCGTTTATTTTCACGTGTACCGAGGTACAATGAAAAGCCTTTGTTGCATGCTATCCAGTCCGCGGATAGACAATACATAACCTACTGTGTATGGATGCTTTCACAACATTTAAGAAACATTCAGACAGGCACATGGATAGGACATGTTTGGAGGGATATGGGCCAAACGCAGGCAGGTGGGACTAATATAGATGGGACATGTTGGTCGGTGTGGGCAGGTTGGGCTGAAGCATCTGCAGTTCCTTGTTTCTACTGTTTCAGCAAATTGCAATTAGCTAAAGCTAAATATTAGATCAAACAAACTACAGTAGTAGTTTTTTGGAGATAGACACAAAATGCGGGAGTAACTCAGCATCTGTGGAGAGAAGGAATGGGTGACGTTTCGGGTTGAGACCCTTCTTCAGTTGTTTTTTGCATTGTTAACCATCGTTAAATGTGCTTCTTGGTTTACCCCATGTCTTTAGTACAGTCAGAACTTTTTAGGAGTGATTGGCAAGTCAGTCAGGATTCAGGCCTGATCGGTTAGCTTTAACAGTCAGTGTTATCTGATATAGAGCAGCAAAGGATTTCCTTCTTAGCTTGTTCATGTCTGCAACACACCCCATCATTAAAATCAGTCTGCAAAATATTTATTATGTGTAAATTACTCAACCCAAGATAACATTCTTGCATTTAGGAAAGGTTCCTTAAAGTGAATATTGCGAACATTGTGCAAAAGTCATCTCAGCATAGTTTCCCACGGAATTATTCTTTAATCCTTTCGTGGAAATTCTATTTCACATTGTAAAGGGCCTGTCCCACTAGCATGCGACTGCATGCATCATGCGCGACCTAGCGTGGTCGCTTGAGCCGTACGGCCGCGCGGGGCCGGTCCCACTTCGATCGCCGGAGCCGTATGGAGTTGTGCGGAGCTGGTCCCGACATCGCGCAGGGCTCCGAAAAACTGACATTGTTCAAAAACTCCGCGCGGCAACGGCCTGCCGGTCCGCAGCCGCATTGAGGCCGTACGCACCGTCTCGACGCCATGCGCAGTGTCATGACACCGTACGCCTAGCGCGAACTTCCCGCGGACTTCGCTCAAACTTCCCGTCAACTCGTACGGGATCACTCGACCTCCGTGCGGCCCCCGCGCTGCCCCCGCTTCCGGTTTGGTCGCGCTTACCGCATGCAATCGCATGCTCGTGGGACAGGCCCTTAAGGCACCTGGTACATTTAGGATATTCAAAGTAGACATTTCCTCTGCTGCCACCTAACAGTCTGTTCTAACCACAGATTAAGAAGGGCGGCACGGTGGCGCAGCGGTAGAGTTGCTGTCGTATAATGCAGTCGTTAGTGAGACCGCATTTAGAATATTGTGTTCAGTTCTGGGCACCACGTTATAGGAAAGACATTGTCAAGATTGAAAAGGTTCAGAAAAGATTTACGAGGATGTTGCCAGGACATGAGCTATGGGGAGAGGTTAAGCAGGCTAGGTCTCTATTCCTTGGTGCAGGAGGATGAGGAGTGATCTTATAGAGGTGTACAAAACCATGAGAGGAACAGATCAGGTAAACGGCAGAGTCTCTTTCCCAGTGTAGGAAAACGAGAAGCAAAGGACATTGGTTTAACGTGAGGGAGGAAGGATTTACTAGGAACCTGAGGGGCAACTGTTTTACACAAAGGGTGATAAGTGTATGGAATGAGTTGTCGGAGGAGGTAGTTGAGGCAGGTACTATCGCAACATTTAAGAAACATTTAGACAGGTACATGGATAGGATAGGTTTAGAGGGATAAGGGCCAAACGCAGGTAAGTGGTAAGTGTGTAGATGGGACATGTTGGTCAGTGTGGGCAAGTCAGGCTGAAGGGCATGTTTCCACAATGTATGACTATCACTCTATGTCACGTCAGCACAGTCGTACCTCAGCAATCTGCAACAGGAGCCTCTTGAATGCATCCGACAACTTGGACAGTTCACCTTCCTTTCTTGTAGCTTCATTCTCAGAAGAGATAGCCGTCAGTGCAGCAAGTCTGGATCGTAACCACGCCAGGCTGGGCTCCTCTTTGCTGGCCTCTTCCTTCATTTCCTAAATGTGTACATATTTAAAAAATCCATACACATTCCTGTTTCCATCCTTACTTTCCACTCTCTGTGTAGCCTCGTCCCTCCCTGCTTCTGTACCTTTATTCAGTCAGGACTTCTTCCTCAAGCCCCATGTTCTTTCCGCTTTAGGGCGGCTGGTGGCGCAGCGGTAGAGTTGCTGCCTTACGGCGCCAGAGACCCGGGTTCAATCCTGACTACGGATGCTGTCTGTACGGAGTTTGTCCGTCCTCCCTGTGACCAAGTGGGTTTTCTCCGGGTGCTCCCATTTCTTCCCCCACTCCACACTCAAGGCTGATCTATTTTTCCCTCTCAACCTCATTCTTCTGCCTTCTCCCCTTAACCCCTTTGACACCCTTCCTAATCAAGAACCTATCAATCTCTGCCTTGAAAATACACAATGTCTTGCCCTCCACAGCCGCCTGCGGCAATGAAGTCCATAGATTCACCACCCTCTGGCTAAAGAAATTCCTCCTCATCTCCATTTTGAAGGTGCGTCTTTTTTTTCCCTCTGATCCAAGACTCTCCCATTACTGGAAATATCCTTTCCACATCTACTCTATCCAGGGGCACCACAAGATTGATAGCCGAGATACATCCAAATCATCCTACATAGACAAGGAAAGCTGTTTTCAGCCAAAGGTAGACACAAAAAGCTGGAGTATCTCAGCGGGACTGGCATATGTTATAGAATCAGCTAGTGATACAGTGTGGAAACGTACAAACTCCGTACAGATAGCACCCGGAGTCGTGATCGAACCCAGGTCTGTGGCACTGTAAGGCAGCAACTCTACCGCTGCACCACCCATGGTTACTCCTGAACCATCATCACCATAAGACACCTAATGCCATGGGGTGGGAGATTGCATCCTTCTCGTGTTTCGACAAATGCAATCAACCTGGTGTGCACAATCAAATAAGATCAAATAGAACAAGTTGTCCTACAACTTTAGGCTGTGCACGCCTTACACAAGAAGAAGACCTAATGCCATTATCCAGACTGATTTTCCCAGTCTATACTGCCCTGTCTGTCTCCTCATCTCTGACTGATCCCATCATACTCTTATACCTAAACTGACTATGACACTGCTCCTGTTTAGTATTTTATGAGTCTTCATTCTATTGAATGTAGTTATACGGTCAACAAACCTCCAATGTAGTTTTCAAATCGCAGTACATTTTAGGATCGGTGGTTCCACATTTGATCTCCGTTAGCTGTTTGTCCTTTGCCAGAAACCAGGTTGACAATTGATGAGATCTGAAAGGAAAAATGTTAAAGAAATCTCAAGCCTTTGTTCGTGAGAGGAGAATGTATAAAGTGGTGTCATTTAGCATGGAAACAGGCCCTTCGGCCCAACCTGCCCATGCCGACCAAGGTGCCCCGCCTGCACTAGGCCTACCTGTCCGCGTTTGGCCCCTATCCCTCTAAACCTTTCCTAACCATGTACCTATCCAGGTCACAGTATGGGATGTTGAATGTAATATGATTTACAATAATACTGAATACTAATTTTAAACAAAGGAATATAAAAAGGCCAAGGATATGGGGTTTCAGCATCAGTCACAAAAATATGATGAACCAAACGTCCGCCTCATGTGATACCTCTAGTTTCATCTATGTATCTATTTTCTTCTATATACTGAAACTCTCCTCTTGTTTGTTCGTTTGTATATATATTTGTTTGTTTGTTTGCTCCCGGAACTCCGCCATTTCACATCGCCATTTTTTTTCCCCGCGTGTACTTGCCTGGCCTCACAACGGGGACACAACGGCTCCATGAGTACTTTTTAGTCTATTTTACAAATGCCTCCACGGGTCCTCTATTCACTTTATTAACTTTAACTTAATTTCTGCCGCCAATGGCACATCTTTGAACGCGGCAGTCCCACCGGCACAGTGCGGGCCCGTCAGCCGCGCATGCGCAGTTTGGTGGAATGTTGCATTGGGGAAACGGGACCCAACGGGTCCGCGCTTGGTCTAGTGACCACTAGTTTCATACCCTCTAATTTCATACCCTCTAGTTTTCATACCCCAAGTTTTCATACCTCAAGTTTCCCTCCCTCTGATTCTCACTGAAGACGGATCTCGACCCAAAACATTGCCTATTCCTTTTCTCCACAGATGCTGCCTGACCGGCTGACTAAGGGCTGTCTTACTTCCACATTTGCCAGCTCACTCTTTGCTCCGCCATTCATTCCTCTTGACATTTCCGAAGTTGCTATGCAACTCGTTTGGTTGCCTGACTCCAGATCAGCAGTGGCATCTCAAACAAAGTGCCATCAAACGCCTCATCACCCCAAGGTCATTCCAGAAGGCAAGAACAACCAAGACCTCCAAAACAAACCACATCTTTGACTCTTCCTATCTCTCATCAGGTCATAACCTCAGGATTAAAGGACATTCTTGTAGGAAGGAGATGAGGAGAAAAGTATTTAGTTAGAAGGGTGGTGACTACAGTATAATAACCGGGAAAAAATTAATACTAAAATGTTGTTAGAATATGGTCTCCATTCATTGATAATTTGAAGGGGTAGATCGGTTCAGCACGGGAACCTAACTGAAGCTGGAACTCAGGATTAGATGAAAAGTTATACTTTATAATCCACAAACCTATCTCCAAAGATGTATTATTAGTAAATCATTCCATTCTTTTTTTTTATCTTGACATTTGTGGGGTTTTTTCCCTCTTTCTCTCTTACTTCCTATCTTAAAAAAAAACTAGAAGCAGAACCAATCCACAATTGATAATATTAATAATGTACGACTGATATACATGAAATGTTTATAATATGTGTTTGCTTCTAATAAAAAAAAATGTTTTTAAAAAGAAGGGTGGTGAATCCATGGAATTCATTGCCACAGAGGCTGTGGAGGCCAAGTCAGTACATAATTTTAAGGCAGACATGATTGTATAGATCAGCCATGATTGAATGGCAGAGTAGACTTGATGGGCTGAATGGCCTAATTCTACTCCTATCACTTATGACTGACCTTATGATCTGCCCTCTCTCCTTCCACTATGTCATTCAATAACTAATCTCATTCAAGGTGAGACCAACTGGGCCTCCAGATTATTCAGGCCATCCTGTCGATTGGGATAGAGAGGGGGAGGGTGTGGTTGTGTCAGGGGACAACAACATGGGTTAGTTCCACACGGAGGGAACAATCCCTGCAACTGAAACCTTACGCCAATCTTATCTTCAAGATGTGCGTCTAGTCCAACGAAAACACAATTGACAAAGAAGTCCACTCATGGGATCTTCTTCTTCTTATCGAGTCCACACACAAGATTAGAAGTTGTTCAGCCAGAGCTGAACACACTTCTCGGCATCTGCACAATGGTGTCTGTCTTGCGACTCATGGGATAAGAAGAGCACAACACCTATGATCGATCCACTTATAAAGGCATGCACATTTGGTTAAAGCAAAGACAGACACAAAAGGCTGGAGTAACTCAGCAGGTTACTGGAGAAACGGAATAGGTAACGTTTCGTGTCGAGACTCTTCTTCAGACTGAGTCAGGGGAAAGGGGAACGAGAAATATATAGACGGTACTAAAGGGCCTGCCCACTTTCACGACCTAATTCATGACCTTTTTTACTCGTGGACATTTTTCATCATGTTGAAAAAAATGCCCCGACCTACTTGATGCACAAGTACCTACGACTAGCATCACGACCTACCTACGACCTCCTACGACCTCGTGACGACCATGCTGCGAGTATGAGTCAAGGACAAACTCGGCAGAGGTCGCAAATTAGGTCGTGAAAGTGGGACAGGGGCTTTAGTACCGTCTATATATTTCTCGTTCCCCTTTCCCCTGACTCAGTCTGAAGAAGAGTCTCGACACGAAACGTTACCTATTCCGTATGACTGCTTCAATTTCGTTCAGACTTTGGTCTGAATGACAATAAAGGCTATCTAATCTAATCTAATCTAATTTTAGGAGACCCGAAACGTCACCTATTCTTTTTCTCCAGGGAAGCTGCCTGACCCGCTGAGTTACTCCAGCCTTTTGTGTCTGTCTTTGGTTTAAACCAGCACCTACAGTTCCTTCCTACACATTTTGTCTGCTCCATTGGGTCAAAGCAAGTCAGTTATCCCAGTCCCTTGTGGAGATGAAATATTAGTTTTGATCATTTAGCCCAAATAACATTGGTGTGTGGTAAATTCTAGGTGGCCATGTTGCGGGCAATGTCACCTTGTCTCAAACTCCCTCCACTTGTCCGGCTGGTCGAGTAACTGCTGGTACGTGACGTCAATCAGTCCTTTCAAATCCCTCAGGGTCGTTTTGTCCATTTCGTGTTTTGTCCTGATCGCGTCGTAATTCCGAGTTTCCGGAAGTTTCTGACAGAGATCGCCGATCACTTTGCCCCGCTTCCTGCACCACTCGAACTTGCCTTTGTCTGAGAAAAATTCCTGAAAGAGATTACTTGCTGGTTTAGCCAGTTAGTCGTTCCCGGTAGTTTAGTTTCGATGTACAGAGTGGAAAATGGACCCTTCGGCCCACCGGGACCATGCTGACCATCGTCCCCCCGTTCACACTTGTGTTATCCTGCTTTCTCATCCACGCCAACAGTGCGATTTACAGAGGCCAATTAGCCTACAGACACCTTTGGGGTGTTGGAAGAAACAGAGTCACCTGGAGAAAACCCACGCGGTCACAGGGAGAACATGCAAACTCCACACAGACAGCACATGAGGCCAGGATCGAACCCGGGTTCTGTGAGGCAGCAGCTACACCTGAAGCTCTTGGTTGAGTCTTGGCAATTCTATCTGGCCACACGGCACCCATCAAACTGGAAGATATCCCAGAGCTTGTATGGGCACTCTGTGCAAAGTGGCTCATGTCCTGACTAGGGGCTAGTGGAGTCAAGGGATATGGGGAGAATGCAGGCACGGGTTATTGATAGGGAACGATCAGCCATGATCACAATGAATGGCGGTGCTGGCTCGAAGGGCCGAATGGCCTCCTCCTGCACCTATTTTCTATGTTTCTATGACTCCTCAGAGTCAATGGGGCACAAGCACAGAGGACGATGGTCTAACCTTCACTCATCTAGATGATGTAGCTACATCATCAAAAGACACTAGCAATATCCAAACACCATCAAACTCTGTTTAGTTTAGTTTGGATTAGTGATACGGTGTGGAAAGTCTCCTCAAGATGTTATATATTTAATCAAGTGGTGGGACATTCAAGTCATTTGGACTGAATGACTGTTTGTCTCAGGGCAGCAAGGTGGCACAGCGTTAGAGTTGCTGCCTTACAGCGCCAGAGACCCGGGTTCGATCCTGACTACAGGTGCTTGTCTGTACGGAGTTTGTACGTTCTCTCCTTGACCTGCGCGGGTTTTCTCCGAGATCTTCGGTTTCCACCCACCCTAAAGACGTACAGGTTTGTAGTTAAATTAGCTTGGTATGAATGTAAATTGTCCCTAGTGTGTAGGATAGCGTTAATGTGTGGGGATCGCTGGTCGTTGCGGACTCGGTGGGCCGAAGGGCCTGTTTCTGCCCTGTAGCTCTAACTAAATACTATGCAATCCCCTGTAGTAAGGTTGATATTAATTCCCATTCGTTTGTAAAACATTGATTTAGTTCTTTCTCCCTCTTGAAATTCTACTAAAGCTTCCAATTAAATTTATACTATGTGAAGGAGCTGCTTGGATGCCAATCCAGAACCTATGGGTCACAGTTTAAGAATAAGGGGTAGGCCTTTAGGACTGAGATGGGAAAAACGTTTTCACCTAGAGAGTTGTGAATCTGTGGAATTCTCTGCCACAGAAGGCAGTGGAGGCCAATTCATTGGATGTTTTCAAGAGAAAGCTAGATTTAGCTCTTGGGGCTAATGGAATCAAAGGATATAGAACGGAGACGAGGAAACACTTTTTCTCACAGAGAGTGTGGAATTCTCTGCCTCAGAGGGCAGTGGAGGCAGGTTCTCTGGATGCTTTCAAGAGAGAGCTAGATAGGGCTCTAAATCAGTGTAGCAGAAGTGCGGAGTCATGCATTTGGTAATAGAATAAAGGCGTAGAGTATTTCTAAATGGAGAAGAGAATCCAGAAATTGGTGCAAAGGGACTTGGTCCTGCTAGTGATCTTAGAAAGATAGCAGAGTCAGGGGATGTGGGGAGAAGGCAGGAACGGGGTACTGATTGGGGATGATCACATTGAATGGCCAAATGGCCTACTCCTGCACCTATAGTCTATTGTCTATTGTCTATTGATATGGGGAATAAGCAGGAACAGGGTACTGAGTCTGGATGATCAGGGCATGATCATATTGAATGGTGGTGCTGGCTCGAAGGGCCGAATGGCCCACTCCTGCACCTATTTTCTATGTTTCAATGTTTCAATGTTTCAATGTTCAATGTCTAATCACCAGTTAAGGCCGCCTGCAGTTGGTGGTGAGGATGAACCACACTTACCCTGTGCTGTACAATGAGCTCTTCACTGCTCTCGCTGGTTAGCAGCATCTTCTCCCGAGTTAGTTCGGATTTGCATTCTTCCATCATCTCCACCAGTTTATTCCTTGCTGCCTCGATCTGAAGCTGGAGCAAATGGTAGGGAGCTTCGGCCTGAAGGTCCTAGGACAGTCCAATCAACACTATTAGAATTACAGAGAAGGAGAAGGAGGCATGGGTGACGTTTCGGGTTGAGACCCTTCCTCAGACTGGAGTCTTAGCCTGAAGGAGGTTCTCGACCCGAAACGTCACCCATTCCATCTCTCCAGAGATGCTGCCTGGCCCGCTGAGTTACTCCAGCATTCCTCGCTGTAAACCAGCATCTGCAGTTCCTTCCCACGCTTTGAATTACAGAGGTGGATCTATGTAATGGGGTCACTCTAATCCTCCAATCCTTTCTGGATCTATATACTGTACCAGGGGACATTAGGAACGATGCTCACTTTGGGTCTATGTACATAGAAACATAGAAAATAGGTGCAGGAGTAGGCCATTCGGCCCCTTCGAGCCTGCACCGCCATTCAATATGATCATGGCTGATCATCCAACTCAGTATCCTGTACCTGCCTTCTCTCCATACCCCCTGATCCCTTTAGCCACAAGGGCCGCATCTAACTCCCTCTTAAATATAGCCAATGAACTATCCTCAACCGCCCTCTGTGGCAGAGAATTCCAGATTCACCACTCACTGTGTGAAAAAAAAAATTCTCATCTCGGACCAATAAGACTTCCCACTTATCCTCAAACTGTGACCCCTTGTTCTGGACTTCCCTAACATCGGGAACAATCTTCCTGCATCTAGCCTGTCCAAGCCCTTAAGAATTTTGTAAGTTTCTAGAAGATCCCCCCTCAATCTTCTAAATTCGAGCGAGTACAAGCCGAGTCTATCCAGTCGGCTTGTACTCGAAGATGTACCGTGGGGGCCATATTTAGGAAAAGACACCAAGTGCTGGAGTAACTCAGTGGGTCAGACAGCATCTCTGGAGAACATGAATAGGTGACGATTCAGGTCGGGACCCTTCTTCAGAATAGGATTCAGATGGCAGGTACAAGCAAGACTAAACAGCCCCCTTCAGCCCTCTCACTTGGTTCTTGCCTCCTACAGCATAAACACACATAACGTACCACACAGCCACAAAATATAGTCATGAAATGTTATATTAGGCTTCACACCAGGGGCTCATTGAAAAATTAAAAAAACCTGCTGGAAATCCAAAACAAAAACTCAGCAGGTCGGGCAGCATCTGCGGAAAGAGAAACAGCCCTGTATATCATCCTTCTTCTCTTCCCGCAGATGCTGCCTGACCTGCTGAATGTTTTTTTTCCAGCATTTCATGTTTGTGTCCTCAATGATGTTGGATTACCAAGGTTGGGGCTCAATGGTTCAATTGACAGAATTTTAGTTAACCCCAGTCTGATGTTCTCCTGGGAAAATAATATGGTGGCCTTGGAAGAGATCACGCTGGAGTGGACCACTGCAAGGCTGCACTTTCAAGGCTTGCGTTCGTTTGATTGTAGGTGTTCAGTGGTGCGCTACATGAGTTGTTTACAGATGGGAACATTTTTGACTTTCCACGGTTTATATTCCCTCAGGTATAGCGGGGGAGGGGGCACTGAAGTAATTGATCAGTTTAAAATTATTGAGGGATTTAGACTTTAGACATTAGAGATACAGCAAGGAAACAGGCCCTTCAGTCCATGCTGACCAGCGATCACCCCGTACTCTAACACTACCCTACACACAAGGGACAATTTACCGATGCCAATCAACCTGCAAACCCATGCGTGGGGGTGGAAACCGGAGCACCTGGGGAAAACCCACACGGTCACTGGGAGAATGTACAAACTCTACACAGACAGTCGCCCTATCCAGGATCAAACTTGTTTCTCTGTCGCTGCAAGGCAGCACCTCTACCCTTGCGCCACCAAGCCACCCCGCTTTAATTTGCCGGTTGAATCAGCTAACAATCCGTGAGAAAAAGCAGTGGTCGCTGCTGGGGAAGTTCGAACAACGAGAAGCAGCCAATTCAAGGGTGATATCGGTAACACATTGTCGCACCAAAGGCAGAGGAAACAGAGAACCCTTTCAATTCAAAAGGCCACTAATGGTGGGGCTCATTTAAAAACTTAAGAGCCTTTTTATGTTATTGTTGGTTGGGATATTGTTGTTTCATTTCATTCAGGGGATGCCGATATCTTAAGATTCTCCCGCTGGGCTATTGTGCAAGGTCTTGGAATTTTGCACAATGGGCAAGGGAAAAAAAAATGTCAGAATGGTTTCAGACTTGTAAGTGAAATGTCAATAAGTGGAGCTTCCTATCCCTGCTGTTCTTGTCTTTATGGGCAGCAGAGGTTGAGAGTTTGGTAAGTGCTTCATTTACCTCATATATACCTCATTGGTGACCTTCGGGCTATCAAGTCAAGTCAAGTCAAGTTTATTCGTCACATACACATACGAGATGTGCAGTGAAATGAAAAGTGGCAATGCTCGCGGACTTTGTGCAAAAAGACAAACAAACAAACAACCAAACAAACTACAACAGAATGTAACAGAATCACATATTCTTTTTCATATTAAATATTGTGGGCGGAAGGAAAAAGGGGAAAAAACAGCAATTTAAAAAAAATTTAAAAATCAGTAGAGTGGTACAGTAAAGTTAGTCCCTGGTGAGATAGGAGTTTACAGTCCTAACGGCAGTCTTTATTGGCTTTGCCCTGCACTAAACGTTATTCCCTTTTCATGTGTCTATCTATACACTGTAAATGGCTCGATTGCAATCATGTAACCAGCATCTGCAGTTCCTTCCTACACAATATAACACGACAAATGTTCCGTACAAATTACGCACCAGTTTAACGACTTAAGCACCTGTCACGGTCATGTATTGTCTTTCTGCTGACTGGTTAGCACGAAACAAAAGCTTTTCACTGTACCTAGGCCACATGTGACAATAAACTAAACTGAAACTGTTAAGAAACCTCAGCAGTTCATTTTTGCCCCAAAGAATCTGCTGGAGACATCTTGTGGTTTGAAATATGTCTTGTCCCGAACAGCCATAAATATTTTCCCCTCAGAGATTTTCCTGTTGATTTCAGCCTCACTGGGGTTCCTTCAGATTAGATTAAAGATTTAGCATAGAAACAGGCCCTTTGGCCCACCAAGTCCACGCCGACCATCGATCACCCACACACCAGTCTATGTTATCTGACTTTCGTATCCTACATGCTTGGGGCAATTTACAGTAGCTAATTAACCTACAGAAGGGTCTCGACCCTACTCCTTTTCTCCGCAGATGCTGCCTCACCCGCTGAGTTTCTCCAGCATTTTTTGTCAACCTACAAACCTTTGTGTCTGTGGAGTGTGGGAGAACCCACGCGGTCACAGGGAGAACAGCCTTAGAATAAAGGGGAGGCCATTTAAGACTGAGTGAGAAAAAACGTTTTCACCCAGAGAGTTGTGAATTTGTGGAATTCCCTGCCACAGAGGGCAGTGGAGGCCAAGTCACTGGATGGATTTAAGAGAGAGTTAGATAGAGCTCTAGGGGCTAGTGGAATCAAGGGATATGGGGAGAAGGCAGGCACGGGTTATTGATTGGGGACAATCAGCCATGATCACAATGAATGGCGGTGCTGGCTCGAAAGGCCAAATGGCCTCCTCCTGCACCTATTTTCTATGTTTCTATGTTTCTAGAACGTTCAAACTAGCCATAGGCTCAAGGGATGTCAGGAGCCAAACTGAAGCTCTAACGCTGTCAGGCAGCAACTCTACCACTGCGCCACCGTGGTCGGTGTGGACATGATGGGCCGAAGGGCCTGTTTCTATGTTGTTTCTCTAATCTAAACACAACGTTAAGGTTGAAATCAACAGGAAAATCTCTCAGGGTAAAATGCATTAACACTTCCTTGAAATCAAGGCAGTTAATGTATTATTGTGACCTCTGGACTTCACCTCTTTTGCCCATTTGGATTAACTCTGTGGTACGGTCTGGAGCACAGCGGGTGTAGGGAAGATATCAGAGGAGCTCTAGGGAGCAGGTGATCAAGGATTAGGCAGTATGTGGAGTTCAACCATGGTTTGAAGTTTTCAAACTTTCAAGAGGGCTTGTCTACAAAAACAAGGATGTAATGCTGAGGTTCTATAAGGCGCTGGCAAGGCCGCATTTGGAATATTGTGAGCAATTTTGGGCGCCATATCTGGGGAAGGATGTGCTGGCTCTGCAGAGGGTCCAGAGGAGATTTACAAGAATTATCTCAGGTCAACTTATGATGAATGTTTGTTGGCACTGGGCCTGTGCTCACTGGAGTTTAGAAGAATGAGGGGGGACCTCCTTGGAACATACTAGATAGTGAAAGGCTTGGACAGAGTCAAGTCAAGTCAATGTTATTTCTATAGCACATTTAAAAACAACTCTCGTTGTCCAAAGTGCTTTACATCAGTGCAGGTACTAACGTGCTACATACAGTGGTACATAGATCTAACAAACATATATAAATACATACATACAGCGCTACCTCAGAGGACCTCAAGAAACGCTTGTGAGTAGAAATAGGTTTTAAGTCTAGACTTAAAGGAGTCGATGGAGGGGGCAGTTCTGATGAGAAGAGGGATGTTGTTCCACAGTCTAGGTGTGCTGCAACCACAAAAGCGTGGTCGCCCCTGAGCTTAAACCTGGACCGCGGGATAGTCAGTAGCCCCAAATCGGCCGACCTGAGGGACCTGGAGGTAGAATGGTGGGTTAGCGGATTCTTGATATAGGTGGGGGCAAGGGCTTTGTATACATATAGGAGGAGGTTGAAATTGATTCTGTACCGTACTGGGAGCCAGTGGAGAGAGGCCAGGATCGGGGCGATGTGGTCCCTTTTACGGGTGCCCGTCAGAAGTCTCGCTGCGGCGTTTTGGACCAATTGCAGGCGGGACAGGGATGATTGGCTGACGCCAGTGTATAGGGAGTTGCAGTAATCAAGGCGGGAGGAGATAAATGTGTGGATGATCTTTTCAAGGTCGCCGAATTGGAGGAATTGTTTTATTTTAGCTATCGTCCGAAGCTAGAAGAAGCTAGCTTTTACCACAGCATTAACTTGTTTGTCAAACTTTAATGAGTAGTGAAATATCACGCCAAGGTTTTTGACGTGAGGTTTGAGTAATGGGGTAAGGCTTCCAAGGCTGCCTGCTATCGTTTTGATGGAGTCCGAGGGGATGACCTCAGACTTGCTCTCGTTTAGTTGGAGGAAGTTCTGGGCCATCCAACACTTTATACCCTCGAGGCAGTGCATAAGGGTGAGTAGATTTGATCGGGTGTTGTGTTTCAGGGGAAGATAGAGCTGTGTATCGTCTGCATAGCAGTGGAAAGAAATGCCGTGCCTTTGAATGACGGCCCAGGGGGAGCATGTACAGAGAGAAGAGAATGGGGCCTAGGATGGAGCCTTGTGGAACCCCACAGCAGAGGCTAGCTGGGGATGAGTAAGAGTTGCCTATTTTGTAGAGAAACTCCTATATTTAAGGTAGGAAACGAACCAGCTCAGGGCAGTGCCATCTACACCAACCCTTTACTGGAGACGGTCAATTAGGATGGTGTGGTCCACTGTATCAAACGCTGCGCTGAGGTCGAGAAGGAGCAGGATTGCACAGTCGCCGGAGTCGATGGCAAGAAGCAGGTCGTTATGTACCTTCAACAAGGCCGACTCTGCTGTGGTGGGCCCTGAAACCTGATTGGAAACTTTCCAGGATGGTATTTTGGTGTAGGTAAGCCATTAGTTGATTTAGAATTACCTTTTCAAGGACTTTTGAAAGGAAAGGCAGTTTGGGAATAGGTCTGTAGTTGCTAGGCAAGGTGGGGTCTAGGTTAGGTTTTTTTCAGGAGGGGCTGGACCACTGCGTGCTTGAAGCAGGTAGGAACAGTGCCAGTGGCCAGAGAACTGTTGATGATAGAGAGGATGCTGGGACCGGCTATTGCAATGACATCCTTCAGAAGGGCAGTGGGGACAATGTCGAGGGGGCAGGTTGCAGGTTTCATAGTGGAGACCAGCTTTACAAGGAAGGGTAGAGTAATGGGTCGGAAACAGTCTAATTTAGAAGAACAGACCAATGAGACAGCTAGGTCACGGGTGGGAAGGGAAATATTCGTTCTAATGTTCTCAACTTTGCTGATGAAAAATGTAGTAAATTCTTCGCACTTGGCAGGGGACCCAGCTAAGCTGGTACTGGGGGCAGGACATATGACAGAGGTAATGGTACTAAATAGGACCTTGGAATTATGGGCGTTTTGGGAAATAAGGTCGGAAAAGTATTGTGTTCTCGCAGACTTTACTGCTTCCTGGTATTTGAGAAGATTGTTTCTCAGAAGTTCGAAGGAAATTTGAAGCTTATCAGACTTATACTTCCGTTCTGATTTTCTGCACTCTCTTCTTAGGGCTCTGATTGTGCCATTGAGCCAGGGCCAGCCTTTAGGCTTAGGCTTTTAAATTATAAGAAGAGCAACAGAATCCAAGGATGGAAGAGCAAGTGGTATTGAATAAAGGAATTAGGTCGTCAGTGCTGAGATGGAGGGGAGAAGCCTCGATGGTGCAGATGTCGGGAGCAGCTATGAGAGGCTCAGAGAACTTACTGGCAATCGAAGAGTTTATGTAGCGGGAGTAGCGAACAGGGAGATGGGAGAGAAAGGCAGAGATGCATCAAATATAATTGCACTATGATCTGACAGACAAGCATCAATAATTTCTGTATTACAAATTGGGAGACCAGACGATAGCACCAGGTGGAGTGTATGGCCAAGCTTGTGCGTGGGTCCAGTGGTAAGTAGAGTCAGATTGAAGGTCTCAACCAGGTTCATAAATTCACTCACAAGAGGCTTAGTAGGACAGCAGACATGAATGTTAAAATCACCAAGAATCAGGACCCGGACAAATTTGGGCAGAAAGCTAGAGATAAGATCAGCAAATTGGGTGATAAAGTCCTTATGCATTTTTGGTGGGCGATACACAAGAACAATTAAAAGGGGATGGGAAGAGGATGATTCCACTAATGGGAGCGTCTGGGGCTAGAGGTCGTGGCCTTAGAATTAAAGCACCTTCTTTTTGGAAGGAGATGTGGAAATGTATTTAGTCATAGGGTGGTGAATCCATGGAATTCTTTGCCACAGAAGGCTGTGGGGGCCAAGTCAGTGGATATGTTTAAGGCAGAGATAGATAGGTTCTTGATTAGTACGGGTGTCAGAGGTTATGGGGAGAAGGCAGGAGAATGGCGTTAGGAGGGAGAGATAGATTAGCCAAGATTGAATGGCAGAGTATCGATGGGCCGAATGGCCTGATTCTACTTCTATTCATTATGACCTTATGAAGGGATGTTTGAGGGGGTTTAATGGAAGGGGTTTAATGGAACAAAAGGCCTGTTGTTATTCCTGTTATTCCCAGCTAATGTAACAGAATCCCCCCTATTCCCAGCACCCGGTGCTAACCTTCCACTGCTTGTGCAGGCTTCGCACCGTCTCCTGGAGGCCTTCCTGCTCCTGTTCAGGAAGAATGTCTGTCAGCTCATCACAGGCCTTCAGAAAGGCATTGAGGATTCTCTGATCAAACTGGTTGAAGAAATCCTAAGGAAGAAATAATTGTTTGGTGAATAAGAGTGACGTCATCTCGGCACGCCACATCTCAGCATGCACAGTGCCAGTGTACTGACTGTACGAGCATGCACTCTACTCCTGCACCATTCAGAAGCTCACACAAGTGCCTCCTCCAGAGTCCAGAGATGTGATTTAGTGCTCACTGAATTAGCCGGCCACGGGGTCGAGAGAAAGAGAGAAATTGTGAGTGGATGTGGAGAGAATGTTTCAACCAGTGGGAGAGACTAGGAAAGCAGGCCATAGCCTCAGAATAAAAGGACGTTCCTTTAGGAAGGAGATAAGGAGGAATTTCTTCAATCAGAGTGTGGAGAATCTGTGGAATTCTTTGCCACAGAAGGCAGTGGAGGCTATCAGTGGATATTTTGTAAGGCAGAAGTTGACCGATTCTTGATCAGTAAGGGTGTCAGGGGTGATGGGGAGAAGGCAGCAGAATGGGGCTGAGAGGCAAAGATAGTTCAGCCATGATTGAATGGCGGGGTAGACATGATGGGCCAAATGGCCTAATTCTGCTCCTATCACTTATGAACGTATGGCCTTGGGGCTCTGTGTACAGGATCACACGGTGCCGGATCTGCAAGTGCAGCCTCGTCTCACGGAAGCTGGCAAGCCTCACCGTGTGCCTTGCTAGTAGCCGCTCGGGGTTCCCCACTTCTATCAGGGCTGTCTGAGCAGAATGTAGCACCAGCTCCAGCTCCTTCCTGCAGTCCTCGAATCTCTTCAGCAGGTTGCTGTTTGTCTCCATGTGCTTCCTCCATGTAGCTCCTTTCTCCACCATGTCCTACCAGGGAGCACCACACAGCATGAAGAAGCAATCTGCATCCCCAATGAGTCCCAAAGTATTCCAGCCATTGGCTCCCAACTGGCAATGTTAGAAAGGGCTGATCTATTGGGGGGGTATTCATTGGGGGGCAACCGTTATAGACCAGGAACAAGCACGCAACTAAAAAAGCACGCAACAAACACACAAAAAAACACGCAGAAAGCGCGCACAACACACAAAAAGCACGCACAACACACAAAAAGCACGCACGACACATAAAAAGCACGCACAACACACAAAAAGCACGCACAACACACAAAAAGCACGCACAACACACAAAAAGCCCGCACAACACACAAAAAGTCCGCACTACACACAAAAAGCACGCACAACACACAAAAAGCACGCACAACACACAAAAAGCCCGCACTACACACAAAAAGTCCGCACTACACACAAAAAGCATGCACAACACACAAAAAGCACGCACAACACACAAAAAAAACGCACGACACCCAAAAAGCATGCACAACACACAAAAAGTCCGCACTACACACAAAAAGTCCGCACTACACACAAAAAGCATGCACAACACACAAAAAGTCCGCACTACACACAAAAAGCACGCACAACACACAAAAAGCACGCACAACACACAAAAAAAACGCACGACACCCAAAAAGCACGCACAACACACAAAAAGCCCGCACAACACACGAAAGGCACGTACAACACAAAAAAGCACGCGACAA
Organism: Amblyraja radiata; assembly: GCF_010909765.2. Lineage (NCBI taxonomy): Eukaryota > Metazoa > Chordata > Chondrichthyes > Rajiformes > Rajidae > Amblyraja > Amblyraja radiata. The sequence goes on from NC_045963.1 coordinate 68,218,182, forward strand.
ACTGGCAGAAAAAAACACGCAAAAAACATTAAATAATTTGACAATGTTATAAAGGGCTGAACTATTTTGGGTAATCATGAAAGTATCATTATAGACCAAACATTATTATGACTAAAACACACAAACAAACACACAAAACATCATTATAGGCTAAAGCACACAAACAAACACACAAAAAAGCATGCCAAAAGACGCAAGAAACGCGCAAAAACACACAAATATCATGCAGAAAACTGGCAAAAAAACACAAAATAAACTGGTATTGTAATAAGGGGTGGAACTATTTGGGATATCCATTGAAGGCATCATTATAGGCCAGGAACAGGCAGGGAACTACAAAGCTTTTCACTGTCCCTCGGTTCATGTGACAATAATAAATTAAACTACATTTTAAAAACTAAACGTAGATACCTGGCCTTCTTTATACATAGGTACGGGTAAAGTTAACAGATGAATCATCTTCTACAAGGCCTCCTGCACTGGGAGCATTCATCTAGATATGAGGCACACCACTCTGACTATGCCAGAAAGAAATGCAAATCTGATCCATATTCTGAAGGACTGCAAAACAGTGGCTACAAAATTAGCTTGGTGGTCAGATGCAGGGGGTGGTAATGGGGGAGGGGAGGGGGGCTTTGTTTTTCAGTTTGGAGACCTATCGCCAAATTGTCTAATTGTGTTGCCACTTTCAGGTAACAATGTTCTTTACTGTTAAATAGCTCTCTGTGTGTAAATGGGAAATGTTGCACAGTGTGGGATCTGTTTCCACACTGCATGGCTCTGACTGAAGAACTACAGATGCTGATTTATACCAAAGTTAGACAGAATATGCTGGGGTAACTCACAGGGTCTGGCAGCATCTCTGGGGGAAAAGGATAGGTGACGTTTTGGGTCGGGACCCTTCTCCAGACCCAGACCTGAAACGTCACCCATCCATTTTCTCCAGAGATGCTGCCTGACTCGATGAGTCACCCCAGCACTTTGTGTCCACCCACTCTCTCTCCTTGGCCCTGTTTGAATCCAAAACTATCTAGACAGAAGCGGACTGTGCAAGAAGCCAGCAGGGTTATGATTGAGTAAACAAGCAGTTACTTTGTAGTGAACCACATGGTTTTCTGATTTAAATCCCTTAGGAATCCCACATCCCTTTCAGAGTCTAGAACATCACAGGCACTTGCTCCTGTCTGTGCCCTTCCACACAGACTCAATGGGAATTAAGTTAAAAGTAATGGGTGTTTCACCTGGTAAGCAGCTTGAATCTGGAGGAGTTTCTTCTGTAGCAGAGCTGAATCCAGGTGCATCATCACCTTGCTAGAGTTGATCAGCTTCTGGACTGTCTGCAAATTCCACTCTGCTTCAGAGACCGCCTTTTTACATTGCTCTTGGCATGTTGTTAGTTCCTGGAGGGGAACGGAGGTCGCATGTTTTACTTCATGTTCATAAGTGATTGGTTCGCCCAAGATGGCGGCCCCTCGGGAGATTGTCGGAGTATTAAAAAGTGAGTGTTGTGTGTTTTGTCCAGTCTGTCCAAGATATATGTACTGATTGTTTTTACTGTTATTATGTGTGAAATGTTTTAAGTTTCATGTGCGATGCTCCGGTATTCCCTGGGAAAAGTCTTCTCATTTTGCATTGTACAACTGTTGCTTTGCAAGATGACAATAAAGGTTGATTGATTGATTGATTGATTGAGGAGCAGAATTAGGCCATTCGGCCCATCAAGTCTACTCCGCCATTCATTCATGGCTGATCTATCTCTCCCTCCTAACCCCATTCTCCTGCCTTCTCCCCATAACCCCTGACACCCGTACTAATCAAAAATCTATCTATCTATCTCTGCCTTAAAAATATCCATTGACTTGGCCTCCACAGTCTTCTGGAGGCAAAGAATTCCACAGATTCACCACCCTCTGACTAAAGAAATCCCTCCTCATCTCCTTCCTTTAACGCCCTTTAATTCTGAGGCTATAACCTCTGGTCCCAGTCTCTCCCATTGGTGGAAACATTCTCTCCACATCCACTCTATCTGGGCCTTTCAAAAAATGTATTCAAGAGAGAGTTAGATAGAGCTATTAGGGCCAACGGAATCAATGGCTATGGGGAGAAAGCAGGAACGGGGGGTACTTATTTTGGATGATCAGCCATGATCTTATTGAATGGCGGTGCTGGCTCGAAGGGCCGAATGGCCTACTCCTGCACCTATTTTCAATGTTTCTATGTTTCACTATCCGGTACATTTTCTGGTTCCAAGAACTCGTCAGCTAAATCCACCGCGTGTAGTCATGATCTTCACCAACCTGATGTCCCATCTTGAAGCTATCAGCTGAGCTGCCGTCTGTGTTGCCGGCCGAGGTGATCTGATTCGCCCTGTTTGTTGCCTCGTAGAACCTGGTGATTTGCTTCTCCAGCTCGTCGACAGGTCCCAGCAGCTGGTGAGCTTCCAACAGCAAGCACTGGCAACGCTCCCGAACCTGTACAGCACAACAGGCAAGAAATGGACACACACAAATCAACGTCAGGCTGACGAAGGGTCTTCCAGCCGAAACCTCACCTGTTCCTTCTCTCCAGAGATGTTGCCTGAGCCGCTGAATTACAGTACTCCATCTTTTTGTGTCGGTCTTCAACCTCATGATGAATGCATACGTCACTACCTCAGAATTCCACCCATCTCCCCATCATTGGCTGCATGTTTGTGCAAATTTCAGTCACTTCTAAACCAGAGGGTTATGAAAATCTGAAGAAGGGTCTCGATCTGAAACATCCCCCATTCCCTCTATCCAGAGATGCGACCTGTCGTGCTGAGTTAATCTGGCATTTTACGTCTAGCAGCAGAGTTGATGTTTGGCCGCCTGTTTAGGTGAACACTGGTCTTTACCAGCTGAATGCATCGTAGCGTGCTGATCGCACTTCCAATTACGCATTAAACCTACACTTCTTTCCCCATATCTGGGGAGGGGGTGGCATTCTTACCTTTATCAGCTGATCTTTAATGGTCGACATTGTGGCAAGCATCTGTGTCACTTCATCCTGGGGTGTGTCCTTCGTTAACTGTTGGGCTGTCTTGGAAACCACTTTGTACTGTGCTTCCATGATTGGCACTTTTTGCTTTGTTACCTGCAGAGCATCAGAGCAGCAGTTTGTGAGGGGAAGCTAGCAATCAACTCCTTGAGCACAGTCAATAAAATGATGCAAGGGAATGGGTCAGGAAACCCGCTTGCAGAGGTCGAACAGTGTACTGATAGTTTAGTTTAGTTTAGTTTAGTTTAGAGATACAGCGTGGAAACAGGCCCTTTGGCCAACCGAATCCACGTCGACTAGCGATCTACGCCACTAACACTATCCGACACAAATTAAGGACAATTTTACAATTATACCAAGCCAACTAGCCTAAAAACCTGTATATCTTCAGAGTGTGGGAGGAAAGCGGAGCCTCCCAGAGAAATCCCATGCAAGGTCACTGGGAGAATGGAGAAACTCCGTACAGACAGGGCCCGTGGTCAGGATCGAACCGTGGTCTCTGGCGCTGTAAGGCAGCAATGCCACCATGCCGCCCACTTTATGTCTAATTTGGCAAACAACTGCGTTGATATTGAGACTAGTTAATGAGTGCCTTCATATCAACGCATCGATGGTAGAAACATATTCTAACATTGAGACACGAGGAACTGCAGATGCCGGAATCTTGAGTAACACACTAAGTGCTGGAGTAACTCAGCATCTGTGGAGGACACGGATAGGTGACATTTCGAGTTGGGTTCCTTCTTCAGACTCAACGTAGTTGGGAAGAAGTGGGGGCGGGAGAAAGATTGGCAATTGATAGCTGAATATACAATTGGGGGGGGGGGGGGGGAGATGGGCGGACAAAGGCTAGAGATGAACAGGATACATACAAAGGGTGTCAGATATGGAGAAGAGGAGTGATTGAGGTGGAATGCCGGATACAGGTACAATCAAACTATATCCCTCCCTTTGGCCTTTATATTTCACTCCTTTATCCTCCTTATCTGATTATAATTTTGCCTCCTTTTCCTCTCTAGCCTTTGTCAACCCAAATGCCAATAATGTCTCCCTAATTCACCGATCTATGGCCAGGCTGTATCTGTTTCCATCTCTTTTCCAGCTTTCTCCCCCCGTACTACAATCAGTCTGAAGAAGGGTCCCGACCCGAAACGTCACCCGTTCCTTTTCGCCAGAAACGCTGCCTGATCCGCTGAATTGCTTTAGCACTTCAGTAGGAACCAGCCTGTGCAGTTCCTTCCTAACACACAAATCTATTCTTTATTTACCATTCGAAAAGACCCCGTTAGTTGTTTAATTTGTCACTCGCATGTAAAACTGATGAACCGTCTGTTAGAGAAACCATGAGAGATCGCTTTCCATGGAAGCCCAGTTTTATACCTAATGTTGAAAAACGTTAACTTTCTCTGTGGATAGAATTGTGTACCTCCATGTCCTGAATGTAAGTCTTGACGTTGAGGAAAGAGACGTCCACAGGGGAGACCTGCTTCTCGTTGGCCGAGTCAACAAAGCTCTTCAGGGTAGACACGCCATCCAGATATTCCTTTTTGAGCCTGTCCACTTCGTCTGCCCGTGCATACTGCAGAAGAAAGGAAGGCATCATCATGCGGCTGGGATTAAGGTAGATGTAGATAGAAACATAGAAACATAGAAAATAGGTGCAGGAGTAGGCCATTCGGCCCTTCGAGCCTGCACCGCCATTCAATATGATCATGGCTGATCATCCAACTCAGTATCCTGTACCTGCCTTTTCTCCATACCCCCTGATCCCTTTAGCCACAAGGGCCACATCTAACTCCCTCTTAAATATAGCCAATGCACTGGCCTCAACTAACTAACTTCTGTGGCAGAGAATTCCAGAGATTCACCACTCTCTGTGTAAAAAATGTTTTTCTCATCTCAGTATTAAAAGATTTCCCCTTTATCCTTAAACTGTGACCCCTTGTTCTGGACTTCCCCAACATCGGGAACAATCTTCCTGCATCTAGCCTGTCCAACCCCTTAAGAATTTTGTACGTTTCTATAAGATCCCCCCTCAATCTTCTAAATTCTAGCGAGTACAAGCCGAGTCTATCCAGTCTTTCTTCATATGAAAGTCCTGACATCCCAGGAATCAGTCTGATGAACCTTCTCTGTACTCTATGGCAAGAATGTCTTTCCTCAAATTAGGAGACCAAAACTGTACGCAATACTCCAGGTGTGGTCTCACCAAGACCCTGAACAACTGCAGTAGAACCTCCCTGCTCCTATACTCAAATCCTTTTGCTATGAATGGATTGCTATGAGCAGATGGATGAACCATCCCAGCACAACCTCGGTACACTTGACAATAAACTGAACTCAACTCAATATAAATAGTTTAGAGAGATACCGGCCAAATTCCAGATTCAGGGACAGTTTCTTCCCAGCTGTTATCAGGCAACTGAACCATCCTACCACCAACTAGAGAGTAGTCCTGACCTACCACCTACCTCATTGGAGATCCTCGGACTATCTTTAATCAGACTTTACTGGACTTACACCAAACATTATTCCCTTTACCTATATCTATACACTGTGGATGGTTTGATTATAATCATGTATAGTCTTTCCACTGACTGGATAGCATGCAACAAAAGCTTTTCACTGTACCTGCACATGACAATAATCTAAACTGCAAACTGACTCATGTATAGTCTTTCCGCTGACTGGTTAGCACGCAACAAAAGTTTTTTCGCTGTACCTTGGTCCATGTGACAATAGACTAAACTAAACTAAACTTAATTAAAAGTAAATGCAATGAAAAGGTACCAGCTGAGGTGGGTAACTTGGTTGGCATGGGCAATTGTGTTAATAACTCTATGACTGCATTATAAAGCGTGCCGTCAAACAAGGATGATGTGTAAGACAGCAGCTTCATGGCTCTGCTTCATGGCAGTTTTGCACAGTCGTGAGAGTTTTGTTCTCAGCCACGTGCTCAGCCTCATCCAGCAGTTTCAAGCACACAGCTTCAGATATCGGCAATTTCATCAGTCGGTGAAATATTTAGGGTTAATTGCATTTGGGATCAATGGACACTGCCATCCATTTAGTGCTATTCCACCGAGTGTGGATCTGGCATTGTGCCCTTGGCAACGAGATGTTAAAAGCTCGCTGGAATGGGGGCGGCACAGTGGCGCAGCGGTAGAGTTGCTGCCTTACAGTGCTAGTGTCTTGGGTTCGATCCCGACCACGGGTCCTGTCTGTACGGAGTTTGTATGTTCTCCCTATGACCGCGTGGATTTCTCACAGGTGCTCCAGTTCCCTCCCACATACCAAAGACGTGCGGATTTGCAGCTTAATTGGCCTCACTATATTGCTACTAGTGTGTAGGGTGTGGATGAGAAAGTGGGACTAGTGTGAACGGGTGATCAATGGTCTCATTGATCAACAGGTGATCAATGGTCAATCATCCATGATCAACAGCATGGACTCGTTGGGCAGAAGGGCCTGGTCCCATGTTGTATTTCCAAACCAAACCAAGCAAAACCTCACATAGGGAACACAGGATGGACAACAACTGCCCTTACAATGGACGCCCTTGTTACTGATGCCCACATTGTGAGTCACAAAAGGCAAATGATGGCCTTGCTATCCATTGACATTGGAATTGAACAAACCCGAGCAGGGAAGTCCAGTCACTCGTGTTGCTGGTTTACCAGGTAACCTTCGAAGCATTAAGGTGACACAGTGGCATAGTGGTAGAGTTGCTGCCTTACAGCGATTACAGCGCCAGAGACCCGGATTCGATCCTGACTATGGGTGCTTGACTGTATGTCGTTGGTACGTTCGCCCCGTGACCTGCGTGGGTTTTCTCCGAGATCTTCGGTTTCCTCCCGCATTCCAACGGCGTAGAGGTTTGTAGGATAATTGGTTTGGTATAAATGTAAATTGTCCCTAGTTTGGGTAGGTCGTGTTAATGCGCGGGGATCGTTGGTCGGTGTGGACTCGGTGGAGTCCGCACCGACTGCGTGATTCCCCACTGTATCTCATAAGGTCATAAGTGATAGGAGTAGAATTAGGCCATTCGGCCCATCAATTCTACTCCACCGTTCAATCATGGCTGATATATCTCTCCCTCCTAACCCCCTTCTCCCCATAACCTCTGACACCCGTACTAATCACTAATCTCGAAACTAAACTAAACAGGAAGGACAACAACTGCCCTTATGACGAACACCCTTGTGACTGATGCCCATATGCTGAGTAACAAATGATGGCCTTACTATTCATTGACATTGCAATTGAACAAATCCACGCAGAGGTGCCCTGTCACCTCGTTACAGGTTTTCGGGATATACCAGGTAACCTCCGAAGCATTGCTACTCAACCATTCCATAATGGAGAAGAAAATAGACCTACGTGTTTCACTTTGACGAAGAGCTCCCTCCAACGCCCGTTGAGCAAGAGCAGCTGCTGCTTGAGATCCCGAGAGACCAGTTCATCGCACGTCTCGATCAGGAAATTCCCAGCGTCGTTCATGACGGAGTGCTGCTGGATCCAGTGCGGGAGGTGACGGAAGAAGTCCTTCCAATGCAAACACACGACAAACGTAAGAAAGGAAACGTTAAATACGAGCTGTGCGTGTTAAGGGGGGGTAGTTTACAGCGAAAGGGCTGGAGTAACAAAGTGCTGGAGGAACTCAGCAGGTCAGGCAGCGTCACTGGAGGAAAGGAATAGGTGACGTTTCGTGTCGAGACACCTTCTTCACTGGGTCAGGGGAGAGGGGAACGAGTGGTATGAAAAGGTACAAAGAACAATAGAAAAGTGAACAAAAGAACAAATGCGAGCTGCTGTAAGATATTTTAACCACCAACAGTGCAATGGACAGCGTGTCAAAATGCTAATACGTGGAATCAGGATGTCTTGCTACAAAGCGCGGACCTGATGCTGAGTTCCAACACAGTACTGAGTGACTGCTGCACAGTTAAAGGTTGTGCCCTTGAGAGCAAATGCACGGAGGGTAATCTGCATGGTGTAGAGGTGGTGGCACTTCAAACCGTGGAGCAATTTCACTCTAGATATTTTTCCGAGATGCACACAAGGAATGAGCCCCCCAGAGGTGGGAACCGTGGACAGTTAGCTCTGGAAAAGAGTCCAAATCTGGCCCATCTTACCAGAGGTATGGGACACATCCCGGCTAAGCCCCCCACTCGGTGGAAGGCTAGAGGTCCATGTGAATGTAAAAGGTAAGAAGGCTGCAGAGCAGTGAGACCAAAGGACACAGATCAACATACATGATACCTTCTTCTGCTTGGAACGCTTAAAACCCCACAGTATAGACAATAGACAATAGGTGCAGGAGTAGGCCATTTGGCCCTTCAAGCCAGCACCGCCATTCAATGTGATCATGGCTGACCTTCCCCAATCAGTACCCCGTTCCTGCCTTCTCCCCATATCCCGATTCCGCTATTTTTAAGAGCCCTATCTAGCTCTCTCTTGAAAGCATCCAGAGAACCTGCCTCCACCGCCCTCTGAGGCAGAGAATTCCACAGACTCACCACTCTCTGTGAGAAAAGGTGTTTCCTCGTCTCCCTTCTAAATGGCTTACTCCTTATTCTTAAACTGTGGCCCCTGGTTCTGGAACATCAGGAACTGTTTCCTGTCTCTAGTGTGTCCAAGCCCTTAACAATCTTATATGTTTCAATGAGATCCCCTCTCATCCTTCTAAACTCCAGAGTGCACAAGCTCAGCTGCTCCATTCTCTCAGCATATGACAGTCCCGCCATCCCGGGAATTAACCTTGTAAACCTACGCTGCACTCCCTCAATATCAAGAATGTCCTTCCTCAAATTAGGGGACCAAAACTGCACACAATACTCCAGGTATTCCAGTATGAACATTGAATACTCCAGTATGAACATTGAATTCTCCACTTTCAGGTAACTAAACTATAAAGAACCCCCAACCCCCCTTCCCTCTGTTCCCTGTGTCCCCACTTGGTTTTGCACCCATTTCTCCCCTATCCCCCTCCCCTTGTCCCCTTCCACCTATATTCTTTCCTCTGACTTCACAATTTGCACCTCCGCTATCCTTCTCTCACGCTTCTTATTCTCTTCTGTATCCCACCACCGACCGACCAAAACGCCCCCTCCCCTGTATCTACTATCTTTGCCAGGCTTTGTCCTGCCCCCACCTCTCTTCCAGCTTTCCTCCCTGTACTGCAGTCAAGTCTTGTACCTTCTTTGCAAGTTCCGGTTGATTCAGCATCTTCTCTGCATCTTCCAGCCAAGCCTGAAGGTCTTCTACTGTGCCGTTGTACTTGTTCCAGTTGGCGATCACTTCCTCCAGCATGGACTTGACGCTCCGCACCTCCACCGACAGGTTCCGCCATTGGACCATCGAGTCGGTCAGGAACTTGTTGGCGCCCTCCCGCTCCTCAGCTGCAGGCAGCAGCAATGGCAGGGCAGGAAGAAAGAGCAGAGGGTCAGCCACGGTGGGCAAGCACGTCTACCGTTAAGAGAATTCAACTGACACACCACGCGTATGAAGTCGGTTTCAACGATTCTCCGGTTACCTGAATCCTCGACTTCTAAGTATGCATCAGCCGCCTGTTTCAGAGACTGGAAGGTGACTTCGTAACGTCTAAAAAACTCGTTGCCCTCAACAAATGACTGCAGGGAAAAAGATCAAGGACATCACAGGGAGTTGAGTGCTCAGGATGTGATTTACCATTACTTACTAACGGATACAGGTCAACGGACAATAAGTGCAGGAGTCGGCCATTCCGCCCTTCGAGCCAGCATCGCCATTCACTGTGATCATGGCTGATCATCCACAATCAGTACCCCGTTCCTGCCTTCTCCCCATATCCCCTGACTCCGCTATCTTTAAGAGCTCTATCTAACTCTCTCTTGAAAAGCATCCAGAGAATTGGCCTCCACTGCCTCCTGAAGCAGAGAATCCACCGCCGAATTTCCGGTGCCCTTCGTTCCAGAGTCTTGCCGTTTTGCCGGACAAACAGAGGTCACGGCCTTTGAGGGAGCCGAGATACCGGCCCGCAAAGTCGGCTTCGGAATTCGGCTATGGGAACGGATCTGCCGGCTCCGGAGGGGCCGCAGTTCCAGAGTCCCGGCCCAATGAGGGTAGGCGGGACTGGGGTAAATGGGGCTTCTCGGTCAGCATGGGCAGGTTGGGCCGAAGGGCCTGTTTCTGTGCTGTATAACTATGTGACTCTACATAGAGTCAAGGTAAGTAATGCTGGTTGGGGAGGCTGAAGGGATAATTCTATTTGTACATCCACATGCTAAGAGAAATAAACATTGGTGATCCTTTGCATTAAAATGGACACACTTTTTAAAAATGGAACATTTTTCTCTGTTTATGCATGGGGTAGCAGTGACAAAGGGACATTCATGAACCAGCGCTCACGGACATATGCTTGGCTAAACCAATGGATATTAAGGAACAACACGAGACATCAGACTGGTGTCATCAATAACCCTCTCCAGTTTAGATACAGTGTCGAAACAGGCCCTCTGGCCCGCCGAGTCCGCGCTGACCAGTGATCACCCGTGATCACTAGTTTTATCCTACACATGAGGGACAATTTACAGAAGCCAATTAACCTACAAACCTGGAATGTGGGAGGAAACCGGGAAACCCACGCTGCCACAGGGAGAACGCACAAAATCCATACACACAGCGCCCAAGCTCAGGATTGAACCCGGGTCTCTGGCGCTGCAAGGCAGCAGGTTTACCGTTGTGCCACTGTGCCGCCCTGCGTGACTGTGCCGGCCCAACGAACCAGCTGGTTAGATATCGAATAGTTTGCAGAATTAAATAACTAAGTTTAAGGCAAACTCTCAAAATACAAACTGAGTCAACTTCATTTCAAAAACTTGTTCCCGGTGGGATTTGCATCCACAGTTGCTAATTTAGCCGCAAAGCCGTCAATAAAAACAGAAAATGCCGTCAATATTCAGCAAGTCAGGCCACATCTGCGGTAAGAGAAACATTTCAGATCAAAGACCCTTTTCAGAACCTGCTGAGTATTTCTACCATTTTCATTTTAGATATACAGCATCTGCGGTTTAAAATAAAACTTTTACTCCCGCACATCCAGTCTACAGTATATGAAGTAAGGAACAACGGATGCTGGTTTAAACCAAAGATAGACACAAAAACATAGAAACATAGAAACATAGAAATTAGGTGCAGGAGTAGGCTATTCGGCCCTTCGAGCCTGCACCGCCATTCAATATGATCATGGCTGATCATCCAACTCAGTATCCTGTACCTGCCTTCTCTCCATACCCCCTGATCCCTTTAGCCACAAGGGCCACATCTAACTCCCTCTTAAATATAGCCAATGAACTGGCCTCAGCTACATTCTGTGGCAGAGAATTCCACAGATTCACCACTCTCTGTGTGAAAAATGTTTTCCTCATCTCGGTCCTAAAAGATTTCCTCCTTATCCTTAAACTGTGACCCCTTGTTCTGGACTTCCCCAACATCGGGAACAATCTTCCTGCATCTAGCCTGTCCAACCCCTTAAGAATTTTGTAAGTTTCTATAAGATCCCCCCTCAGTCTTCTAAATTCTAGCGAGAACCTGCAGTAACATATGAATATTCATATAAATGTTGATTTCTCAAACTTCAAGTAACCCTCGCATCTCCTCTCCCTCCACCCCTCCCCCACCCACCTCATTGTACTAGTTTTAATGTCATCCTGTTGAGTCTCATTGTCTGCCACTCGTTTTCACCTCGCCCCACAACCAACAATGGCCTGTTTCCTTGATCATCCTTACTATTTCGCATATCTTTCATTCATTTGTTCCATATCTCTCTATATCACCGTCTATATCTCTCGTTACCCTTTCCCCTGACTCTCAGTCTGAAGAAGGGTCTCGACCCGAAACGACACCTATTCCTTTTCTCCAGAGATGCCGTGTGACCCGCTGAGTTACTCCAGCTTTTTGTGTCTATCTTCAAGCTGCAGCATGTATCCCACAGTACAATTCCACTGAAGTAAGTATTCCTTACAATGTAGTTTTGTAGGAGAACTTGAACACAATCCCTCCGGCCGTATTTGATGATCCATGATTTGAGTTTGGTTTCTGCGAGCACCAGGAACGCCAGCAGACGATACTTCAACTCCAGAAAGTCCAGTCTGGTTAAGTGGTGCTTGGATCCCAAGGTAATGAAACTAAAGCTGGAAGTAATAAAGGACATGTAATGTGAAGCCCAAAACAAACCCCAAACATTAACATAGTTGCACCACAACGTGAATGTTTTTAACCACACAGACAACGAGCCCTACAGCGTGGAAACAGACCCTTCGCCCAACTTGCCAGCACCAACCAACCTGCCCCATCTACGCCAGTCCCACCTGTCTGTGTTTGGCCCATATCCCTCTTAACCTGTGCTATCCATGTACCTGTCAATATGTTTCTTAAACGTTGTAATAGTCCCTGCCTCAACTACCTGAGGATCGCCTCAGCGCAGAGGGAGAACAAGGAGGGAAGAGACCAAGACTTTATGGCTTTTGCCTTCCATCACAGTGAGGAGGTACCTGGTGAACTCACTGTGGTGGATGTTAAATTTGTGTTTATTGTGTGTTTTTGTTCTTTTTATTATATGTATGACTGCAAGGCAACAAAAAAAAGTTCCTATTAAAGCTTCCCCCCCCCCCCTCACCTTAAACCTATGTCCTCTGGTTCTTGATTTCCCTACTCTGGGCAAGAGACTCAGAGTCTACAAGGGTGGTGGGAGAATCAGAGGGGAGTTAACGGGCCTGTGAAAGTGAAAGTCGGGAAATAGGTGAGCTGACGGGATTGAAAGGATTTCCCTGAGAGTTAGAATTGACTCAATGGGTCAAATGGCCTCGTTATATGCAGCAAGAAAACAGGGCAGCATTGTGGCGCAGCGGGTAGAGCAGCTGCCTCCCAGCTCTAGAGACCTCCGCTGCTGTCTGTGTGGAATTTGCACGTTCTCCCTGTGTGTTTCCTCCGAGTGCTCCGGTTTTCCTCCCGCATCCTGAAGACGTGCGGGTTTGTGGTTTAATTGGCCTCTGTAAATTGCCCCTAGTGTGTAGGGAGTGGATGGGAAAGTGGGATAACATGGAACTAGTGTGTGAACGGGAGAGCGATGGTCCACGTAGAACCTGTGGGCCGAAGGGTCTGTTTCCATGCTGTGGCTTTCAAATAATCAATGAAACCGCATCCCGTTGTTTTCAGTGGTAACTGCTCAAATAGATTTGATGGCATTCACACCAGAGTAAGGTCTCCATTTTCACACCAAGCCATTGAGCCGAGATAGGTTTCACCAAGATGGCACTCACCGTTCTGCCACGTCTTCCAGCTGTTCAATCGGGATGGGAATCCCATTCACAGATCCTGCCCTGTAGATCTGGTGGAATATCTGTTGGTGACTTTCCAAAGCTTTGATTACATCCTGTGGAGGAAAGAAAGAGAAATCTGTTTGTTACCACCTGGGAAACCATCAAGGTTAACTGGGGAAGGTCGTTCAGTGCTGCATGTCAGGTTCATGAGTTATAGGAGCAGAATTACGGCATTCAACCCAACAAGTCTACTCTGCCACAGGACCCATCTTGCTCAGGGAAGCTTTGCCCCGCACTGTCAGTGACAAGTTATCTCCAGGAAGCAATGTGGGGCAGACTACATGGTCAAACATGGTGGGAGAGTCTCGGATCAGATCGTCATAGCTTCAGAATTAAAGGGCGCTCTTTTAGAAAGGAGGTGAGGAGGAACTTCTTTAGTCAGAGGGTAGTTAATCTGTGGAACTCATTGTCACAGAGGGCTGTGGAGGCCAAGTCAGTGGATATTTTTAAGCAGAGATAGAAAGATTCTTGATTAGAACGGGTGTCAAGGGTTCTGGGGAGAAGGCAGGAGAATGGGATTAGGAGGCAGAGATCAGCCATGATTGAATGGCGGAGTGGACTCGATGGGCTGAATGGCCTAATTCTACTCCTATAACTTGTGAACTTGTGAAACAACCTTCATTCTTAGCCTTCCTCGACCAGCATGAACATGATGGGCCAAACGCCACCTCTAACGTCTAAAGTCTAAAACATAGGAACGGCTGGATGTTTTACATATTTTAGTGCTGTCATATAACCTGTAATAATATTTGCGTACACTTCTGAATGAGCAGATTAAAATCCTGAACGATGAGAATTTGCAATTAATGGCTGTGAACTATCAGAAGAGCTTAGAGTTCAGAGTGTAGACCTTACAGGCCCTTCGGCCCACTGAGTCCCCGCTGATCAGCGATCCCCATACACAGGCACTATCCTACACACTAGGGACAATTAATCATTTACAATTTTACCGAAGCCAATTAACCTACAAACCTGCATGTATTTGGGGTGTGGGAGGAAACCGGAGCACCCGGAGGAAACCTATGCGGTTACAGGGAAAAAAGGTACAAACTCCACACAGACAGTACCCGTGGTCATAGAGTGATACAGTGTGGAAACAGGCCCTTCGGCTCAACTTGCCCACACCGGCCAACATGTCACAGCTACACTAGTCCCATCAGCCCGCATTTGGTCCACATCTCTCCAAACCTGTCCTATCCTTAGAAACATAGAAAATAGGCGCAGGAGTAGGCCATTTGGTCCTTCGAGCCAGCACCGCCATTCAATATGATCATGGCTGATCATCCAGAATCACCCCGTTCCTGCTTTCTCCCCACATCCCTTGATTCCGTTAGCCCGAATAACTATATCTAACTCTCTCTTGAATACATCCAGTGAATTGGCCTCCACTGCCTTCTGCGGCAGAAAATTTCACAGATACACAACTTGGGTCTCTGACACTCTAGAGGTTTGTGAAAGTACGTTACAAGCCGGTTCTCCAAAGCAGAGCTCCCGAGAAGGAAGACATGATAGGGGCCGGTGACCTCTCACCTTGTGCTGCTCCAACTTCCTGTGGATGATGTTGGCCGTTTCGTCGTGTGCCTGCTGAATGATGATCTCCTCCCCAAGGATCGCCTCCACTCTGTGCAGCCAGGCTCCGATGGTGCCCAGCGGCCCTGGCAACGACTTGTCCAGCACCACGTGCCAATCCATACACTGAGAAAGGCAAGCCGAAGATCTCAGTTGGTTACATGCATCCCATTGCCTGCTCCGACTGGTAAACAGGTGTCAACAAGCAATCACACAACAACTCTAATGGAAAAGGTTTAGTTTTTAGTTTTGTTTTGGAGATATATCAGGGTGGAAGATTGCAACCTTCACGTGGTCCGCCCTGTTTCGACTAAATAGAACAAGTTGTCCTCCAACTTTAGGCGAAGAAGAAGAAGAAGAAGAAGAAGAAGAAGAAGAAGAAGAAGAGGAAGAAGAAGAAGAAGAAGAAGAAGAAGAAGAAGAAGAAGAAGAAGACGTAGAAGAGATATCATGGAAACCGACATGGAAACAGGCCCTTCGGCCCATCGAGCCCACGCTGACCACCGATCACCTGCTTACACTAGTTATCGGTCAACCCAATTTCTCATCGACCCTACACACTAGAGGCAATTTACATAGGCCAATTAAACTACAAATTGGTACGTCTCTAGGATTTTGGGAGGAAACCGGAGCACCCAGAAGAAACTCACACGGTCACAAATAGAACGTGCAAACTCCACACAGACGGCACTTGTGGTCAGGATCGAACCCTGGTCTCTGGAGCTGAGAGGCAGCAGCTCTACCCGCCGCACCACAGTGCTCCCCCCCGCCCCCGGTAAGGTCGGATAACTTTGCTGAGCTGCTCTCTCACGACTTACTCTCATTGTCACTCTGTCCCACATTTGTTTGACCGTGACCTGATCCATCGTTAGTTTCCCGTTACTTTGTGCAGGCTGAATGAGGGCCTTCACGTGTTTAATTTTCATTTCGTACTGGCCTCGAAACGATCTGAAGAGCTGAGGAAACAGACATGAATACCTGTTAGTGCAAGTCCTTTAGACCCGACAGGGAAACTGACATCTACTGTGCAACTACACAATGTAGTTAGACTTTACTTTAGACTTTAGAGATACAGCGGGGAAAGAGGCCCCTCGGCCCACCGAGTCCGTACCGACCAGCGATCACCCCGCACACTATCCTACATACACTAGGGATAATTTACACTTGTACCGAGCCAATTAACCAACACACCTGTACGTCTCTGGAGTGTGGAACGAAACCAAAGATCTCGGAGAAAACCCACGCAGGTTACGGGGAGAACGTACAAACTCCGTACAGACAGCACCCGCAGTCAGGATCGACCCGGGTCTCTAGCCGCAACTCTACCGCTGCGCAAATGTGCCGCCCCTCAATGTTCAAATCATCATTTTGGATGAAAAACATAAAGTGCTAAAGAAATTTAGCGGATTTGGTGGCATTTACGAAGGGAATGGATAGGCAACGTTTCAGGTCGGGACCTCCACCGATGTTGCCTGACCCGCAGAGTTAACTCCAGCACTCGGTATTCCAGCATCTGCAGTTCCTTGCCTCTTTGGAACTGATGCTCTCCAATGCTAAAAACTATACGTTGTATCGTCCCCTTTGCTCTACCTATTGTTATTGAATTTGATTTGCTGGTATTCACGTGTAGTGTCATCTGATTTGATTGATTAAAGTGCAAAACAAAGCATTTCATTCTGCCTCGATACACGTGACAATAATATATCTCAACCGAAAGCTATACCCATCCATATATTTTACTCATTTTGAAGAGGTTGATTAGAAAGGACAGATGCGGAGGATTAGAAAGTGCCAGCCCACCTGATATCGCTCCTGCAGTCCTGCGTCCATCATCTGAGCCCTTGTGAGCTCCCTCTCAAACTGCTCCAGCCAGGCCTTTGCATCTTTCAGCATCCGTCTCCCCTCCCGCTGGAACAGAGATCACAGCGCGGTGAAAGAGTGGCAAGGGGCCGACGGTGAATCAGAGTCACAACATGGACAGGAGGCTGTATCCACAGTTACAGCAACTCAAACCTGACATAACCGTTATATTTAGCCGGTGGAGATCTCACAGCGTGTCATGAACGGCAGGTAAGCAACTCCTTGATAGAGTCCCCACAGAATTATCACGGACGTCAAAGCAACGTAGAAACAGAGAAATAACAGCTCATCCCACTCATCTAGGGCTGCCAACTGTCCCGTATTAGCCGGGACAACTCGTATATTAAACTAAACTGGTTTGTCCCGTACGGGATCTTCCTTTTACCGTATTTGACTGCTAACACTTGGGTCGAGGGGACTGTCGGGTTGGATCGCCGCGTCCGACTACACCTCACCCATCCCGATGTAGTGCAGCCTATGGAGTGCAGCAGCAGCGCCTCGCCCGTGGCCCCGTCAGTCTGCAGCCCAGCCAACTGTCTGACCTTCGGACCTCCGCTTACCGCCGACACCACCACCCCTCCTTCTCATGGCCGATCATCGGTTCATGAGTTGGATGCGGTGCTGGACTTTGCCCCCGGCGCCCGGGCCAAAACTCCTCAGCTGGCCCGCCGGCTGGGCTTTGTGTGCAGTCCAGCACCCGGGCCAACTCATCATTCACCCAGCCACGGCTGAGTCGGTCAATGAATTGCCGTGGGGAATTTGTCCCTTATTTTGACCTTTTGCCCCTTAGTTTGGGAGTGAGAAAGTTGGCAACCCTACACTCATCTGGGAATTTACAATTTGATCCCAAGTTTTGCAGTACCCTCAAATCATCAAACTTTTTAATGTCAATAAAACTTTGGCACCACCTTTTATGTGGTGACTCTTTGCATACCCAGGAATGCAAAACAAAGAATACCACTGTGACTGTGACAAGTATCATTCATCCATGTTTGAAATTTAAATCTCGCTAAATTATAATTTCAAAAATGATATTATGTCAATAGTCAACATTCCCTGACAAAATAGTTATTTAACAAAACATCAAGTCAAGTTTATTCGTCACATACACATACGAGATGTGCAGTGAAATAAAAAGTGGCAATGCTTGTGGATTGCGCAAAAAAACAAACAGAATGGAACAGAAACACATATTCAACATATTACATATTTGTGGGAGGAAAGAAAAAGGAAGAAAAACAGCAATTTTAAAAAGACACAACAGTAGAATGGTTCTGTAATGTTAGTCCCTGGTGAGATAGGAGTTTACAATCCTAATGGCCTCTGGGAAGAAACTCCTTCTCATCCTCTCCGTTCTCACCTGCTTTTAGTACAAACACTGAGTAGTGAAGGAACTCGCAACTATGAATAATATCAAATATAGTTTGGCGTATAGTCTAGTTGCGAGGTGCTCCACGCTAAAATTAAATTTTATAAATTCATGTTAACATGGCAAAGCATCCAAAGAACAACATTTGAGACTGGGATATGTAAAATGGACAAAAGCTTAATAATGCAGGTGAGAAAATGACTTTAATAATTTGAGAGAGATAGAGAAACGAAAAGGATTGGCACATGTACATGCAGGGCATGGGGGGATATTGATCACTAAAGTGGGCGGCATGGTGGCGCAGCGGTAGAGTTGCTGCCTTACAGCGCCAGAGACCCGGGTTCAATCCTGGCTACGTGTGCTGTCCGTACGGAGTTTGTACGTTCTCCCTGTGACCGCCTGGGTTGTCTCCGGCTTCCTCCCACACTCCAAAGTCATGCAGGATTGTACATTAATTGGCTTCTGTAAATTGCAAATTGTCCCTAGTGTGTAGCCTTTCAGTCCACCGGGTCCGTGCCGACCAACGATCAACTGTACACCAGTTCTATGTTATCCCAGTTTTGCATCCTAGACAGCAAGTTACAGCAATTTACAGAAGCCATTTATCCTACAAATCAGCACTTCTTTGGATTGTGGGAGGAAACCGGAGTGCGCAGAAAAAAACGCACGTGGCCACAGGGAGAACGTTCAAACTCTGTACAGATAGAATTCAGGATCGAACATAGATCTATGGCATTGCAAGGCAGCAGCTGTACCACTGTGCCGCCCTTTAAAGTGGAGATTGATAGGAAGAGCATCAAACGTTACGGGGAAAAGACAAAGGAGAATGCGGTTGAGAAGGAAAGATAGATCAGGCCCGATTGAATGGCAGAATAGACTTACTGGGCCGAATGGCCTATTTCTGCTCCTTTATCTTATGGTCATATGGCTTGGCTGGTGCAGACAAAAGAGGCCAATATCTTATCTTTACACTATTACTCTAAAGTTCGACAGCACGGTGAAATAGATATAGTAAAAAAGGATTCACCTCTTCGTCCGGAGGTTCATTCTCTACCTCCTGTGGATCTGGACAATGCTTCAGGAACTGGGCAACGTAGGTCATGATGGACTTCTCATCTGGTTTGTCAACATCAACGTCTGTAAAGCATTATTCCGTTAGTAGACATTGACCCTTTATAATACTGAACATTATGTGAGCACTGTAGCTGGAAAGGATGCAAAGAAGATTTCTACGAGGATGTTGCCAGGACTCGAGGGCCTGAGCTCCAGGGAGAGGTTGATCAGGTTGGGACTTTATTCCTTGGAGCGCAGGAGGATGAGGGGTGTTCTTATAGAGGTGCACAAAATCATATTTGGAATAGATCGGGTAGACTCCCAGTCACTTTCCCAAATTAGGGTAATTGAGAACCAGAGGACATAGGTTTAAGGTGAGGGGAGAAAGATTTAATGGGAATCTGAGGGGTAACTTTTTCGCACAAAGGGTGGTGGGTGTATGGAACGAGCTGCCAGAGGAGGTAGTTGAGGCAGGTCCTTTAGCAACGATTAAGAAGCATTTAGACAGGTGCATGGATAGGACAGATTTAGAGGGATATGGGCCAAATGCAGGCAGGTGGGACTAGTGTGGATGGGACATGTTAGTCGGTGAGGGAAAGTTGGGCTGAAGGGCCTGTCTCCACGCTGTATGACTCTATGGGTCTATGACCCTCCTTACGGCAATTGTCTTGTATTTCAAAATCCCAAGGCTAAAAGACGGGTCCTCAAACCAAATAAAGAGTTGCCAGACCAGGTGTTTCAATGGGGCCATCTCTCATTCTTCTGAACTCCAGTGAGTTGCGGCCCAACTTGCTCAATTACTTATTGTAGACCAGCCCCTTCACCTCAGGAGTAGATTGAGTGAGACTTCCCTGTACACTGCTAATGTTGATGATGCTAATGTAGATGATGCTAATGTAGATGATGCTAATGTAGAGGATGCTAATGTAGATGATGCTAATGTAGATGATGCTAATGTAGATGATGCTAATGTAGATGATGCTAATGTAGATGATGCTAATGTAGAGGATGCTAATGTAGATGATGCTAATGTAGATGATGCTAATGTAGATGATGCTAATGTAGATGATGCTAATGTAGATGATGCTAATGTAGATGATGCTAATGTAGATGAATCAATACTTGGACCAAAGGTCAACTCTCAAACCCTCAAAGTGGCATTTAAACTTCCTGACTTTTAAGTCCGTTCTCTGTTCCAGCTTTCCGTCACTTCCTCGAAAACAAGGTTGGCATGGTGGCGCAGCGGTAGAGTTGCCGCCTCAAAGCGCCAGAGACCCGGGTTCGATCCTGACCACGGGTACTGTCTGCACGGAGTTTGTACGTTCCTAGGCGCGTCCTACGCACTAGGGGCAATTTACAACGGCCAGTTACCGTACAGACGCGCAAGTCTTTGGGATGGGGGAGTAAATCGGGACACACGGTCACTGGGCCTTGACACAATCCAGTGGCATCCTCAGACCAGAGAGTGGAGGTTTCATCATCTCTTCTGGAGCCACTCTGCAGAGAAACAAACTCTTTCCCTTGCCATGTCCATATCGATCATCACAAACCCATCTCTACTTCTTCCGTTGACCTTCACTTGGTCGATAACCTTCTATGCTTCTGCAACTTAAGTGTTTGTTTAGATATTTTTTCGATGCCGCGGGACACTCTTCCTCCATCAGTTTTCTTTAGACTTCAGGGATACAGCGCGGAAACAGGCCCTTTGTCCCACCGTGTCCACACCGACCAATGATCCCCGTACGCTAGCACTATCCTACACACAACGGACAATTTAGAATTTAACCAAAGCCAATTAACCTACAAATCTGTACATCTTTAAAGTGTGGGAGGAAATCAGAGGACCCTGAGAAAAAACCCACAGGGAGAACATGCATACTCCGTACAGACAGCACCCGTAGTCATGATCGAACCAGGGTCTCTGACGCTGTAAGGCAGCAACTCTACCGCTGTTCCACCGTGCCATCCCAGGTTCTAGCAGAGCATTCCAGACTCCAAACACCCTCTGGGTTAAAAACATCTTATCCTTTCCCCTAAACGTATGCCCTCTTGTTTTAAATACCTCTGCTTTGGGGCTGCGTAAGATACCTACACTATGCTAAAGTTGGCTCATTAGCTGCCTCTTAGTGTAAATTAACAGCAAAAAGAAATACAGGGGGGAGTTGGCGGACATGTGTGTGAGAGGAAAAGTTGCAAGGATATAGTGAGATGAGGGCTTGTGATTGGTGCAATTGCTCTCTCAGAACAGGAGTGGTCTAGATGGACCAAATGGCCTTCTTCTGTGTCATTCTGCAGTAAAATCAACCCAGGCTCCAGGCTATCCTACTCTCTGGAATACTGGTACAGAGGAATGCAGCTGACTCTGTAAAAGCAAGGTGTTGATTCCTGAGAGGGCAGGACAATGGGGTTAGGAGGGAGTTGTCGATCAGCCATGATTGAATGGCGGAGTAGACTTGATGGGCCAAATGGCCTAATTCTACCCCTATCCCTTATGACCTTACGACTGGACCGGCTGCATCTCAACAGGGCTGTAACCAACATCCATCCTTGTGGGGAGACACAGTGCTGGAATAACTCAGCGGGTCAAGCAGCATCTCTGCATCTCTGGAGAGAAATAATAGGTGACATTTCGGGTTGGACTGGATGTAGAGGTGGGGGTGTGGGGAGGGGGAGAGGGGGGGAGGGGAATGGGGGGGGAGGGGGGGGGAGGGGGGAGAGAGGGGGGGGGGAATAAACTAGAGGCAAGAAAAAGCCAGAACAAATCAGGGCTGGCAACAGATGACCTTAGGAAGGGTGGAGCCCACAATGGCCCATTGTTGGCTGGGGAATGTGTGATAACAAGAGGGATACAAGGATGCGAACAGTGGAATAGGTAAGATGACTAGGGTGAGGAGATGGGGAGAGAAGGGAGGGGAGAAAATGCAAGGGTTACTTGAAATAAGATAAATCAACATTCATAAGTGGGTCAGGCAGCATCACAGGAAAACAAGAGACGTTTTGGGTTGGGAAGAAGGGTCCCGACCAAAAGCGTCACCTTTCTCCTGACATGCCGAGTTACTCCAGCACTGTGTCTTTTTTTTTGTGGTAAAACAGCATCTGCAGTTCCTTGTGCCTCCTTGTGGGGAAGTTTGCATGTTTTACTAGTAAGGGGTCAAGCCAATTGGGAAGGAGTTAGGACGTGGCAGCAGTTTAAAAAAAAAAACACAAAGCAAATTGGAAGTGGAAAACACAGAATTAAAAATCATCTGAAAATTCTGGAAACACTCGTCAGGTCAGGCAGCCTGAGAGAGAGAGAGAAAAAGACACGGTTTCACTTTGCACGGAATGCGCCAGACCTGTTGAGTGTTTCCAGTATTTTTCCTTTTCATTGCATATTTCCAATATCTACAGGGTTTTTAAATTTTAATTTACTGTGGAAAGTCACGGATTTTTCTAAACGTGTCAGGAAAGCAATGAGTTTGAGATGTTGATTTTTTCTTGAGTTGTGTTTATTGTCACGTGTACCGAGATGCAGTAAAATCTTGGGTGCTAACCAGTCAGCGGAAAAACAATGCATTGATTGCAATCGCGCCGTCCACAGTGTGCAGGCACATGGTAAAGGGAATCACATGAATGACGTTTAGTTTAAGATAAAGCTGGTAAAGTCCGATCAAAGATAGTCTGAGGATTTCCAATGTGGTAGCTACTAGTTCAGGACTGCTCTCCAGTTGCTGGTAGGATGGTTCAGTTTAATCAAAAGAAACACAAACTGGGAGAAAAGAAGCATAGAAGTTGGATGGGCTTGGTGGTGCAGTGTTTAATGCCAGGTACCTTAAAAACTAAATAGGATGAAGGTGCAGGCAGGTAAAAATGTTAAAATACATCAATGCAACTTGAAATTCTAAGCTACACAAAAATGCTGGAGAAACTCAGCAGGTGCAGCAGCATCTATGGAGCGAAGAAAATAGGCAACGTTTCGGGCCGAAACCCTTCTTCAGTGATGGGGGGGGGGGGGGGCGTAGAAAGGAAAAAGGAGAAGGAGGAGGAGGAGCCCGAGGGAGAGATAGGATCGGGAGGAGACAGCAGGAGGGCTGAGGAAGGGGAGGAGACAGCAAGGACTAACAAAATTGGGAGAATTCAATGTTCAAGCCCCCAGGATGCAGAATCCCCAAGCGGAATATGAGGTGCTGTTCCTCCAATTTCCGGTGTTGCTCGCTCTGGCCATGGAGGAGACCCAGGACAGAGAGGTCGGATTGGGAATGGGAGGGGGAGTTGAAGTGCTGAGCCACCGGGAGGTCAGGTAGGTTCTTGCGGACCGAGCGGAGGTGTTCGGCGAAACGATCGCCAAGCCTCCGCTTGGTCTCACCGATGTAGATCGGCTGACATCTATAGCAGCGGATGCAATAGATGAGGTTGGAGGAGATGCAGGTGAACCTCTGTCGCACCTGGAACGACTGCTTGGGTCCTTGAATGGAGTCGAGGGGGGAGGTAAAGGGACAGGTGTTGCATCTCTTGCGGTTGCAAGGGAAAGTGCCCGGGGAGGGGGTGGTACGGGAGGGAAGGGAAGAATTGACAAGGGAGTTACGGAGGGAGCGGTCTTTGCGGAAGGCAGACATGGGGGGAGATAGGAAGATTTGGCGAGTGGTGGGGTCACGTTGGAGGTGGCGAAACTGACGGAGGATTCTGAGCGACAGCCATTGACAAATACCTTCGGGATCCAGGAGTCTCGGAATCCCAAGCTGAACCTCAGCGATGGTGAAAGCACTCTCCAGGTTCTCCCTGTTCGACTGGTTCCTGACCTTCTCCAAGTCGGTCAAGTCGGGACGGATGGCGTGAATGACGGAATGAAAGACGATGCCACTCCTCCAGCTCTGGCCAAAGTCCTTCACTTCAATGCCCAAACGCCTTCAGAAAAGAGGAGAGATTGGGAATGCATTACTGTAGATTTTAGAGGTACTTTAGACTTTAACGGGCAGCACTTTAGCGCAGCTGCTGATTTGCTTCCTCACGGCACCAGAGTCACGGGTTCGGTCCTGGCCTCAGATGCAGTCTGTGCGGAGTTTGCACGTTCTTCCTGTGAATGCGTGGGTTTTCTCCGGGTGCTCCGGTTTCCTCGCACACTCCAAAGATGTACAGGGTTGTAGGTTAATTGGCCTCAGTAAAAGTTGTAAATTGCCTGCAGGGTAAGTCTGTCTTCCAGGTGGAGTTTGACGATAGAAAGGGTGGTTTCTATTTTAATCCTAGTTGGGACAGATGTCTCCCGTTTGGAAACACAGGCACAGAGAAGGCAAGGGGAGGCGTGGGAAGATGGCAGAAGCTTGACAGTGATCATTCACCAGGCTGACGGTGATGGTGTTGATGGCGGAGATGCTGCGAATCCCACCAAATTCCCACCCCACGCCGAAAGCAGGAACCTTCCCATCAACTGGGAACCCTCTGCCTGATGAGGGTCAAACACTTCATTTGGAAAGGAAGGCAGGGAGAACAGGAAGGAAGTTATTCTCATGGAACCATGGTTTAGATTTTTTTAGTTTAGAGATACAGCGTGGAAACAGGCCCTTCGGCCCACCGCACCAACCAGAGATCCCCACATACTAGTCATATCCCACTCACACTTGGGGACAATTTAGACACAAAATACTAGAGTAATTCAGCGGACAGGCAGCATCTCGGGATAGAAGGAATGGGTAATGTTTCGGGTTTAGGCTTGTATTCACTGGAGTTTAGAAGGATGAGAGGATATCTTATAGAAACATATAAAATTATAAAAGGACTGGACAAGCTAGATGCAGGAAAAATGTTCCCAATGTTGGGTGAGTCCAGAACCAGGGGCCACAGTCTTAGAATAAAGGGGAGTCCATTTAGGACTGAGGTGAGAAAAATCTTTTTCACCCAGAGAGTTGTGAATTTGTGGAATTCCCTGCCACAGAGGGCAGTGGAGGCCAAATCACTGAATGGATTTAAGAGAGAGTTAGATAGAGCTCTAGGGGCTGGTGGAATCAAGGGATATGGGGAGAAGGCAGGCACGGGTTATTGATTGGGGACGATCAGCCATGATCACAATGAATGGCGGTGCTGGCTCGAAGGGCCGAATGATCTCCCCCTGCACCTATTTTCTATGTTTCTATGATTCGAGAACATTCTTCAGAGTCTGAAGAAGAGTCTCGATCCAAAACGTCACCCACTCCTTCTATCCAGAGATGCTGCTGTCCCACTGAGTTACTCCAGCATTTTAATGTCTATTTTCAATATAAACCAGCATCTGCAGTTCCTTCCTACACACTAGGGACAACTTATTTTTATACCTAGCCAATTATACTGCAAACCAAAGATAGACACAAAAAGCTGGAGTAACTCAGCGGAACGGGCAGCATCTGTGGAGAGAAGGAATGGGTGACGTTTTGGATCGGGACCCTTCTTCAGACCTACAAACCTGTACGTCTTTGGAGTGTGGGAGGAAACCGAAGATCTCGGAGAAAACCCACACTAGTGTATTACTTAGGCAGTACTGGAGGCAACACTGTGAGAGACAAACATCAAACCTAATCACAAAAACAAATTCAACGTGTAACTTAGCTTACAAGCTGAGCCTAAGCTAGGATGCTGTCCGATTCACCTCTATCCCATTGAAAACATTGGACTCTTTCTATGGAACTAATGCACAACAATGCTGAGAACTATATTCTGCACTCTGTCTCTTCCCCTTTGCTCAATCTATTGTACTTGAGTTTGACTTGATTGTGTCTGTGTGTGGCATTTCTGATCTGTTCGGACAGCTTGCAGAAAAAATCTTTTCACTGCACCTCGGTACATGCGACAATAATAATCCGAGATATAAAGCTTAAGGCGGCACGGTGGTGCAGCGGTAGAGTTGCTGTCGTACAGCGTTTACAACGCCGGAGACCCGGGTTCGATCCCGACTACGGGTGCTGTCTGTATGGAGTTTCTAGGTTCTCCCCGTATCCCCATGGGGTTTCTCCGAAGATCGTCGGTTTCAAAGATGTACGGGTTTGCAGGTTAATTAGATTGGTATAAACATACATTGTCCCTAGTGTGTAGGAAGGAACTGCAGATGCTGGTTTACACTGAAGGTAAACACTAAAATGCTGGAGTAACTCAGCGGGACAGGCAGCACCTCTGGATAGGAATGGGTGACGTTTCGATGTTCCGAGATCGTCAGTTTCCTCCCACACTCCAAAGACGTACAGGTTTGTAGGTTAATTGACTTGGTATAAATGTAAATTGTCCCTAGTGTGTGCAGGGTAGTGTCAGTGATCACTGGTCGGCGATGGTTCGGTGGGCCGAAGGGCCTATTTCCGCGCTGTATCTCTAAACTAAACTAAACTAAAGTCAACCTTCGTCGACCGACTGAAGCAGAAGATGTGAAGTGGAACTCACTTCCCCGCTGTGTAGTGCACCCATTTCAGGAGAGCCTTCTTGGCACCTCCCTTGAAGTTGGTGACCACTTTCCGCTTGGTCGGGGGGCTGCCTGTCTCGGAGTAGGCCGTGCTCTCCACGGACGAGGCGCTGCTGGACAACGACGAGAGCAGCTTCAGGTTACTGGTGAGCTCCTCGATCTGCAGGAGAAGACAAGCACAGTGAAAATGGGGGCTGTAGAGTCTGCCGTGGGACTGCAATGAAATGGTGTGGCCAAGTCAATATTGAAGGTCACCTGGAAGTATAAAATGATGGTCCAAACCAAGCCCAGGATAATGGTTGGCCTTCCATCAACGATATCCGAGGCGTTGATGTTGACCAGTTTAATCTGCGAGAAAAGAATGGTCTATTAGCAAAACTATCTCACAGTTGCCACAAATCCCACCGTTGTTAATGCAGCCCTTTTTCGCAATCTCACAACCTTGTCTTTCTCACTCTGTTACACGCACCATATCTCTCTTCGCAGAGCAGTTAGTCATGTGAAAGTAGAAGACAGTTTTGCAGCCATTGTGTGGAGAAGGGGCTCGTTCTTCCGCAATACCTTTCACAATCACGGGGCATCCACAGCCTGAAATAGTTGGTCTGCTTCCGACGGGTGAAACCGATGGGCAGCACAGCAGAGCAGGGAGTTTGCAGGTTAATTAGATTGGTCCTGCAGGGAGTTTGCACGTTCTCCCCGTGACCTGCATGGGTTTCGTCCGGGATCTCCAGTTTCCTCCCACACTCCAAAGACGTACAGGTTTGTAGGTTAATTGGCTTGGTAAATGTAGAAATTGTCCCTGGTGTGTGTAGGATAGTGTTAATGTGCAGGGACCGCTGGTTGGCGCGGAACCGGTGGGCCGAAGGGCCTGTTTCCGTGCTGTATGTCTAAACTAAGTCTCTGGGATGTTGGAGGAAACCATAGCCTGTGATCGCGTGGATTTTCCCTGTGACCGCGTGGATTTTCTCCGGGTGCTCTGGTTTCCTCCCACACTCCAAAGACGTGCAGGTTTGTCGGTTAATTGGCTTCGGTAAAGATGGTAAATTGTCCCTAGTGTGTGGGATAGTGCTAGTGTACGGGGATCGCTGGTCGGCGCGGACTCGGTTGGCTGAAGGGGCTGTTTCCACGCTCTATCTCGAAACTAATCTAGTAAACTGTAGCCTTCATAATTGAGACAGTAAGCTGGTAGATGCTGCAATCTGGAGCAAAAAGCAAGTTGCTGGTGAATCTCAACAAGTCAGGCAGCATCTGGGGAGGCTAAAAGATTGGCGACATTTCGGGTCAAGACCTGACACCAGAAGTCCTAGATCTTGACCTGAAACGTCAAATATCTTCTTGCCTCCATTGGTGCTGCCTGCCTCACTGAGTTACTCCAGCAACTTGCTCTTTGCTTCAACTTTCAAGAACCTACTTCCCAATAAAGAGGATAAAAGAGATTATGATCTGGGCAGTCACGGTGGCGCAGCGGTAGAGTTGCTGCCTTATGCCCCTGTCCCACTAAGGAAACCTGAACGGAAACCTCTGGAGACTTTGCGCCCCATCCAAGGTTTCCGTGCGGTTCCCGGAGGTTTTTGTCAGTCTCCCTACCTGCTTCCACTACCTGCAACCTCCGGCAACCACCTGCAACCTCCGGGAACCGCACGGAAACCTTGGGTGGGGCGCAACGTCTCCAGAGGTTTCCGTTCAGGTTTCCTAAGTGGGACAGGGGCATTACAAAGCCAGAGACCCAGGTTCGATCCTAACTACGGGTGCTGTCTGTAAGGAGTGTGCACGTTCTCCCCGTGACCTGCGTGGATTTTCTCCAAGATCTTCGGTTTCCTCCCGCACTCCAAAGACGTACTGGTTTGTAGGTTAATTTGGCTTGGTATAAATGTCAATTGTCCCTAGCATGTGTAGAGTAGTGTTAATGTACGGGGATCGCTGATCGACGTGGACTCGGTGAGCTGAAGGGCCTGTTTACGCCGTGTATCTCTGAACGAATCCAGATTAAAAATATGGAAAAATACCAATACAGAGATGAGCCCAGAACACTGCGGAATGTTTTATGATGTCTGTCACACATCTATTAAAATAATGAGTGGAGCTTCAGTGAGTAGGAAGCTTGGAGCTGCTAATGGAAACTGTTGGCAGGGCTCCTACGCCAAAGTGATATTGAAGGAAGCCATCTCTGTAATAGCACTCAGCAAAATTACAGCCATACATTTCTACAGCACATTTCACGTCAATAAATATCCCTGGACACTTTGCAGAGCAGCTAGAAAAACTGGCATTGATCCAATGGTGATCCGGGTGGCACGGTGGCGCAGCGGTAGAGTTGCTGCCTTACAGCGCCAGAGGTCAGGGTTCGATCCTGACTATGGGCGCTGTCTGTACGTTCTCCCCGTGACCTGCGTGGGTTTTCTCCGGGAAGCTCTCGTTTCCTCCCACACTCCAAAGACGTACAGGTTTACAGACTAATTGTCTTGATATGAATGTAAAATGATCCCGAGTGTGTGTCGGATAGTGTTAGTGTGCGGGGATCGCTGGTCGGCAGGGACTCGGGACTCGGGACTCAGTTTCTGCGCTGTACCTCTGAACTAAACTAAAAAAGTGGCGGGACTGCTGAGAGAACGGAACAGCTGGGCTTATATACTCTGGAATTTGGAAGGATGAGAGAGGATCTTATTGAAACATATAAGATTATTAAGGGTTTCTACACGCTGGAGGCAGGAAACATGTTCCCGATGTTGGGGGAGTCCAGAACCAGGGGCCACAGTTTAAGAATTAAGAATAAAACAAATGTAGGTCCCTTGCAGTCAGAAACGGGTGAATTGATCATGGGGAACAAGGACATGGCAGACCAATTGAATAACTACTTTGGTTCTGTCTTCACTAAGGAAGACATAAAAAATCTGCCGGAAATAGCAGGGGACCGGGGGTCAAATGAGATGGAGGAACTGAGTGAAATCCAGGTTAGCCGGGAAGTGGTGTTAGGTAAATTGAATGGATTAAAGGCCGATAAATCCCCAGGGCCAGATAGGCTGCATCCCAGAGTACATAAGGAAGTAGCCCCAGAAATAGTGGATGCATTAGTGATAATTTTTCAAAACTCTTTAGATTCTGGAGTAGTTCCTGAGGATTGGAGGGTAGCTAATGTAACACCACTTTTTAAAAAGGGAGGGAGAGAGAAAACGGGGAATTACAGACCAGTTAGTCTAACGTCGGTAGTGGGGAAACTGCTAGAATCAGTTATTAAAGATGGGATAGCAGCGCATTTGGAAAGTGGTGAAATCATTGGACAAAGTCAGCATGGATTTATGAAGGGTAAATCATGTCTGACGAATCTTATAGAATTTTTCGAGGATGTAACTAGTAGAGTGGATAAGGGAGAACCAGTGGATGTGTTATATCTGGACTTTCAGAAGGCTTTCGACAAGGTCCCACATAAGAGATTAGTATACAAACTTAAAGCACATGGTATTGGGGGTTCAGTATTGATGTGGATAGAGAACTGGTTGGCAGACAGGAAGCAAAGAGTAGGAGTAAACGGGTCCTTTTCACAATGGCAGGCAGTGACTAGTGGGGTACCGCAAGGCTCAGTTCTGGGACCCCAGCTATTTACGATATATATTAATGATTTGGACGAGGGAATTGAATGCAACATCTCCAAGTTTGCGGATGACACGAAGCTGGGGGGCAGTGTTAGCTGTGAGGAGGATGCTAGGAGGCTGCAAGGTGACTTGGATAGGCTGGGTGAGTGGGCAAATGCATGGCAGATGCAATATAATGTGGATAAATGTGAGGTTATCCACTTTGGTGGCAAAAACAGGAAAGTAGATTATTATCTGAATGGTGGCCGATTAGGAAAGGGGGAGATGCAACGAGACCTGGGTGTCATGGTACACCAGTCATTAAAAGTAGGCATGCAGGTGCAGCAGGCAGTGAAGAAGGCGAATGGTATGTTAGCATTCATAGCAAAAGGATTTGAGTATAGGAGCAGGGAGGTTCTACTGCAGTTGTACAGGGTCTTGGTGAGACCACACCTGGAGTATTGCGTACAGTTTTGGTCTCCTAATCTGAGGAAAGACATTCTTGCCATAGAGGGAGTACAGAGAAGGTTCACCAGACTGATTCCTGGGATGTCAGGACTTTCATATGAAGAAAGACTGGATAGACTCGGTTTGTACTCGCTAGAATTTAGAAGATTGAGGGGGGATCTTATAGAAACTTACAAAATTCTTAAGGGGTTGGACAGGCTAGATGCAGGAAGATTGTTCCCGATGTTGGGGAAGTCCAGAACAAGGGGTCACAGTTTAAGGATAAGGGGGAAATCTTTTAGGACCGAGATGAGGAAAACTTTTTTCACACAGAGAGTGGTGAATCTCTGGAATTCTCTGCCGCAGAAGGTAGTTGAGGCCAGTTCATTGGCTATATTTAAGAGGGAGTTAGATGTGGCCCTTGTGGCTAAAGGGATCAGGGGGTATGGAGAGAAGGCAGGTACAGGATACCGAGTTGGATGATCAGCCATGATCATATTGAATGGCGGTGCAGGCTCGAAGGGCCGAATGGCCTTCTCCTGCACCTATTTTCTATGTTTCTATGTTTCTATGGTAAGCCATTTAGAACGGAGATGAGGAAACACTTTTTCACACAGCGAGTGGTGAGTCAATGGAATTATCTGCCTCAGAGGGCGGTGGAGGCCGGTTCTCTGGATACTTTCAAGAGAGAGCTAGATAAGTCAGAGGATATGGGGAGAAGGCAGAAACGGGGTACTGATTGTGGATGATCAGCCATGATCACATTGAATGGAGGTGCTGGCTCGAAGGGCCGAATGGCCTACTCCTGCGCCTATTGTCTATTGTCTAAGTGGAGATGTTATCTGGAAAGGCCCAAGGATTGGTCTCGGAGGTGGGTGTCAGCAAATGGAGAAAATAAAGGGCAGGTGGCAGCGAAGTTCAGGGAGGGAATTCCACAGGGCAGGGACAAGGTCAAGAAGAATTCATGGTGGATTTCTAGCTGTGCATTACTGTACTGATAAAGAATGGGAGACCAACAAGCAATGTGGGAGTCACAAGCAGAAGGGCAGAGAGAGCCAGATGTCAGCAACGTACAGAGGAATTTGACACCATATTTTAGGGCGTTGTCAAGTGACAAACAGATGAGGAATGGGAAAAGAGACGAAGGTTGATTCTTGGGTAACATCACTGTCTGTACGGAGTTTGCACGTTCTCCCTGTGACCGCGTGGGTTTTTGCCGGGTGCTCCGGTTTCCTCCCACACTCCAACGAAGTGCAGGTTTGTAGGATACATGGCTTCAGTAAAAATTGTAAATTGTCCCTAGTGCGTAGGATTGTGCTCGTGTACGGGGTGATCGGTGTGTGGTCGCGCACTAGGTGGGCCGAAGGGCCTGTTTCCATGCTGGATCTCTAAAATCTATCCTCCGATGTGCAGGTGGGTTGATAGGAACTGGGGCAAGTTGATGGTAGGATTAGCATTAAAGGATGCTTGATGGACAACACAGAATTGATAGGCCATTTCCTTGCTGTACGACTCCGAGTCCTTTGGGCAAGGAGCGGGGAACGAAATGAATACATCAATGTTGTTCCACAGGCGCAACATATACAACAGCAGAAAACAAAAGACCAAGAGGTTCAACAAATGTAAGTGGAGACAGAAGCACAACATCACTGACCGGCGATCCTCGGCCCATGGACTGGTTAATGGCAGCATGAGAAAGAAATTTGCATTGAGTTAGCCACAGCGTTCCACACTCTGCTTACAACAAGAATATAACACGGCAGATAGACACAGAATGCTGGAGTAACTCAGCGGGACAGGCGGCATCTCTGGATCGATGGAATGGGTGACGTTTCGGTTTGAGACCCTTCTTCGGACTGAAAAAGGGTCTCGACCCGAAACTTCGCCCAGTCCTTCGCTCCAGAGATGCTGCCTGTCCCGCTGAGTCACTCCAACATTTTGTGTCTATCTTCGGTGTAAACCAGCATCTGCAGTTCCTACCGACACAATATAACAGGGCAATTAGGCACCAGTTTAATGTCTTAAGCACCTGTCACAATCATGTATTGTCTTTCTACTGACTGGTTAGAGTGCGACAAAAAAGATTTTCACTGTACCTCGGTACACGTGACAATAAACTACACTGAAGTGAGTTAGCTCTGCAACATTCGCAAGACAGGCCTTTCACTTTACAACAGACAGCTCACCCTGCTTTATTACTTCCTGTCAGAAACATCAGCTCACAAACACTTAACAGCTTCTTACTTTAGACTTTAGAGATACAGTGCAGAAACAGGACCTTCAGCTCACCTAGCCCGCAGACAAGTAATCACTAAGTACACTCACACTACCACTGTGGGGGGATGATTTTTTTTTTGTCTAATTGTAGTCCTGTAGGTCTGTGTCCAAGATGGCTGCCGTGAAGAGAGAGAGTGGACGCTGGCGCGCTTTGGCTGCCGCTGCTCCCTCTTCACACTGTGTTTTTGATTTTCTGTTTTTGGATTGAATTCTGTTTTTAATTTGTGTCTCTGTGATGTCTTTATTACTTGTTATATTCCGATTATATGTAATTCCGATTACTATGTAAGGTGTCCTTGAGATGTCTGAAAGGCGCCCATTAAATAAAATTTATTATTATTATTATTATCCTGCACACTGGGGGCAATTTACAATCTTATCAGAGCCTCAAACCTGCACGTCTTTGGAGTGTGGGAGGAAACTGGAGCACCCGGAGGAAACCCACGCGGTCACAGGGAGAACGGACAAGCTCCTTACAGACAGCACCCGTCGTCAGGTTCGAACCCGTTGCGCCACCGTGCTACCCCTAGAGGCGCTCTGTGTGGAGGATTTGAACTCAAACATTCATCTGATTGCTTTAAATGCTTTCACCTGAAGGAGACCAGGAGCAGAACAAGGAGCAGGCAGAGGCAGTTCAGCCCCTCGTTCCACCATTGCATTAGAGTCTCTCCGGCGCCATCTTTAAACACCTCTAACCTAAATCCTACTTCAGCAACACAACCCTACAGACCACCTCCTTCACTACCATTTTCTTATGGTGCATTTTTTATCCTAGTAACTTTTTTTATGGGGGTTTTTCCCACTGTCTTGTGGTCCTTAGACCATAAGGCAAAGGACCAAAATTAGGCCATTCAGTCCATTTTGGGCGGCACGGTGGCACAGAGAAAGAGTTTCTGCCTTAAAGAGCCAGAGACCCGGGTTTGATCCTGACTACAGGTCTGTACGGAGTTAGTACGTTCTCCCCATGACCGCGTGGGTTTTCTCTGGATGCTCCAGTTTGTTCCCACACTCCAAAGACATACAGGTCTTGTAGGTTAATTGGTTTTGGTAAAACTGTAACTTGTCCCTAGTGTGTAGGATAGTGCTAGTGTACAGGGTGATCGCTGGTAGACGCGGTGGGACCAAGAGCCAATTCCCTTTCTATATCTCTAAAGAATGAGCATTATTTGTGCAACCTTGCATGCTCCAGAGATTATGGAGAGCTTGGATCACAGTCAATAGTAAGAGGCAAGAAAAATGAATCCACCCAAGTATAGAAACAAGCTTAGAAATTCTTTGGATTGGGAAAAACAACATGAAAAAGACCTATTATGACAATGATCCAAGGTATATTCCACCTCCTGAGACCTTAATGTAGATGGTCACAGGCTCTCTCTAGTCGTGACTGCAGTAAACAAGGTTTCAGGGCAAGGCTGAGATCCCAAACACTCCAGCAAGGAGTACCACAGGGCTCGGTGCTGGGGCCGCTACTCTTTGCAAATTGTATATTAATGATTTGGATGAGGGGATGGAAGGCCTTGCGGCCAGGTTTGCGGATTATATGAAAATAAGTGGAGGGGCAGGTAGTGTAGAGAAAGCAGGGACTCTGCAGAAGGACTTGGATAGGTTGGGAGAGTGCACAGAGAAGTGGCAGGTGGAATATAGTGTAGCAAAGTGTGGAATCATGCATATTGATAGTAGGAATAAAGGCGTAGATTATTTTCTAAATTGGAAGATAATCCAGAAATTGGAGGTGCAAAGGGACTTGGGAGTGCTGGTGTAGGATTTCCAAAAAGCTTTATGCCCCTGTCCCACTTAGGAAACCTGAACGGAAACCTCTGGAGACTTTGCGCCCCACCCAAGGTTTCCGTCCGGTTCCCGGAGGTTCCCGGAGGTTTTGTCAGTCTCCCTACCTGCTTCCACTACCTGCAACCTCCGGCAACCACCTGCAACCTCCGGGAACCGCATGGAAACCTTGGGTGGGGCGCAAAGTCTCCAGAGGTTTCCGTTCAGGTTTCCTAAGTGGGACAGGGGCATTAATCTGCAAGTCGAATCGGTAGTTAAGAAGGTAAATGCAATGCGAGCATTTATTTCCTGAGGGCTAGAATACAAAAACAGGGATGTAATGCTAAGGCTCTATAAGGCACTGGTAAGGCCACATTTGGAATATTGTGAGCAATTTAGGGAATCATATCTGGGGAAGGAAGTGCTGGCTCTGGAGAGGGTCCAGAGGAGGTTTACAAGAATGATCCCAGGAATGAGTGGGTTAACATATGATGAGCGTTTGACGGCACTGGGCCTGTACTCGTTGGAGTTTAGAAGAATAATCATTGAAACATACAGAATAGTGAAAGGTTTGGATAGAGTGGATGTGGAGAGGATGTTCCACTAGTGGGAGAGTCTAGGACTAGAGGTCATAGCCTCAGAATTAAAGGACCTTATTTTAGGAAAGAGATGAGGAGAAATTCCTTTAGTCAGAGGGTGGTGAATCTGTGGAATTCTTTGCCACAGAAGGCTGTGGAGGCCAAGCCAGTGGATATTTTCACGGTAGACATAGATAGATTTTTGATTAGTACAGGTGGCAGAGGTTATGGGGAGAAGGCAGGAGAATGGGGTTGGGAGGGAGAGATAGATTAGCCATGATTAAATGGTGGAGTAGACTCGATGGACTGAATGGCCTCATTATGCCTCTATCACTTATGACCTTGAGCCCATGACTCAGGAAAGGTCTCACCAAAGACATTTATTAGTGTTCACAGCCATGTTACTGCAGCTGGTGGAGCTCAACCCATTAGGAACGGTTATCAAGTCAAGCCACAAGATGAAGAAATCTAACCTGGCAGCACGGTGGCGCAGCGGTAGAGTTGCTGCCTTACAGAGTTTACAGCGCCAGAGGCCCGAGTTCGATCCCGACTATGGGCGCTGTCTGTACGGATTTTGTACGTTCTCCCCGTGACCTGCGTGGGTTTTCTCCGGGATCTTGGTATTAAATGTAAAATGTATCAATGTAAATTGTCCCTAGTGTATTCAGGATAGTGATAGTGTTAATGTGCGAGGGTCGCTGGTCGGTGCCGACTCGGTGGGCCGTAGGGCCTGTTTCCGCACACTGTATCTCTAAACTAAACTAAAGTCAACTAAAGCGTAGCCAACTCAGAAATCAAAGCAGGGAGGGACAGAAGTATAAGGATGCCCCTGGGGAACAGTGTTTCAGTTCTGGCTGCAGCAGGCACATTGTCTTGGACTGTAGCCATGCAGATCTTACAATCCATAGTCAAGAACTTAACAGCTACTTGGAACTGTAGATGCCAGTTTACAAATAAATATACTAAAAAAAAGATACTGCAATGATTTAAGAGTGTTTTAAAACCTATACATTTAATAAAATATCCATAAAATGTCAGCAATAATATTTCCGAACTGATTTAAAACGTGTGAATGTTCTTCACATTTTGAAATCTTGCTTTTGGCCCAGATCCCTCTAAAGTTGCTTTTGGGAGCTTTTGTGTTCCTTTTGATTTATACAAGAAGGGAGATGAGGGAGAGAGAAAAATAAAGACAGAGAGAGGCAGTCAGAGAGAAGGAGGCAGAGACAGAGAGACAGAGAGAGAGACAGAGAAGACAGAGAGAGACAGAGAGACAGAGAGAGAGGGACAGACAGAGACAGAGAGAGAGAGACAGAGTGAGAGAGAGAGGGAGGAATTTGTTCAGTCTGTGCTGAGAGTATACTAGCAGTACCCTGCACACTGGGAGTAAATTACACTTTTAGCCGCCAAACGTGTACGTCTTTAGTGTGTGCGAAGAAACCAGATCCCCCGGTCACAGGGAGAACGTACAAACTCCGTACAGATAAGATCGTATACAGATTGTATATAGATCATATATATAGATCATGTACAGAGAGGACCGTATAGTCAGGATCAAATCTGGGTCCCTCTAGTTTTTGATACAATAACCCTGGGGAAAATAATGTGAATCTTCACCTTATCTATGCTCATGATTTGATAACCCTCTCTAAGATCAGCCCACACCCTCCATCACGCAAGGGAAAAAAGACCCAACCTATCCAGCCTCTCCTTATAACTCAAACTCTCCAGATCAGTAACATCCTCATAAATCTTTTTAGAATCACTTCCAGTTTGATGACATTCTTTCTATAGCAGGGCGACCAGACCTGTACACGGGTACTCCAAATGTGGCCTGACCGGTGTCTTGTACAGCTGTAACATGACATCCCAACTCCAGCACGCAATGCCATGACCGATGGTGGCAAAGGTGCCAAATGACTTCTTCACCGATAGAATCAGAATCAAAGAATAGCACAGCAGAGTAAGCAGGCCCTTCATCCCCATCTCATCCATACTAACCAACTATGCTAATCCTATTTGTCTGCTTTTGGCCCATATCCCTCTCTGCCTTTCCAATCCAAGTATCTGTCCAAATGCTTTTTAAATGTTGTAACTGTATCTCCCACATCCGCTTCAGCCCACTGCTTGTGTGAAATATTTAGTCCTCAAATCTCCTTGAAATCTTTCCCCTCTCAGCTTAAACCTGCCCGCTCTTGTTCTGGACTCT